>NC_045428.1:167358159-167666077 GCF_902635505.1 Sarcophilus harrisii | reverse complement strand
AGGTTTAGATGGAGAAAGTTGTATTTGGTTAGAAGTTATATTTGTAGTTATATTTGGTTAGAAGAGAAAATGCTTAAAGGAAAGTAGAATGAAATAAGGGTGTAAAGTAGTTATGGCCAGATTGTAGAGGCTTTCAGTGCCAGGTTGAGGAGTTTGTATTTGATTCTATAGTCAGTTTTGTACTCACAAGGATGAGTCTTCCTGAGACCAGGCTCAACATTCAACAGTCTAATCCCTACACTACTAGTTATCTCACTCTTCCCGCTCCCTCATCTGACAGTTTTTGAGCAGGGGAGTAATGACAAAATCAAACTTGTACATTAGGAAAATTATTATGGCAGCTGTGTGAAGGATGAATTAGTGAAAGAAGGCACTGGAGGCAAAGATAATAAAATGCTGAATTTGGAATCATAGGATCTGGGCTTAAATCTTATCTCAGAAACTGAAACCCTGAATAAATCATTTACTTTTCCAAGACCTCAGTTACCTCATATGTAATTTTTCTACTTCATAAAGTTTTTAATTAGGCACATATTTAAAAAACATTAAAGTGCTCTGTATAGTTATCATTGCCATCACTATCATCATCACCAAAACCAACCTTGTACTTGGGAAATTCCTACAATAAATACACTAGATGAGAGAGGATGAGGGCCCTAATTATGGAAAATGTCAGCATGATTTATACAAATGGAGAAATATGAGATTGTTAAGTTTGAATTGAAAGTCTTCAATTTTTGATTTGATTGGAAATAGGTGGGGAAAGGTAGATGAGGAAGAGGGAAGAGTCAGATAATTTATTTTGTCCTAGGGGTGAAGTGCTTAAAGTACTGGACCTGGAGTCAGATTCATCTTTGTAAATTCAAATCTGTCCTCAGGCACTTAGTAGCTGGATGATCTTGAACAAGTCACTTAACCCTGTTTGCTTCAGTTGCTCAATTGTAAAATGAGCTGAAAAGGAAATAGCAAACTACTCCAGTATCTTTGCCAAGAAAATCTCAAATAAAGTGCTATGAAGGTATGAAGAGTTAGTCATGATTGAAAAATGACTGAACAACCACAACAATTAGAGATGCTGTAATACATAGGTATGGCAAGTTTGAGGTAGAACAGGAAAAGATTTCTGTTTGGGACATGTTGACGCTGAAGAATTTGCTTTCATTCCCCAAGTGTTAACAAGTTCTAATGCATACCTGAAAATCCTAGTAAACAGGGGTAGAGGCAGATTATCTAAGCCTGTGTGTTGATTTCTAGGAATTCTATAGGGAGATGTTCCCTAGAGATGGGGTGATAAGTTTAAAATGGGAATTTAGAATAGTAGTAATATATAGTAGAACTCTAGAAATAGTGAGATCCATTTTAGTCTTGCCATAAAGGTGTTTCTGAGTCTTGTAGAACTGGTTTTTGAATGCATCCCTTCCCTACCTAACTTGTGACTTCCATTGAGTGATGTGAAGAAAAACTTTTCCAATATTTCAGTTTGTTTCTTCCTTTTGGAATACATGGAAACCAAGAAATTAGATATAGTAAAAATATTAGCATACTTTTTTTTCTTTAAGCTCTGTCAACTCTATGCTTTTCTGAGTATTCTAGGACAAAATTGTTAACAAATAGTCCATAAATTGAATATGGCCTCCCAATTGTAGCCTGAATCATATTAAAATGTAATTGGGAAATATTTAACAAAAACTAACAAATATTATAAATATAAACAAAATACAGCAAACCATAAATATTACATTTTAAAATTTGTATTTTATTTTTTCAAATTAAATGTAAAGACAATTTTCAATATTTATTTTGACAAGATTTTGAATTCCCAAATTTTCTCCTTCTCTCTCTCCTCTCTCCCTTCCACAAGATAACAAATGATATGATATAGACTGTACATGTGGAATCATGTGAAACATGATAGTTTTACATTTTAAAATTTATTCCAATATATGGTCTACAGAGATGTACAGATTAGTGTCTTCTATTTTTATTTGAATTTGACACTAGTGCACTGGAACATGACCTGGTCTGATATTTGCAAACATCTTCTAAATTACGTTTGAGTCTCTATACTTCTCACTTGTTAGGGGCTCCAAAAGGACATTTTTATTATTGAGATATGATAGGATACATACAATCTTTAAGTCACATCATGACCTGGATAGACAAAAGCAGAAAGATACAATCTTAATTGACTGTTCTATCAATTAGATGTATTATAGACTTTTTAAGGACCATTCCCCATCAGATTTCAGTAAGGTTTCAAAAGAAAACAATCCATTTTTTAGGTGTATGAATATGACATCATTCCAGAACAGCACGCAGTTCTTCCCACAAGGGTGGTAATTTAAAACCTAACAGTTTTCTTGCTTAATTGGACAAATGGCTATGTTAAAAATATTTCTCAAGTTTAAAAGCAACTTTTGAATGAATAAAATAAAACCCTAGCTCTTCTGATTTCTTTTAATAAATGCTTTTGTGGAAAGAACAAACTGAGAAGGGGATCTGAACAGCAAATCAAAGAGATGTTAAAAGCCCATAGCTGAAAGGATTTTTCATTTTATACAAGATTTTAAACAGGGCCTAATTTAGACTTGGAGCCTGGGAATGGAAGGGGCATCACATGTTGGTCTGAGAAACAAACTTAACCAAGAAGGAATGACTCATCCTTTTGTATATGTGATGTGATCCAAATGTGAGATTATCAGACTGCATAATAATTGTTGAACCAATCAGTTAGATGGTGTGTGTGTGGGGGGAGAATTGGCTTATTCCTTTTCCCTACATCTGTTAATGCATGTAATATACAAATTTGTGTGTGGGTTTATAGTTGCATCTCTATGTAGGAGGAATCCATTTGAATTGTTATTATATAAGAATGGCAAGATTAAAGGTGTTTCATTACACAAGAATCATATTTTGATATGGGTTATCCGCTATAATTCTGACCTTGATTGGCTGCTTTGATTTTGAGAAAAGTCACTTCTGCTTCTCTGTCTTACCTTCTCTTTTGGAAAAAACAAAACAAAACTACAAATTAGTTGTTTCTTTCTAATCTAGTGAGGAGAGCAACATTTATAATGGGAAAGCAACTAGACAGAGCAAGTATAGTATTGGGCTAAATAATGGTTAACAGTCCACCCCAGATTTGCCATGTGACCTTTAGAGGTGAAAAGGTAATTCAGTAGGATTTCTTTTTTAAAAAAAAATTCCATCCTCTGTTTTCTGAAACAGTGAAAGCCCTAGGAAATGCTCATGCCCTATAGAGGCAAGTTTTGTTGCTATCTATGTCAGCCAGTCTGTTTCTTGAGACTTGTATTAGAGTATTTAGAAAATCTTGTTCTACTAGTTAATCTGGGTCAAGTTTTCCCTACTGCTCATTCTTGAATGTAAAGTGTGTGGAATTAATATGCAATTTTAAAAAAGCTTTTAGGCTTTAGCTGTTTGTTGGGATTTCACTATTTTCTTTGATGTGTACCTCGAGGCAGGATAGGGATAAGGGCTGGACTTATGATTTCACTGAGACAGAGAACTCCCTGATGGGGAAACTCCCTCAGTTCTTTGTAGGTTACTGCCTTCTCAGCAATTTTCAGTCTTTTGATAGAACTGGAAGGTTAAATTACTTGCTGAGGATTGTACAGTTGGTATATAGCAAAGGTGGGATTTGAACTTCTAGTTCTTGCTGGTTTCAAGGTCAACTCGCTAGTGTCATATTGCTTCTCTAAGTCTTAGCAAATAGGTTTTTTTTTTTTTTTTTAATTTAGTATTGTATTTTCCCCCAATTACATGTAAAAGTAGTTTTCAACATTCATTTTAAAAACTGCAATCCAAATTTTCTCTCTCTCTTCCCCTTGTCTTTGAGTAGGCAAGCACTTGTTATACATGTGTAATCATGCAAAACTTATTTCGATATTAGTCATGTTAAGGAGTTTTATTTTTAAAAAAGATAGTGACTTAAGGTATATAGACATTGTTATTATTGTTCAGTCATGTCAGTCATATCCTACTCTTTGAGATTCCCATTGGGAGTTTTCTTGGCAAAAATACAAGAGTGTTTTGCCATTTCCTTCTCTAGCTCATTTTACAGATGGAGAAAGTAAGGCAAATAAGAGTTAAGTAACTTGCACAGTAAGTGTCTGAAGTTGAATTTGAACTCAGAAATATGGGTCTTCCTGATTCTAGGTCCGGTGTTCTATCTACATCCTATACCTACTTACATGTTTAGAGATCATTTAAATCACCACCTCATTTTACAAATTTTACAAATTAATGTTCAAAGAGTTTGTACCTTGCCCAAGATATTTAATGATTGAGGTTGGATTATAACCTAGGTGGCTTGACTTCCAGTCAAATTTTTTTTTTAACTATTGCTGGCCTTCTGAGTTTCTGATATTCCAAATACCTTTTTTTTTTTTTAATCATTTTAACATGTTTTTTTTTTTTTTGTTTTTTTTTTTTTTACTTTTTAAGTTATTTTTTCAATTGACAAGCATTTATTTTTTTCTCACTTCTACCTTCCCCCATCATTGGGAACAAAGGGTAAAATTAAATCCTTATAAGAAATAACCAAGCAAAAGAAAAATTCATATATTGGTCATGTCCAAAAAAATTATGTCTCATTCTTCATCCTGAGTCCATAATCTTCCTTTCAGAAAGTGAGTAACATACTTTCTCAACAATCTTCTGGAATCATGTTTGGTCATTTTAGTGATTTAGAAGTCTTAAGTCTGTCAAAGTTATTTCTTTTTACAATATTTTTGTTAGTGTATAAATTGTGCTTCTTGTCCTGCTTACTTTACTATGTATTAGTTCATATAAGTGTTCCTATTTCTTTGTCGCCATCTTTTTTGTAATTTCTTAAACATAATAGTATTCCATTATATTCATATACCATAATTTGTTCAGCCATTCCCAATTGATGAGGCTCATCTTTTTTTTTTTTTTTAATAACATTTATTGGTAATGCTGTATGCCTTTGTGTCATGGAATGTAGTATCAATTGACATTGGAGATACTCACTGTTGGTGTACATGGGCTTCAAGATATTCCCAGGGAAGAATTACTCAGTAGAAGTATGGAAAAAATATCAAATCCCCTGATAAGAAGTTAAGTCAAGGGATGTAGCTAGGTGGTGTAATGGATAGAACAACAGTCCTGGTGTCAGGAGACCTGAATTCAAATGAAGTCTTAGTCACCTGATACTTACTCACTGGACAAGTCACTTAACCCCAATTGCCTCACAGCAAAATTAAAAAAAAATTTTTTTTTAAATTAAAAAAAAAAAAAACCCAGAAACAAAAACCTTTCATGGATCCCTTTGGAGAAGTTGCAAGAAAACATGGATCACAACCACACTGTATGGTGTGGATGGGTCACAATCTGTATCATTCAGGAAATAACCACATTGACCAGATCACAGATCCACTGAAGCCAACTTATTTCAACAAGCATTTATTATATATCCACTTTGTGTGATAACATGCTAAGTGCTGATGATATGAACAAAAAAAAAGAAATGACCCTTGACCTTAGGAAACTTAACTTTGAGATCTTCCTTAATTTACTGCAAATGATTTTGGAATCTTCCCCATTTTATAAGCTGTAACAAGAGATAAAAGAGAGACCTTTCAAATTCTAGTTCCCTCCACCTTTTAAGAGGATATAAGATAAGATAAGATAAGAAAGCTGACTGGAGAGGACAAAATAGGTGTCCTTAATGCTGTGAAGGGCTACTGATCCATATAAAAACACATTGAATAGGATGGGCTGTTGAGCTTGGCAGTTACACTTTGCAGCTAGCTTATATCAAACTTAAATAGATGCAGCTGTCCGGATAACCATACTAAATGTACCCTTAAATTGGAAAGGAAGATGATACTTTGTAAAGACAGGCTGCATTTTTGTCATCTGTGGAGAGAGTCCTAATTTCTCAAGCCATTTGTCTTTCAGTTTTTTCAAACCAATGATCCTTAGGGAGTTTTTTTTTTTTCCTGTTCATTTTTAAAGTTTTCTGTACCACTGAGTATTGAATGATCTAAGTAGTAAAGGGCATTTGAGGTAATTATCTTTTAAATTAATTTCCTCCCCATGTTCTAATAACTAAGGTAATTAAAAGAAAACTTGCTTCATTTTTAAAATTTAAACCTCTTTTTGTCTCCCCTGACCTCTTTGCAAGATAAGCTTAAAAATTCTAATGAAAAATTTTAAAAATTACAATAATCTCAGTTACATTTGTGTTGTTGATATGATACCTTGTTAAACTAATATATCTCATTTCTAAAACCCTGAATTACAACTTACTCTCATTCTTCAAATACTTATTGTTTATAGTGTCATAGAATCTCAGCTCTGGAAAGGATTTCAGCAGTTTGGTCAAATTCTTACCCAATGGTGTCAATCAGCTTTTTGACATCATTTATTATTTTAATTTGTACTTGAAGATTTAACTCACTACCTTTCATCTCAGCCTATTGGTACAGTGGGTTTTGGCCTATTCTAATTGTCAAGATGTTTTCCCTTTATGCTGTTGGTATTTGACTCTTCCTGACTCCATTTGGAGTTTTCTTGGCAAAAATATTATAGTGATTGACCATTTCTCTCTCCAGCTTATTTTACAGATGAAGAAACTCAGGCAAACCAGGTTAAGTGACTTGCCCAGGGGCATATAGTTAAGCAGAGTATGAGGTCTGATTTAAACTCAGGACGGCCAATGAGACTTCTTGACTTAAGATCTGATATTCTCTTGCTCCACCTAGCTTTTCCTGTGTTACATTTAACTAGTGGTCTCAGTTATACCTGTGGAGTTAAACAGAAGAAAAATAATTCTTTCACATAATAATCCTTCATATAATTACTGACTTATGTCCTGAAATAGTCTCAATGGGTTTTATTTTTATGTCTTACATCCATGAACATTGTTATTTAATTTAACATCTTAAAGGGTTTCCTGGGATCATTGAGAAGTTAAGTAACTTGTCTAGGTTCACACACCCATAGATATCTGTGAAAGGTAATACTTAGGTAGTATGTAAGCCTCGTGACTTCAATTGGCAATCTATCCATTGTTCCCTCTAAATATTCTTTTTCCAAGCTATCTTCATTTAAGCATTCTAGGTAGTGAAATAGATTGAGGAATGAGAATGGAGTAAGGAAGTCCTAAGTTCAAATCCAGCCTCAGACTCTGGATCACACAGACCTTGGACAAGCTACAGCAAGTTATTTCCTCAACTGTACAATGAAAATAATAAAAGATCCAAGGTTGTTGTGAAGATTGAATGAGATAATATTTGTGAATAAAGTTCAAAGCACTTAGCACAGTATCTGTCCTCTGGAGTGCTATAAAAATGCTAACTATTATTCTTGTTGTTACTGTATTTCACATAATTTTGAGTCTCTTTCACCTTTTTAGCCATTTCCTTCTGGTTTTGCTCCAGTAATCTTCAAAAATTACCTTAGTTGTGGTATAGTGTTTCTAGATGGGATATAATCAAGACTTTTATCGAGTGCCTTTATCACACTGTTAAATCATGTTAAACGTAAACTTGTAGTTCATTGAAAACACTAGATCTTCCCTATCCATTCATACCCAGTCTTTTTTTCTAGGCATATTTCTCCAATATTATACTTGCATAGTTGATTTTTTTGAACCCAAGTGTAAGGCTGCTTTATCTGTTTATTTAATTTCACTTATCACCATTTTATTAATGATTCTCAAATTTCTATTTGCATACTTAATGTCTACTTTTCATACCATCTGTTTAATGTCTCCACTTGGTTGTCCTTATGCTATCTTAAATTTAACATATCAAAAACTAACCTCATTCTATTTTCTTCTCCCAAAATTCTTCCCCTAACACTGAGCTAATTTCTTTGTTGGCACATGTCACCAACTTCTCAACTGTCTGGACTCAAAACTTAAGAACCTCTTTGATGCTTTTCCCTTTCTCTCTTCCTCCATTCCAGAAATTGTCTAGTTCTGTTGGTTTTACTTCTGACATATGTCTCTTATCTCCACTTGCAAATGACTTATTAGCCTTGCTCAAGTCTTCATCATTCTTTATCTAGACTACTGGAAATAGCCTTCAAACCCATCTGTCGAATTCCAGCCTTATTATTTCCATCCAGTCTATTCTCCACCCTGCTGCTCAATGCAGAGCTATAATTCTGTTCAAGAAACTTACAGATTTCACCTGCCTATAGGATGTTACCAGCCTTATAAACCAGTTGGTTTTTCATATTTAAATATTTTTAGGCTTTGGATTTCTTGTTGTTTGTTGTTTCCAGAATTGGGCTGATATCTTTCCAGTCTTACTTTACTTTATTTTCCTTCACAAAGAGGCAGAGATGATAAAGAACACAGTTCTTTATCTCTTTATCTCTTTATGTCCTTTAAGCCATAAAGAGCTGGGTATAAATCTCATTTCTGACACATCCTGGCTGTATGACCCAGGACAAGTCACTTAACTCTTATATTCTAGACACCATCTCTCTAAAACTGTAAGAGGTGAGGAAAAGGAATATAGTGCTTACTATATACCAATCACTTTCCTGGGTGCTTTATAAATGTCATCTTATTTGCAAGGTAGTGGCTGTTATAATTCCCATTTTACAGAAAGAAGGAACTGAGGCAAACAGAGATTGTGACTTGAGCAGGGTTACACAGCTAGTAAGTGTCTGGGGATGGATTTAAACTCAGACATTTCTGATTCCAGGCCTAATACTTTATATATTGTGATACCTACTTATTTCATAATCAACTGAAGTACTAAGTAATCACTCCCCTATGCCAGTGAAACCACAGATATAAGCCTGGTCCCAATCACTTTACAGAGAATCAAATTGAATAATTAGCTTAACTCCAATTTAGTATTTCTTTCTCTTGCTTTGGAACACTGGGGTAGACTGTGATGCTGGGAGTAGTTTTGTCCTCGTCACTAAAAATCCTTTTCTTCTTTCAAGAATTAGACTCTGGTGTCATTTCTTTTATGAAGCCTCCCCTGATTTCCCTGATTTAAAACAGTTTCCCTCTCCTTATGTTTCTTAGAGCACAGTGATGGACCTCTCCTTTGCCCTCATTATGTACAACCTTGTGACATGTTCACTTGAATATATGCTCTGTCTTTCCCATTATAGTGTAAACTCCTTTAGGACAGTGACTAGTTAATTTTTCATCTTTGTTTGCCCTGGATTAGCATCATACCTTACATATGACATATACTCAATCAGTGTTTGTTGAATTGAATCCCTATTAAATTCCATCTTATTAAATTCAGCCCCTATTCTAGCCTGTCAGGATATTTTCAAATACTGATTTCATCATCTATGGCATTAGCTACTTATCCTAGCTTTGTTTTGCTTACAAATTCAATATTCACAGAATCCCTGTCTTTCTTCAATTTGTTGATAAAACTTTTTGAATAGTGCAAGGCCAAGGACAGATTTCTGTGAGGTTCTAATCCCATTGCTCCAATCCATACTTTACATGAATTCTCTTTGTTTAATGTTGTCTACCAGAACAAGAGACTGTACTGAACTCCAGGTGTAGGTGCCTATGGCATTTCCTTAATCTACCAGCTTAGTATTTCTGCCAGTAAATTTGCCATGGTTTATTCTTAAGGAAGCCATGATGACTTCTGATAGAGTCATACTACGTTAGAGATCGAAGGAAGCATGAGAAATTACTTTGTTCATCCTTTTACTTTATAGATGAGAAAATTAACAGAACCCAGCTCTCCTCCCTCCCCTGGGACTTTCCATTTTACTATCCTTGTGGGAAATTTCATTTTCAAATGTGGACTGGTACTTATTACTTATCCAGCTATCACCCTGGTTCAGACCCTCATCACCTTTGCTAGGACCATATAAAAGTACATAGATATACGGCAATCTTAAAGAGGAGAAGGGGAGAGAAAAGAGAAGACCTCATTTAGAAGGTAGAGCTTTAATCAAGAATTTCAGGAAATCAGGGATTCCAAGAGACATAGATGGATAAGAAGAGCATTCAAAGCACGAAATAACTAGTGCAAAGGGGTCAGTACTGGATATATTGTATTGCATTTTAGGAGCAACATGCAGGCCAATAGGGCAATCATAATA
The DNA here is from genome assembly GCF_902635505.1 of Sarcophilus harrisii. Lineage (NCBI taxonomy): Eukaryota > Metazoa > Chordata > Mammalia > Dasyuromorphia > Dasyuridae > Sarcophilus > Sarcophilus harrisii. The sequence continues at coordinate 167,655,988 of NC_045428.1, read as the reverse complement.
GTCTCCTAATTAGTTTTCTTGCCTAAAGTTTCTTCCCACTTTAATCCATCCTACAAACAAGTGCCAGACACTATGTCATGCCTCATTAGCAAACCATAATGGCTCCCTATTACCTCTAAGATCAAATATAAAATTCTTTATTTGGCATTTAAAACTCTTTAGAGCTTACTTCCAATCTGTCTTTTGAGCTTTTAATGCATTGTTCCTCTCTGTGTGATCAACAGCTATATTGATCTTCTTGCTATTTCTCATATATGACCCTCTGTCTCTCCTCTCTAAAGGGAAGGAATTTAGTCAAAAGAACTTTTAAGGTTTGAAAAGCACTAATCTTCTACGACAGAAGTGAATTCAATCATTCAGACTCAATATGAGTGAAGAGACAGCTGGGTCCCACTAGATTAGAGTAAGGAAATGATATTATCAAAACTATGTTGAGGAAGAGTATTTTTATGGGCAGCTAAATGGTTAAATGGATAGAGTATTGAGCTTGAAATCAGACTCCTCTTTCTGAGTTCAAATCTGACCTCAACTACTTATTAGCTGTGTGACCTTAGGCAAGTTGCTTCATTCTGTCTGCCTCCTTTGTACCTCATCAAACTATTCCAATATCTACGTAGAAAAACCCAAAATGGGATCACAAAGAGTCAGATGCAGTTAAAATGACTGCACAAGCATGAAGACAAGCTAGAAGCATATAAGCAATTGCAATATACTGTCTTTGAACTTGTTAGGGCCTGAATTAGGAAGTGGTAAAGCAAAGAATACATTTCAATATAGCATTGAACTGTTATCTTTTTTTTTAGCCCATTTTTTTTGAATGACAAACATTCTTTAGAATATGAAAATTTGATTTTTAGGCATGTAATATTGTAGCCTGAATACCTCTATTCAGAAAAATTCCTGCTGTCAACTCTGAGACAAAAAATTGTGGCTTTAATTTGCTTTGTAGTTATAAAGGTGATTATGATTACATAATATATAGTTTACTATTGCCACATGAACTTTATTGAGTAAAATGAATATCATCTTAAAGCTAGTCTCATGATTTTAAACAAATTCAAAAGGGAGTAGCGGAGGAGAAAAGACAAAAGATTAGAATTTTCAACTGTGGAATTTCAGACCCTAATGAGACTTGAGAAAATTTAGATCAGAGATTAAATGACTTGCCCAGTGTTAGAACTGGGGTATGAATACATGAATAAATGGATGATGAATGAATGAATTTAAAAAAGCATTTATTAGGAGCTTCTTTACCACAAAGCACAATGATACAAATAAAAAACAAGATTTAAAAAAAAGGCCCCAGGTATCTTTGAATGCAATGACAAAGTAATTAGTAATTTATCTTCTTTAGTGTTGTTTCAATTGACAAAATCTTATCCATTTATGATGTTGAGCCAGTTGACAGTGCCAAGGCCTTTGGTAGTTAGAACTTGTTTGCTTCTGTGTTTTTGTTTTTTGTTTTTGTTTTTTTTGGAGGGGAGCATTTCTTCAGTTGCTAAACTGCTGAGGAGGTAAGGGCTTCAGCACCTGTAGAGTCAGGTAGGATCAATTGCCAAGTCCTATCTCCATAAGTATTTAGTTAACAGACAATTGGCAAACATTTATTATATGTTTACATTGTGAAGCATATCTTTTTGGGTATTCCCAAACCTAAATCTGCAATCCAGTTAATTCCAATCCAATACTCTGTTCCTCAGACAATAATAGCTAAAATTTATATGCTTGGTGGTTGTTGTCCTTCCTTCCTTGAAGAGTCTAAAAATGACATTACTATATTGAACTTAAGATACAGTATGGCTTACTGTGGCTAATATTCTATCTGAACATTTGGAGTAAAGATATCAAAATTTGGACATTTCATGTTTTTTTTTTTAAGCTATTACAAGCTGGAATCTATGTATTTTAAGATTTGTAAATGCCTTTACATATATTATCTTCTTTGATTTTCACATCAGTACTATGAAGTACATGCTATCGTTAGCCCCATTTTACATCTGAAGAAACTGAGACTCAAGAAGCTAAGTGATCCCATAGCTGGTAGTTTTCTAAAGTGAGATTCAAATTTAAGTTTTCTTAATTTTTAGTTCTGGTCCCTATCCAATAGGGATCCAATATATCATAATAAGTCCCTCTCAAATTTATCCACTATGTTCTCTGAAACACTAGCTCTACAATGCAAAATCTTCTTGTTGTCTTAAATTTTTTCTTGACTCATAGTCTCTATTTTCTGGCTCTCATTGAGACATGGCTTCCTAGCTGCCTCTAGAATAGTACCAAGGGTATGATTGTTGGAGCTGGAGCTACTGTTGCAGTATCAGTGTAAGCTACTAAACACTCTTACATGGCTTCCCCACTCATCTTCCTGCTGTGCCTTTGGTCCTATCTATAGTTCTGGATACAGTAGATAAGGAATAGAAAAAAGAACCTCTTTTAGTCAATCAAATAAACATTTATGAAGCACCTACTATATGGTAGGCACTGTGCTAAGCTCTGGGGATACAAAAAAAGAGGCAAAAGATAGCTCCTTTTCTCAGGAAACTTACTGTCTAATGGGAGGGGTTTGCAACTTGCAAACAAATATTTACAAAGCTAACTATATATAGGATAAATAGCTCTTTTAGTCTGTTTTGGAAAGAAGTTGCTTTACTTTCTGGAAGTGACAGTTGGCCCTGAGATAGCTAGAAATAGTCACAGACAGAAATACAGCAGTATAGTTCTTTTGTGCCCTTCCCAGTGCCCTCATTGAGAAGCATAGCTCAGAAGGTCCTAAATATCTTTATCCTCAAACTATTGTATATTTATGTGCAGACAGATACACATGTAGGACATGGCATATGATGACTGCCTGTCTGGGTGGGAGTAAGAGGAGCAGAAGCCCCAGTGGCTAGAATATTACAATCTCAGATTCAGAGAATGTCTATATTTAGCTATCTGCAGGTGCAAATATTTTAATATGAGATTTTCAATTTGGGGTTATAGAAGGTGGTGGAGTCTCCTTTAAACAAAGTTTAATCAAAATTATTAAGTTCTGTGTATGAATTTTTTTTGGTACCCTTGGTTGATTTTTTTTCCCTTCTGAAGTTAATTAGGGATAATTCTTGAAGATAATGATTGCCATCCATTCTTTTTCTTTTTCTTTTCTTTTCTTTCTTTTTTTTTTTTTTTGATGAGGCAATTGATGTTAAGTGACTTGTTCAGGGTCACACAGCTAGGAAGAATTAAGTGTCTGAGATCAAATTTGAACTCAGGTCCTCCTGATTTCAGGGCTGGCACTGTATCTACTACACCAACTAGCTGCCCCTTGCCATCCATTTTTAAGATTTGTTTATAAGGTTATTTTTAACATTAGACATACTGAAGGAAAATTCAGATTTTAAAAGATAGAGGGAAGACATTTTAGATTATTGTTAACATGAAAGAAGGTTAGTTTTCACATTCATGCCAGGATTCTTGCAGAGAGAAGTGTGGGAAAGAGAAAGAAAAGCAAATAATGCTAACTATATAAAGCTAAGTTGAGAGACGCAGACTAAAATTGTATGTTTGACTTTTTATGGAAAATAAACTTAAAACCCCAAACAAAGATTTTCTTTCCACCACAAATTGGAAACATTTGAATTCAACTAAATTGTGTTCATATTTTCAGCCTATAACCCATCTTTGCACTTTCAACAGTGGCATACGACAATGACTTTCCCCAACCCAAATATTTTCCAGATTTTCTTTCATTTTTTCTGCAAAATCACCCTCACTGGGAACTCAAAAAGCAGCTGTTGCTGCAGTTGTGGATGTATCTTTAGTAAAAATACAGAAATCTCTCTTTTAAAGTAATAATTCTAAATTATAGTATATGAATGTTATAGAATATTATTGTTCTGTAAGAAACAATCAGCAGGATGATTTCAGAGAAGCCTGGAGAGACTTATTTGAACTGATGCTAAGTGAAATGAGCAGAACCAGGAGATCATTATACACGGCAACGACAAGACTATTACGATGATCAATTCTGGTGGACATGGTTCTCTTCAACAATGAGATGATTCAAAACAGTTCTAATTGTTCAGTGATGAAGAGAGCCATTTACACCTAGAGAGAGGACTGTGGGAACTGAGTGTGGTTCACATCATAGCATTTTCACTCTTTTTGTTGTTGTTTGTTTCCATCTTATTTTGCTTCTCTTTTTTTCTTTTTTCTGGTTTGATTTTTATTTTGCGGCAAGGTAATTGTATAAATATGTATGCATATATTAGATTTAGTATATATTTCTACCATATTTAACATGTATTGGACTACTTGCCATGTAGGGGAGGGCATGGAGGAATGGGGGGGGGGGAATTGGAACACAAGGTTTTGCAAGAGCTAATGTCGAAAAATTGTCCATGTGCATGTTTTGAAAAATAAAAGGCAATAATAAAGGAAAAAAATTTTAAAAATAAAGACATAATTCTAATTTTTCTAATAGGCAGGAAGGACACTTGTTAGGTGTCATGATGCCTGTTTGGGAGAGTGATTGGTGAAATGAACTTTGGGGAAGAAAAACATTTTGGACCCAATCTTTTCTTCTCTAAACTTAACTAGATGACAATAAATTGTGTATGCATACTAAGAACCTTCAGGCTTCTAGCAGGGCCATGGATAATTCCAAGAACTCATAGAAAGTAGCCACAGCCACTGACTGCCTAAATTCAGGAACATCTCAAAGTCTCTTATTAAATTAGGCAAACACATTGAATTTTGTATTAGCTCTAATGATGCTAGATGATGACAACTGTCTGTGATAGAGACCTCTTAGAGGAAGTGACTGTGCCAGACTTCTATCTGTATGTATTCGGTTTTGTAGATGGAGGGTAAATGGAGCAAAGACGAAGCTATGGAACTTTACTCTCTATTTCCTTCTTGGGGAAAAAGGTTTGGGAAAGTAGGAGGGAGGGGGAAATTGTGACACCATTTCAGATTGTCTCCTAAATTACTCTACTTTCTCCAACAAATCAAATGAAAGTAGAGTTTTTTTTAAAAAAGAAATTTTTTCATAATACCCTCTCTCCTCCTTACCTTCAGCCTTGAATTTCTGATTGGATCAATTGAACCTCCCTCACTATCTAATAAATCTTTGTTTTGAATTTCCTTCTTCTGGAATAAATACACTAAGCCACTTTCTTTTGTGATTGGGGGCAAGCCTTGTTCCTTAAGAGAACTGAGAGGGAAAAGAGCTATTTTTCAAAGAATAAATTATAATGGATGTCCTCTCACAGTTTGTAGTCCTTTCAAGTATGTCTTCTAAATGAATTATCAATCATTTGGAGTGGTGTTTTTGTTGTGTATGTTAAAATAATTCTTCAATTGTAGGCAATGGTGTCAAACTCAAATGGAAGCCATCCCTGCAGCTTGCATATTGATTAAAAAAAAACACACACACAGTTGTATTGTCTTTTTATTTATTTTGTAAAACTTTTCCCAATTACATTTTTATCTAATCTGAGGAGAATTAGGAAGTTTTCTTGGCTATTTGTATTGGCCACAAATATGACTCTTTTGATTGCAGGTTTCCTCACTCTAAATGAATGTCAAACTAGTAACTAACTCCCTACTTCTCTCATGCTATATTTCATGGCATAGGAAAGAAAGAGTAACAGAGCTTGCCTGTGGAATGAGCCAATTTCTCTTGTCACAGCCTAATATAATGTGTCATAGAAACTACTACATCATGAAAATGAGAAATGAAATCAAATGTTATCAGAAAATTTTCTCATTTTTGGAACCAGTTATCCCTAATATTTTTGTTTTAATAAACATCTGCTCTTCTTGCTAATCTCATACCTCAAATATATTTCTATTCTAAAATTTTAAAATGAAAATTTTAAAGGCAGATACTTCAAGAATGGTATGGAGGTAATAAAGTTAGTGAGATGTTGGGCTGGAGCCTTTGGCTGTAGAGCTACAGCCTTTTGAAAGAACACATGTTCTCTGGCCCTTTGCTAAAGGGCATGCTGATCAGGGATTGTTGATTAATCAACTAATCCTTCTGGGTAGATTGTATAGGAGAGGTCACTGATCCAAGAAGAGCCACCCATTTTGTGGACCATGAGGAACAAAAAGATTAGGCTTCTTCTCTATCCCCCATGGAGACCAAGATACTTACAAGTGACTATCTGCTGCTGGTCACCTCAAGAAATAGTTGTCAAATGCTTTTTTTTTTTTTTTGTTTAATTGTAGATCACTGTACCCCTTGGTACTGGGGTTGGGGAGGGGAGCTCATAGTAAAAATATATGACACCACTAGTTTCTGATGTTTAGGGAGATTATTGTCTAATACACCAGCACAGAAGTGGTGGTGAAAGGCAAATGGTACTTAGTGATGGTGCTTTAGGTGACAAGAAAAACCGATTTCATCTTTAAATGTGATTCTGAGACATAGAAAAATAGATAGATTCTATTAAAATGAAGGACTGAAGTGAAGAGAGTTTAGACAGAAGAATAAAGAAGGTTCCTTTAACTGCCTAGAGTTTGGGGTGTCAGGGTAGGTACTGGACTTGAGCAAAGAATCTGTTGAAGACTATGAATCTGATCAGAAATATAAATTAAAACAAAAATGGAATTCTGGAATTCCTGTTTTCCAAAAGTATGTTCAGCAGTTTTATGGCTGCCATGGGAAGCTTTTGTTTGTGTTTCTTGCTACTCCATAGAAGATGACAAATCATACCATGGGGATCAGATATTTAGAGTGAAAATAAGATTGAATATAACAATACTTTTTTGGACCAGAGCATAGGACCAAATTGAAATTCTGAGAAATTTAAAGGGTATATTTGCTTGGCATTTGATTTTTGTCTTGCCTTGATCTCTAAAGCTTTTTGATTCTTTTCCCTCAAGTCTCTCCTCACTTCACTCCATCCTCTTCACTCAACACTCAACTAAGCACAAATCTGATTATTTCACTTCCCTATTCAAATAACTCCCAGGACTCCCTGTTGTCTCCAGGAACAAACATAAAATTTTATCTTTGGTTGTTAAATCTTTTCATAACCTGGCCCCTTTCTTTGTTTTTCCAATCTTCTTTCACCCTACTTTTTTCCATGTACTCATCTGTGATCCAATGACTTCTGCCCCCTTGCTCTTAATTCTGTTTATTTTCACTGGTCTCCATGCTTGGAATTATCTCTCTTTTCATTGTTAAGAATTGGTTTCTTTCAAATGCCAGATAAAATCCTTCCTTCTAGGAGAAGCCTTTCCTAAGTCTCCTTAGTGCTAATTTTTTCATTTGTTTTCTAGTCATGTCCAACTCTTTTTGGTATCATTTGAGATTTTCTTAGCACTGATAATTAGCATGGTTTGCCATTTCCTACTCTAAATCATTTTACAGATAAGGAAACTCAGGCAAACAGGGTGAAATGACTTACCTAGGGTCACATGGCTAGTAAATGTTGAAGCCTGGATTTTGAGGATTAAATCAGATCTTGGTATAGTAGAAATTCATGGAATTTGGAGATTGAGAATCTACTTCAATAGCTGACTTTGCTGCATGCTTCCAAGAGATTGAAAAATTGGCTTCTCTTATGCTAAATTTTCTTATCTAGAAAATGAGACTTTGGTATTAAATTACTTCTAAGGTTCCTCAGCTCTAAATCTATGGCCTGATCTTCCTCTATTCTCTTAGATCCCTTCCAGCTAGGGTCATAGGATTTCATGACATTTATAAATGTAGTACAAATATGATTCAGAGGAAGAAGGAGAAGGAGAAAAAGGAAGAGGACAAAGAAAAGGAAGAGGTAAAAGGAGGGGGAGAGACACAGACAGAAAGATAGAGACAGACAGACCCACATAGAGCATAAAGATAAGAAAGTATTTTAGATGACTTCTAAAGTCTTTCCTAGCTTATATATTCCATGATTCTAAGGAGGTGGCATTTGCAATAGACTTTGAAATATAGGTAATATTTCAACAGATATAAATGGGAAGTAGATAGATTGCTAGACCTGGTGACAGGAAGATTCATTTTCTGGGTTCAAATCTAGCCTCAAGCACTTAGTAGTTGTGTGACTCTAGGTAAATCACTTAACCTAGTTGACCTCAGTTTCCTCATCTGTAAAATGAATTGGAGACAAAATGGCAAATCATCCAGCAATCTTTACCAAGAGAACCCCAAAAGGGATCACCAAGGGTCAAATATGACTGACACAATTGAATAACAAAAACAAACTGGGAAGTAGAGAGGGAATCTTAGACAAAGGGAGGTCAGCTTTAGTGAAGCATATATTTGGGGAATGAGGAACTCTCCAGTTTGACTAGAGTGCAGATTATATGTAGGGGAGGAATTAGATAGGGGTTGGAGTCACATTATAGAGAACCTTTAATACCAGGTTGAGAAATTTGCACTTAATTCTGTAGACAATGGGTAGCCACTGAAAGTTTTTGCCCAAAGGCATGATATATGAAAATTGTAGGAAATTTAGGAAAATTAATTTGATTATTGCTGTTGGGATAGATTGGAAATAGAAGAGTAGCTGACAAACATGAGAATCTTTGTAAAAGAACATATATTTTTTAAAGATTCTTTTTACCCTTTATTTTAAGCCGAGATAATTTTATCTCTAAGATATCTAGTTTATAAACAAAAACTTTAAAATTTAAACTTCTCTTTAAAGGGAGACATAAATTAAATTATCAGCACTGCACAAAAAGTTGTCAGTGCTTTCAAATTTGTATTACTAGGATGCCATTAATTTTCCCTTTTATGTGAGAAAAAAACTTATGTCATATTTAGAAGCTAAGCATTTATGGGGAAGGAAGATTATACATTTTTAACCATGAAGTTAACAAGTATTTATTAACTATGTGTCAGGCATTGTGATAAGCATTGGGGATACAAAGAAAGCAAAAAAAAATAAAAAGCAGCCCTTGCTTTCAAAAAGCTTAATAAAGACTACTGGGTAGGCAAGATGCAAACAGATATGATAAAGCAAAAATATATACAAGATAAAATGGGGATAATCAACATAAAAGGAAGGCACAAACATTAAGGAGGATTAGGAAAGGCTTTTTGCAGAAAGTTAGACTAGCTGACACTTTAGTGAAGTCAAGAGAAATTTACATTTAGCATTCCTTTTTAGGATAGTTACTTAGTCTTCGAAGATTTTTTTTTTCCTTCCTGTTGGTTTAATTTTGCTAAAAATCAGTTAAGGCCTATTCTGTACTACTTTATTTGGAACCAGTTCATCACTATAGCTTCATTATAAAATGGGCAGATCTTGACTATGTAGAAATACTTACAGTATAGGAGTAGGACATGTTTTCTGGGTATCAGACTAGTTTAATGCAGAGAGGCTTATCAATTAAAGATTTAGCCACAACAATGTATAAATCTATCCAGTAACTTAAATAATTGGAAAAATATTAAGTGATCTTGGATAGGCCGAGCGAATATAATAAAGATGACAATACTCCCTAAACTAATCTTTTTATTTAGTGCTATACCAATCAGACTTCCAAGAAAATATTTTAATGATCTAGAAAAAATAACAACAAAATTCATATGGAATAATAAAAGGTCGAGAATCTCAAGGGAATTAATGAAAAAAAAATCAAATGAAGGTGGGCCTAGCTGTACTTGATCTAAAACTATATTATAAAGCAGCAGTCACCAAAACTGGTATTTGGCTATTTGGTAGAATACTAATGAGAATTACTCATTTGGTATTGGTTAAGAAATAGATTAGTTGATCAGTGGAACAGATTAGGTTCACAAGACAGAATAGTCAACTATAGAAATCTAGTGTTTGACAAACCCAAAGATCCTAACTTTTGGGATAAGAATTCATTATTTGACAAAAACTTCTGGGATAACTGGAAATTAGTATGGCAGAAATTAGGCATGGACCCACACTTAACACAGTATACCAAGATAAGATCAAAATGGGTTCATGATTTAGGCATAAAGCACGAGATTATAAATAAATTAGAGGAACATAGGATAGTTTATCTCTCAGACTTGTGGAGGAAGAAGAAATTTGTGACCAAAGATGAACTAGAGAGCATTATTGATCACAAAATAGAAAATTTTGATTACATCAAATTAAAAAGCTTTTGTACAAACAAAACTAATGCAAACAAGATTAGAAGGGAAGCAACAAACTGGGAAAACATCTTCACAGTTAAAGGTTCTGGTAAAGGCCTCATTTCCAAAATATATAGAAAATTGACTCTATAAGAAACCAAGCCATTATCCAATTGATAAATAGTCAAAGGATATGTACAATTTTCAGATGATGAAATTGAAATTATTACCACTCATATGAAAGAGTGTTCCAAATCATTACTGATCAGAGAAATGCAAATTAAGACAACGCTGAGATCCCACTACACACCTGTCAGATTGGCTGAGATGACAGGAAAAAATAATGACGAATGTTGGAGGGGATGGGGGAAAACTGGGACATTGATGCATTGTGGGTGGAGTTGTGAACGAATACAACCATTCTGGAGAGCAATCTGGAATTATGCCCAAAAAGTTATCAAACTGTGCATACCCTTTGACCCAGCAGTTGTACTGCTGGGCTTATACCCCAAAGAGATACTAAAGAAGGGAAAGGGACCTGTATGTGCCAAAATGTTTGTGGCAGCTCTGTTTGTAGTGGCTAGAAGCTGGAAAATTAATGGATGCCCATCAATTGGAGAATGGTTGGGTAAATTGTGGCATATGAATGTTATGGAATATATCTTACTGTTATATTCTTACTGTTTTGTAAGAAATGACCAGCAGGATGAATACAGAGAGGCTTGGAGAGACTTACATGAACTGATGCCAAGTGAAATGAGCAGAATCAGGAGATCATTAAATACTTCAACAACGATATTGTATGAAGATGCATTCTGATGGAAGTGGATTTCTTTGACAAAGAGACCTAATTCAGTTTCAATTGATCAATGATGGACAGAAGCAGTTACCAAGAAAGAACACTGGGGAATGAATGTAAACTATTTGCATTTTTGTTTTTCTTCCCAGGTTACCTTCTGAATCCAATTCTCCCTGTGCAACGAGAGAACTGTTTGGTTCTGCACACATATATTGTATCTAGGATATACTGCAACATATTCAACATATATAGGACTGCTTGCCATCTAGGGGAGGGGGGGTGGAGGGAGAGAGGGGAAAAATCGGAACAGAAGTGAGTACAAGGGATAATGTAAAAAATTATCCTGGCATGGGTTTTGTCAATAAAAAGTTATTATAATAAAAAAAAATAAATCTATCTAGTAAGGAATCTATTATATTATAGGAGAATCTAGAATCTCTATTGTATTATAGGAGAAATTAGAGAATTGTATGAATCCAGGTGGCAGAGATAGTATTAAACTTTTGAATTCCAAATCTCCTTATCCTACAAAGTCTTTCAGGGATCTTTAGCAAGATTTACTTGCTATGTTACTCATCTAGAATCTTTCAAAAGTTGGCAGAGGAGCAGAGAAGCTGGATTTAAAGGAGGAAAGACCACAGAAATTCTAAAATTCTTCTTACTTACTGTTGAGTCCATTACCTTTCATAAATACACATATTAGAAACAATATTTAGAACATGAATACCATGTTGACTTTATCCAACCCTATTTATTTCCTATTTTTCTGTTTTTGTTTCTCACATCCTTCTCCCTCTATTCTATTCTGTCAGCCTCCCACCTTTGCCAGCCTTAGAACAAATAGTTTTCAATCATTTTTTTAAAAGTTAGGTTAATGTGTTTTGAGCTAAAACTCTTTTGGGATGGTGCTTAACGGTTCTTGCTCCAGAAGAAATTTGTTGGCAGACTATAAAAAGAACTACAGTTTCATTCATTCATCTGTTCATTCATCTATCCATCCTTCCTTCCTTCCTTCCTTCTTTTCTTTCTTTCTATTCTCCCTCCCTTTCCTCCTTCCTCTCCTCCTTCTCTTCCTCCTCCTCTTCCTCTTCCTCCTCCTTCTCCTCTTTCTTCTTTCTTCTCATTTTCTTACTTCTTTTCTCTCTCTGTCTCCCTCTCCCTTTCTCCTTTTCCCTCTCTCTCTTCTCTCTCTTCTTCCTTTCTTCCTCTCTTTCCCCCTCTTTCCCCCTCTTTCTTCCACTCTCTCTTTCCTTCTCTTTTTCTCTCCCTTTCTCTCTTTCTCCCTCTCTCTCCCCCTCTTTGTGTTTTTCCTTCCTTTCCTCTCTCTCTTCCTTCCTCTCTCCCTCAGTACAAATAGCTATTTATTGTTAGAAATAGGATTCAGGGACATGGTCTTCCTGAACAAGATCTTGTAAGATGCTGAAAAAGCAAAATCAAACAAAAAACCCACAAAGCACCATCAGCTTGGGAGATCAGGTAGAGTCAAAATTGGTCCTTGAAGGACAGGTAGGATGTATTGCAAATGGGCAAATGTACAGTTTCTTTGGAAAATAGTATATTTCTTGAATTGATAAGAAAGTACTATAATCTCTACTATAAATGAGTCATGTATATTGTATTACCCAATATGATAATCAAGGGACTTTGCATACCATAAAATGTTACATAAATGTTAGCTTCTATAATCATAGCGAAAAGTTAGTTTCATAGTAGTATCTTATCATCTCTTGACATTTTATTCATTCATCTTTCTATAATATTTTTGGGAGATAATTATAAAGTTTTTTTGTTCCATTTCTTTTATTTATAGTGGATGCATTGATAATGTTTCATTACCAGTACAGTATTAATATGTTATGTGACCCTTTAGGATCTTACTGGTGAAATTGAAATTTGAATACTTGGCTTTGAATAATAGTCTGGAAAAACTATTTGTGGGAGGACAGGAATGTTTCGATCTTTTGCTGATACTTTGTTGTCAAAATACAATTACTGGAATAAATGCACTACAATAAAAGCTTTAATGTTTCCTTAATCTTCCCTCAAAATGGAGCAAAACAAATCTTTGAGTGTGGTTAAGCATGTCGTTTTTTGTATATTTACAAAGAGGCTTCTTACAAGGTCAGGTGCAAGTCTGAAGAATGAATCAGGAGTTTTAGGTTATGCGAACATCAACATCTGTAGAAACAGATTTTAGATGTGGTAAACATACAGGGGAACACATGGCCTAGGTGGCTTGTGAAATTGAATCCAGAGTAAATGGTGATATAAAAGTCTTATTCCTCTGGACTGTGGATGAAGGATTGGGAGTTTGGTGTTTGAGAGATTACTCAGAAAAGAGCAATTCAAGGATTCCCTTTTAGGGGACAGGAAACCAGAATCAAGCCCAGTGGGTACAATCCAGATAGGCAGAGCTGTCTTGGCTCCAACTATGGCTATTATTATTATTATCACTTGCTTCCCCAATTCTCTCTCTCCTTCTCTCTCTCTCTCTCTCTCTCTCTCTCTCTCTCTCTCTCTCTCTCTCTCTCTCTCTCTCTCTCTCTCTCTCTCTCTCTCTCTCTCTCTCTCTCTCTCTCTCTCTCTCTCTCTCTCTCTCTCTCTCTCTCTCTCTCTCTCTCTCTCTCTTGTGGTTTTGTGAATGTTCACATATGAATAGCACAAACTATGAATGTGGACAAAGATACCTATAATGTAGCCGAAAGAATATGGAATTGGAACCTGAGTTCAAATCCCATCTCTTATAATTATTACAATGTTTGCTTGACAGCCCATTTATTCTTTTAGATTGTTATTTTCCTTGGTTATAAAATAATGTTGGACTAGATCATATCTTAGGGTTTTTTTGTCTAAAATAATTTTTCTTTTACTGCTTGTTAGTAAGTATGGATTAGTTGAATATTGATGAACGAGTGTTATCTGTTTTGAATACCTGCTGTTTTCTTCTCTTATTTGAAGTCTCATTGATGAGGTCCATTAAAGCCCTTCTCTCTGTTGCTTTCCTGGTTCCTTATAGGTAGGTCCTTCCTAATTAGAAACAACATCCTTTTCTTGGAGACCTTTAAGGAATCTATTACCTCCTGAAGAAGCCCATTCCATTTTGCCGCCAGCTGTAACTATGTCCTTAGGGAAGCTAGGTGATCAATGAATGGGTAGAGTTTTGAGCTTGGAGTCAGGAAGACCTGAGTTCATATATAGTCTCAGACATTTACTAGCTGTGTGATGCTAGCCACGTCACCTAACTTCTGTTTGCCTCAGTTTCCTCAGATATAAAGTGGCACTAATAGCAATAACCCTCGAAGGATTGTTGTAAGGATCAAATAAGACAATAATTATAAAGTATTTAACACAGTGTCTGGCAGCATTGTAACTGCTATACAAATGTTAACTTTATTATTATGAGAACATTTTCGTCTTCCTAATGTTCATCAGTGGCTCTTAGTTTTGCCTTTTGGTTTTATGCAGGAATCAGTGGCAGTTCATAAATGACAGCTTTTATACTTGCATACAACTGTGATAGTTCTCTTATTCCAGAAGTCTTAGATATTGCTTCATTTATTGAACTTTTATTCCCAACATCTAGCTTAATGTCTATCATGAAAGTAGGTCCTTAATCAATGCTTATCGATTGGTTGATTGGTAGCGTTTAGTCTGGAGAATCATACCCTTTCACTGATCATTGTATGATATGATTGTTTTATTACTGAGGTCATCTTCTTCAAAAGATGGTTAGTTTGGTTAGCTTTTTTTGTTATGCTTTCTGGGACTGCATTGCACAGCACCTTAATTCACTATTTCCAAGAACTGTAGCTTCTCAGACTTATTGGACATTTTTTATGATATAATAGTTATATAGCATGTTTTTTTTTTCATTTTCTTCTCTTCCTTTTAAATAGCAGGAAATATTTATTATTTATCTTTGGAAGTGGAATTCTTTTATGCTGGTGAATGTTGTGTGTTGGGAGGGAGAACCATAGGTACATGTGTGCATGCTAGCTTCAGGGGACAAGTTTCCCTGTGGAGTATGGTATGACAACTAATGGAGACATAAGGGGAAGGAACATGAACAATTTTATGAAGCACTATTAGAAAATGAAGAAAGTATGATACTGATGACACTTATGAGTTGACCCTCTCACAAAAGCAAAAAAAAAAGCAGATCTTTGACCAAATTGCACATGTAAAAATAATTTTCTTGTATCTATCCCTTAGAATGTATTTCAAAATTGCTTTTTTTATTTGTAAAATCAGAATTCAGTTCAGTTCAGTAAATTATTAAGTGCCTGCTATTTTTCAGTAGTATTTTATTTTTCCCAATACATGCAAAGATAGTTTCCAACATTCACCTTTGAAAACCTTGTGTTCCAAATTTTTCTCCCATCCTCCTCCACCTCCTCTCTCCCTAAGACAGCAAGCAATTAGATATAAATGCATGCTATGTTTAAGGGCCTGTGTGCTAAGTACAGAATGAATGGCCAAGCCTTTAATTTCTTTGTAATTTTGCCTTCTTTCCATTACCACTTTTATTTAACTACTTTTTTGAATCCTAAAATTAAAATCTGATTTTGAAAATAGGCTGCTTCTACAAAGCAATGATACAAATTCCTTTTTGTGTGTAACCAGAATTAATGTCTTAGGTGTTAGAGTGATTGATCTGTCAGTCAATTAATAGTCAATAAGCATTTGAGTGCCACCTGCTATGTTGGGCTTATGGGATGCAATTACGAAAGTGAAACAATTCCTGCCCTTAAGAGAAAAAGTTCATAAATATGCAAATACAGAATATTTACAAAATTAAAGTGAAAAAATGGGAGAAGGGACATACTAACAAATAAGGAAGTCAAGAAAAGTCTCTTGGAGGAAGAAACATTTAAACTGAGCCTTGGGTTTCTAAGAGAGAATTTGAATCCAGATCTTCCTGACTTCACATGTAATTCCTTCTCCACTGTGTTATGTATGTTAATAAATGCTGATTGATTGTTTTCTTTACTAACATGCAGAATAAGGTCCCAGTTGGAACTGGATCTATAGTGGACATATAATGGAGACATAAAGGGAGACATATAATCTGTGGAGACATAGAGACATATATGGAGACATATAATCTATAGTGGACTCAGAAATCTGTGACATCTTGGAAGTCTGGAGAGAAATTAGAGGTTATGGGACAGTGGGGCAATGAATTAAAGGGTAGAAAATGATTGTAAAGTTAAACTAATAAACTAAAAGGCCAAGATTTTGAAGGGGAAAGATCATGTGATTCAGGGAAGCAGGGAAGGTTAGAGAGACTGTAAGTTTTGTTTGAAAACAGAAAATAAATTTAGAGAGGGTGAGATATGTCTATCTATCTTTAGGTTTTGCTATAGCAGGAAATTTCTAATTTCTACTGTAGACC
This sequence comes from Sarcophilus harrisii, assembly GCF_902635505.1. NCBI lineage: Eukaryota > Metazoa > Chordata > Mammalia > Dasyuromorphia > Dasyuridae > Sarcophilus > Sarcophilus harrisii. The sequence goes on along the minus strand of NC_045428.1, from coordinate 167,639,743 downwards.
CTTTCTTGATATAGTGAAAAATAAACTAGACTTGAACTCAGAAGAAACCCAAATGAATCCTGGCTCCAAAACTTTATAGTTGCATGATCCTGAAGAGATCCATTTAGTTCTTTGAACTTGTTTCCTTGTTTAAAAAAAAATGGGTATTTTAATACTTGGACTGCTTGCTTCAATAAGATTGTTATGAAGAAAATAATTTGTAAACCAGTGTCATAGAAATATGAATTATATTAATTTGTCATTTTCTAATATGTTAAGGACATTTTGCTTAGCTAGTTTCTCCCCCTAGCTCCAAGCATTATTACTTTAGTTTCACCTTTTTTTAAAAAAAATACCAGTCTATTGATGCATTTCCCTCAGCATACATTCATTTTCAAGCCAAATGTCTAGTTCACCTTTTAGCCATGTTTTTTAATGTAAACCACAGAAAATATCCAAACCATTAATAAGCAATGAATCTCTTGTAGAGAACACTAAATGTTTAATAACCTGATAAATTAAGGGGTATTTTCAAATTGCCTTGACCACAAAAACAGTGTCGAAATTGAAAGTGAGCTGAAAATATTTACACATCCTATGTGAGTAATTTAAAGGTCACAGATGCTTTGTTGAGTCAAGAAGTGAAAGAAACTTCATGCACTATTCAGTTTAAGACTACTAATAAAATGAGCTTCTTTTCTTTTCTTTCTTCCTTCCTTCCTTCCTTCCTTCCTTCCTTCCTTCCTTCCTTCCTTCCTTCCTTCCTTCCTTCCTTCCTTCCTTCCTTCCTTCCTTCCTTCCTTCCTTCTTTCTTTCTTTCTTTCTTTCTTTCTTTCTTTCTTTCTTTCTTTCTTTCTTTCTTTCTTTCTTTCTTTCTTTCTTTTTTGGAGATGGTAATAGAATTTTCCATTCAGTAGAATTGAGGATTACAGAGAGAATGAAGGGTGATTAATAATGTCAATTTTTTTAACGCTTTTTCTACTATTAATATCCTGAAATATTGAGTGCTGCCCGCACCCTCATGTAAACCTGATGATTTGTTTCTTTGGCAACTGAGAAATTAGTGACCTGGAATAGGAAAAAACAGTAAAAGGTAAGGCAGTATGAATCAAACCCATGAAAAGGAATTATTTAAAATATAATAAGGTCTATGGCTATTTTAGGAGGAACTGCCCAACAAAAAAGAAACTTTAGTCTTTTATCTATGAGCAGTTTAAATTACTTGAGTGAGTCCTACTTTAGTTTTAGTTAAAATCGTTTAAATCATAAATATTTGGCATTCTCTTATGATTCCAAAGGAGTAAAGCATTATTGAATTAATTTCATTTCTCTGATGGTCACTCTGCCAAGCTTTGTTAAGTATTCAGTCTGCATCTCTAGACTGATAGATAGTGGTTTTTTCATTATGAAATGAAAGGGAGGCTTTTAAGAAATAGGGAGCCCTTGAATTAACATTGAAAAAAGTATGGGATTTCAACAGGTAGAGAGGGCTGCAGTGAAAGGAGGGAACAGAATCCAATCCAGGCATAGGATAGCCTGAATGAAGCTTTAGAAGGAAGGAAATCAATATTTATTAAGCCCTGTCCTGTGCTAAGCACTTTACAACTATTATGTTTTTTGATTTCCCCAACAACTCTAGGAAGTGGGTGCTATTATTATCATCCCTATTTTACATTTGAGGAAACTAAAGCAGACAGAAGTTGTGATTTGATCAGGGATACACAGCTAAGTATTTAAAATCTGATTTAAACTCAGTTCTTCCTGACTCTAAGTCTAGAGTCCCTTCCATTATATCATCCAGGTACCTAAATCTTGATTGGTCATATATATGGGAAAGGGTAGGTAGTGTAAGAGTTCTGATTGCCTCTCAGGGGGGATCTGGACAACTGTGTATATATAACAAGAAATGGAAATGGAGGCAATACAAGTAGATTTTGCTTATACCATGACCTTATTTGTGGGTAATCCAGCAAAGGATACCGTGAAAGAACTGGGTGGTAAGTGTTAGGTTGGGAGTCACTGATGGGTATTTGAAAAACTTTGAAAAAAAATTTTTAAAAATTTATTCCATATTTAAGTAGAAAATGATGGGGAACTCTTGGAGTACTGAAAGCATGAGACACATTTTCCCTTTAGATTCTTATAAAGCCTGGGGTCTGCTAAAGAAAAAGAAAAGCTTTTGTGATCCTTTTTGCAACTTGAGTCAAATATTCTCACTTGATTTCTTATGGGGCTCCTTCCTTCCAAAGGAGTTGATGATATTTGATAAGTTTTAGAAAGTGCCACAAAATCTAGTTGAGTGGAAGCTATGCTTGGCGGTTATAAAAGCTTACTCACATCATTCCTCTTTGCCTGTGTACTTCAATGACAGCCACCTTTAATTAATGGATCCTAATTCTTGGAAGAGAAAAACTCTGGCTACTATAGCATAAGGCAAGTAGTCCTAAATTGGCTTCGGAATTGGGAGGCCTAGTAGCAAAATTTTCTCTAGAGATACTACTTTCCAATAGGCTCCCAATAGGAGAATCATTCCCGATTCTCCCAGACTTTCACTACTAACTGCCAACCACTCAAATCCTTTTTCAGGTAATTCAATTCCCAGCCTAACCATGTGCTTATTCTTCTCCAGGATTTTTCCTACAATGCCCCCTACAAGGTACTTTCATCCCATGCCCTCACCCTTGCTCCTTCATCATCTTCCTTTAAGGTGATGTTTTTCCCCTTTAGAAGGTAAGCTCCTTGAGATCAAGAAGAACTGTCTTTCTGTTTGTATCTGTTCCCCCAGTACTTAGCACAGTGACTGGCAGTTAGCTAACAACTTAATAAGTGCTTGTTGATTTAACAAAACAGGATGGGGATTTCCCTAATCACCATGATGAATTTGTTTCTTAAGGGTCATTTCCCTTAATGTTTAACAAATTGGTTGATGATGACTATGCTGATAATTCTTTTCTTTAATTATGCTTCAAATAGTTATCTAGTATTTAAGAGGGTATTAAGTTAAAAACATTCACCCTTCTTTTGTAATGAGTACAATTGATCATATTGCCAGTCCTAACAAAAACATTTCATCATGCTAATAGCCCTTATTAGGAGAGTATCTACAGGAAAGTAAATAAATCATTGACTTAATTGTTAGGTGATTTACTGATGTTGATGGACAGTAAAGCTTAAGAGTTATAGCAGGTTGCTGTTAGGACTCTGTAAATTTGGCACAGAAACTGTGTTCTTCTAGTTTCCCATCTTCATACTTTTACATGGTAAATTCCCAATTTGACACATATAAAAGTGCTCCCTTGTCCACCATAATTAGGTGACCTTGGCTAAGTCATGAAATCTCTAGGTTCTTATTACTTTATCTGTACAAGGATGCAGTTGGATTCAAAAATCTCTGGAAGGCCTCTTCCAGTTCTAGCTTGCATTTTATGGTTCTGTGCTTCCATTTTACTTGGGTTCTTGAATTATTCTTAAACCTACTATTCAACCTGAATGATTACACAGGCTGTCAATTTACTGATTCTTGTCACCAATGATGCTTTTCACCATCACACATATTCAGCTGGAAATCTGATTTTCCAGACTTCTGAATCAGTATGCAAGAGACAGTTTGTAACTTGATTTAGAAATCTAATCTAGTCTGGGTTTTATGGATTTTTGTCCTATTTAATATCAGACACTAAAATAGCAAGGCAGTAAAGACAAATCTATTCAAGGAAATAGGATGTTTTAATCATAAAACTGTCCAGTTTTGAAAATAGGCTCTCCTGTTGTTACAAGCTGCTGGATGGTCTAAGAGGATGTGTAGATGAGTTTGAATTCCAAGTTGTCATGATGACCAAAAGGCATTACTGCATAAAGAATGAAAGTATTAAAAACAGTAATTTCTTCCGATGTTGTTCTATGATAAATGCAGACTATTTACTCCTGCTGACACAAGAGGAATTGCATTGATATTAATAATCCCCAGAAGCACATGTGAGGATTTTTTAAATCCTTTTTATCCTTTTTTTTAAAGTGAGGATGATATAAATCAAACAATGCTGTAAATCCAAAAGAAACAAATTTCCTTTGTCCAAAGCAGTATGAGAACTAAAGGTAGCCATCCATTGTATATCAGGTGTGTTTCACATGATTCCATTGCATCCAAGCTCTATTAGTCATTCAGTGAAAACAAAAACATTCCCCAGATCATTCTCATTGTCCTTTCCTCTTTGTTCTCTGCAGTCCAGCTAAATTGTTCTACAGGATTAGCTGAATGTATCATGATTTTACCTTTCATCCCATAGTTACTTTTTTGTACTGTTTTGTACCATTATTGTGCATTATATATCTCCTGTTACCATGATAATTGTTGGTTTTATTCCCTTACTATCTATCTATCTATCTCTACATCTGTCTATCTCTACATGTGCCTATTTATCTATCTGTCTGTCTGTCTGTCTATCTATCTGTCTATCTAGATATGGACTGGCTTATCTAAACTATTTACTAGTATCCACCATAGGTCTCTGCCACTGGAACTTAATAAGTATTTGTTGAATGTATCAAAAAAAAATGAAAGTATAGCTCAGATTTCTTCTGAGTAAAGTTAAGTTTTTACTTTTTTTCTATTTGTACTTTGTTTCCCCCCCCCCCCACTTTTATTCCTCTACATTCCTTAGTGGTTAGTGGTTCTTGTTCTCTCTCTCTCTCTCTCTCTCTCTCTCTCTCTCTCTCTGTGTGTGTGTGTGTGTGTGTGTTTGCATACTCCTGCTGCCCTTTCCTGTTTTTAGTGGCAATTCTTCACATCTATTGCAAAAGCTACCTTTGTCAGGAAATCAAGATAGCAGGGTGATGGTGGTAGTAGTGATGGTAGTAGTGGAAATAGTTCTCTCATGCTCTCTTTAATCCTTGTCTACATCACTGGATAAACTAATCTGTTTTTCTTGATCTCTGCTCTCGTCTTGGCACCATTGAATTACATTATTCAGTTTCTTTTCTTAATTTTTTGGTCCTTCAAACATTTCTTTGTAGAGATAATTCTCTGAGCCTTGACACACACCTGAATATGAGTTCTTCCTTCTTCCTAAATTCATCCCATGTACAAACGTAGTGTCTTAGGTTTCCATCCTCTTTCATTTCCTTTTCCTTTCCATTTTTTCAGAAGAGCGTCTTCCTTGGCTACATTTTAGAGATCTTCATTCTTATTTTTATCAAATCTTCATTACCAGATGTTCATTTTTACCAAATCATCTAACATCTCCTTTGCTACTAAGTTAAACAGAACCCTGGTGATGTTTTATAATCACAACAGTATATAATTCAGGTGCAATCAAATACATAGAGAAACACACACTCATACATACAAATACCAGGTCCTGTATTCATTTTGCTGAAGGATATATAGAAGAAAACATCATGTGCATTGGTTTATTGTTTGCATAGCAATCTAACATTAATCATATGGGAAAAACAGAATGTAAAAGAGTAAGCATGAGGGAGTGAAGGTTTTAAATTATAACAAGGGAAAATTGATTCCTTAATCAGCAGTCAGTAGAATAGTGGGGAAATAATATTTCAATCTCCTTGCCAATACGATGGACTCTTCAAATACGATGGATTCTTCAATTTATTATCCAGTGAATGCTTGATTGTCTTCCATAATATTTGCTTGTTTGTGGCATTTAAATAGTAACAGAGGCAACAGGGTACAGTGATGGATTTGGAGCTAGAGGACCTGAATTTGAACCCCCAACTCTGTCACTTGTGACCTGTATGACATTAGGCAAATCATAACTGAAGCTTCTCCAAGCCTTTAGTTTCCATTTTCCATAAAATGAGAGATTTGGACTAAATAACCTAACTTCCCTACATTCACAAATCTATTATCCTACTTATCCAAGGCCATTAGACTATAATAACCTTCAAATTGAAAGTCTGAGAGGGAGAATAAGTCTGTTATCTAGAGCTTCTTCTCTTCCTTTCTTCTCCCTATTCACATTTCAGTACAAGTATTTGTTCTTTTTGAGGGATGATAGTGATTAGGGAAAGTTGTAAATAATTGTACCAGTTTTTCAGCATGTGACAGGTAGAGGTAGAGAATGTGATATTAATGAACCCAACCCTTTATGGTGGATGAAACAGCACTATTTGAATTCTTGGTCTTATTGTACTCCAGATTTGTTTTGATTGTCAAAAGTACCTGTGTTTTGTCTTTTTTTTTTTTTTTAATCACATGAGAATCTGAATATGATTTTTTCTTCTTCAGGGAGTATGAATGAAAAAAAAAACTTATTGCCAAGGATAGGCTTTTATAGGCTGTTTGTTAACTCTGTATCTATGGAAGGGAAAAAATGTGTCCAAGAAGGTCGACTCTTACTTTCACCTCTCAATGGCCTGGGCACAGTTCCACTTTAAACTTGAAATCTGGACTCTGGGTTCCCCTGCTTCATTTGTTTTGTCTTCCTGTCATACTTGTTAAGTTAGCTTGCTGACAGGATATGTAGGCATGCAACCATAACAAAGTGAATTATTGCTAATGATAGCTTGTGCATGATGCCCTTTCAGATTATAATGTTTGTTTTGGTTCCTGTGCTGTATTCCTACTTGCCTATAATTGAATATCAGCACATAGAAAACTTCAGTTGTCTTTTTCTCTTCACTGAACCGATTGTTTATGTTTAAAGTTATGGTTTTGATTAGGTATATGTGTTGTTCTCCACCCTCTTCTTACCACTTCCTTCAATAAATTAGTAAGAACTGTTATTTGCTGCAGATGTATTATTGTTTCATAGAGAGAGAATTGGAGGGGCCAACATAGCTCATCTGCTCCACCCTCTCAATTTTTAGATGAGAAAACTGAGGTCAAAAAGATTAAACGATTCTTGTAAGATCACATAGTAAGTGTAGTAAGGTAATAAGGTAGTAATGTAAGTATAATAAGATAATAAGTGTAACTGTAGTAAATGTAGCAAGGTTGGAAGGTAAGTGTAGTTAGTGTGGTAAGATGACTGTAGTAGTATAGCAAGGTAATAATAAATTGTGTAATAAATGTAAGTGTAGTAAGTGTAGCAAGGTAGTAATCTAAGTGCAGTAAGTGTAGCAAGATATTAAGGTAAGTATAGTAAGGTAGTAAATGTAGTAAGTGGAAGACTAGGGACTGAACCTAGGTCCTCTGGCTCCAAACTCAGCCTTCTTTTTGTCTATATCATGGTGCCTTTATTGTGTTTATAATTTAAAATGGATATTCTACCTCACCTATGAGAGCTGTAGTTATACCTTTTAGGGACTGTGTGTTTATTGCATGAAACCAAAGTATATTTTTCTTTAAGTTAATGCTGAGAAGGCATCTGTAGGATCAAAGATTTAAATTTAAAAGTGATATCACCAGTCATATGTATCAACTCTTTCATTTTATAGATGAGGAAACTGACTCCCAGAGAAGTTAAGCATTCCCCCCATATTACTCAGGTTTAAATGAGATGTGATTTGAGCCTAATTCTTCTGACTCTAAATAAATCCAGTGAGCTTCCCATGATACCATACTACTGTGCCACCTCTCAACAGTTTTGTGATCCTGTGGATTGAAACATTTCCAATCAACTTCAGACACTTACTGTGTGACCCTGGGCAAATCACTTAACTTTGTTTGCCTCAGTTTTTCATGAATTGGAGAAGGAAATAGCAAATCACTCTAGTAAAGAAAACCCTAAATGGGGATATGAAGAGTTGGATATGACCAAAACAAGTGAAAAATAATGCAGATTTTAGTCCAGTCATGCTTTCTCATACTGGGCAACTCTTTTCCATGTCTTCTCACAAATCCTTTAGGGAAGGGTATATCCAGTACTCCTCTAAATCCCTAGTTATTACATGGGTATCAAAAGAGCACGCAGGCTCTGCATCAGTTATCTCTTGCTCTTGCTTACAACCTCAACCCTTTGCAGGATTAACTTCTCTATACAACCAGTAAATCAATCAAAATTGGAACTCAGCCCCAAGCTGTGATCCTGGGCAAATTATGTCAACTTCTCAGTAAAAGCTATTAAGAGACTATACGTCCTATCGGGGCAGGGACAATGTCTCATCTAAATTTTCTATCTCCCTTAGCTAAAAACACAACGTGCTGCACACAACAAACATTGAATAAATGTGTATTGATATTAGATTTCTGGTCCTCAGTTTCCCCATCCTATAATTAGAGTAGTTTAGCTGAAGCACCATTTCTCAATCTAAATTCTGCCATGGATTGATAAACTTTGTTGACTAGTTCCAGTCTATGACACCTCAGCTTTTGGGTTCTAAAAGGAAGCTTGTGTGGATAAAGTGGGCCACAAGCAGAAAGAAAGAGATAGAGAAGGAGAACTCAGATTTCTTAAATGTACAGTTTTTAAGTAATCAAGATCTTTGGTGGTAAAAAGTTGCTATATAAATGGCATTTGAAAAACATTGGACTAGATCATCTCTAAGATTCCTCTCAGCTGTAAGATCCTATCTTTTGACCTAATTTCCAAAAAAAGGTGTTTTTTAGAAAAAATCCTTAAATGTCATTAGAGTACCAGTTGTGAAGTCAGGAGGACCTGAGTTCAAATGTGACCTCAGATACTAATCAACTGTGTGACTCAGGACAATTTACTTAACCTCAATTGATTCTAAAAAATGTCAGCTTATCTCATGATATAGGTCAGGGCTGGGGAAAATCCAGCCTGTAAGCCATATAAGGCCTGTGAAGGCTAGGCACAATAACCTTCCACTGCTTTAACTCTATAAATTGATAATTTTATTTGACCCACAAATAATGTTATAAATATCCAAATGGTCCTTGGCAGTAAAAAGATTCCCCATTCCTGGTTTAAGCACTAAATACAGTAGCTTGTGATCTATAAAATAAAATCCCAGTGAAATGAAGAAGGTAGGTGATTAAGGTAATCATCATGGAAGAGACTCTGGTTCAGTCAGTTCTCATTTAGTATATTCTCATTCACTAAAGTATGGAAAAAAGAAGTGCCCATACTGATGATAGCATTCTTTTCAGCTAACCAACTTACTGAAAAGTTTTCAGTATGAGATGTTAATATGCATTTATTGTTTAAAATATCCCCCCTTCTTTAGGGACTTTTCTGTTGTGAGGAGGCAGATAGGAAGACTGGGATGGTGCAGATATGCAAAGGCAATTCTAGCAATTGCTTCTGTCGCTCATCTGTAAGCACAGTAATTTTAATTTTGGTTCAGATTAATTACCCAGCCTCACTGGTGTTGCTATTGTCATAGGAACCAGAATGTAACTACATTGGCATAAATAGATGGAGATGTGATGCAAATCAAGGAGTAAGAATACCAGTTTATAACAAAGCAATATTTTTATATTTAAATGATGACTGCCTCAAAAGTTATGAAGGGGCTCACTGGGACTATCAGTTCTTAAAAACTTCTATTCAAAAGAGATGGTATATAATTTACCCTTCCCTTTCTCCCCATTTTCAATTCACTAAAAAATTACTAATCACCTACTATATGCAGAATACTTTGGGAAATACAAAATTCAGATTTCCCAAGTGGGACTTACTACATGCGCAGCAGATAGAACTTCATTACAGGACAATGCAAGGTCAATATGTAAGAGTGATGCAAAATACATGCAAATACTTACAATGCATGTTTTCTACTTGAGTGGAGGGGAAAGTGAATTAGGAAGATTGTAGTAGTGGAAATAGCCTTTAAGCTGGGCTTCAGATGATCTGTCTAACAGGAAGAAGGGAAGAGGTTTAGGGAACCATGCCAAGAAAGGTGTGTACAGTGAATGATGCCATTTGGCTGGAGGACTGAGTATTTGTGTTGAAGGCAAATAAATAAGATAAGGCTGAAAAATGAAAATGGTACCATAATTTGGAGAGACGTGAATATAGACTAGGTTTTATTTGGTAGGTAAAGAATTATTAGCAAAGGAGATCTGTCCAATTATGAAGGTTAATCTGAAAGCAGTTTGGTTTGAGATGGAGATTAAGGGAAACAGTGGAAATAGGAAAGTCCTGTTAAAAGGCTATTTTAATAGTTTATGTGGGTGGTAATGAGAACTTGTTTTGGGGTTATAGCAGTGGGGATGGAGAGGAGGAGACAGGTTGCAATAGATATTTCAGGGGTAATATTCACAAGACTTGGCAACTGATTAGATGTGGGAGTTAAGGGAGGGGGAAGAGTCAAAAATAAAAACATTTGTTCATAATAAAGGAGAACAAAGCCTCAGTTCTGTATTCTTCACTATCTCTAGGATATTCATAAAGGTTCTCTCTCTTTTTTTTTTTTTGGTGGGGGAGGGGAGTTTTTTTTTTTTTTTTTTAAAGAAACAAAGCAATTTGCAGCTAAGCATTTGAACATGCTTGAGCTCCATTTTGCACTTCTTTCCCCAAAAGTTAAATTCTAAAGGGAACTAAATTGAAGGTTTATTAATATCATCAATGTCCTTGTCAAACATCAGGGAGATCCAGCTGTCATAATGGTTAAAAGATCAGGAAGTTATTTAGTTCTATAAAAAAATTAGAAATTATAAAAGGTCAACCATGATTCTTTGTGGGTCACTATTGTGATTCTTTGATCACAGGATTGTGTGCGTGACCTCAGGACAAGAGAAACATAAGTTGCCATTTATAGTTCTTTGTGTCATTCTATGTATGTGTTCTGTGCTTGTTCTTATTCCACTGTGTTGCATTATAGTCTCTGAGAATAGGATTATGTAATTCCATGCTTGTGAATATATTACATACCATATATGCACGTGCATATGTGACCTTTCCCATACTTCAAATCCTTCATAAAATCTGTCTTTTGACATTTAACGACTTCCTAGGGTTTAGCTTTGATGCATATGCCTGTTAACAGATTGGTTTTTCTTGTGTGACTTTCTTTGCTCAATTCTGGGCTAAAAAAAATGAATGAAAAATGTTCCTGTTTAGGTAAATTTCAAATATATTTCTGATAATTCTTTAATTGCCTTTTGATTGAAGATGTTTCACATCCTAAACATGAGGAAATTGAGGCTTCTCAGCAGTATATGCCTTCTTTAAGGCTATGGGATGATGGGTTTAGAGCAGAAAGGGATTGAAGAAGTTATTGTATTAATGCCTTTATTTTACAGATGAGGAATTGAGACCAAGTGACTTGACCAAGGTCACACAGCTAGTAAGTATCAGAGGGAGAATTCAAACTCAGATTTCCCAATTCCCAAGTCTAGTATACTAACAGACCGATCTGCTGTTTAGTCACACAACTAGTTTAAAATGTATGCAGAAAAATGACCTGCACAATTTGGAATGTGTTTGGAAATTAGAGAAAAGCTTTGATTCTCTGTTTTGTTGAATCAAAAAAAAATTTTTTTTTTTGACTGAGGCAGTTGGGGTTAAGTGACTTGTCCAGGGTCACACAACTAGCATGCATTGTGTCTGAGGTCAAATTTGAACTCGGGTCCTCCTGACTTCAGGACTGGTGCTCTATCCACTGCGCCACCTAGCTGCCCCTTGCTGAATCAAAATAATAAAGAATTTAAAAATTAAATTAAAGTGAAACTTTAAACTGAAATTAAATTGCTTTTTAATGTTAATTACCGAATGATTTAAATAATCACTTAAAAATCCACCTTTAAAGTGGGATGATCTGTAAGTTTCTTTTTAGCTCTAGAATTCTTATTTTGTGATTCTCTGATTTTTTAATGAAGATGATTTGGATCTGAAGAAAGTCAACCTTTCTATTCCAGAAAAAAAAAAAAAATAACCTTGTTGAGTATTGAATTGAATATAAAGTGAGAATAAGTGAAAGCATATTTGAGGCAGTGGAAAGACAACTGTATTTACAGAATAAATTCTTGGGTTTGAGTCCTGTATTTGTCATTACTATTTGTGTGACCGTGCAAATTCTTTGATTTTTTTCTGGACCTCACTTCCCACAGATCAAATTCCCTCTGAGATCCCTTCCAACTTAAATAAATAAATAAACAAAAACATCATTTTAAGGTGCTTTCAGAGAAAGTCCCAGAAGGAAACAAAATTGAGGAGAGAGAATCAAATTGATTGCTTCAAATGTATGTCCTCTATGGAGGATGGAGGACTTTGGAAGTATAAAGAGCTTATATCCAAAGTACTCTGCTGAATTATTAGAACTATAAGGACACTTAGAAAAACAGAAATACTTGGAAACTCCTCAGAAGGATTGCTCTATTGGTGGACCCATTTTCAGATTTGCCTTTGGAGTATTTAGCTTGTCAGAAAAACACTGAATCCAGGTTTGTCCTTGGTGCTTTTTCAGCTCTGTCTAAATAGTTAAGTTGGTGTGGCAGGCTTTGAACAGAAGCTGGCCTTTGCCATGGGGTGTCAATCAGCTGTGGTGTGGGAGCCCCTATCATTTCATGTTGTGTTCCTTGAACAGTGTCTGCCGAGGACATTTTACACAAGATGTCATTAGAAGCCAACATGACTTCTGTTAGTATCAAAATCCTTTGGGAAACCAGAGCCTGAAAGAGGCATTTGTTGCAATGGAACTGACTTAACACTGAACGGCAGATGTCCCATTAAAAAGCTACCCTTGTGACTATTGGTTGAATTTCATTCATCTCTGTTCTCTTTCCATTCACAAATAAACTGTGTTGTTTCCTCCTACTTCCCTCCTTCTTTTCCTCCCCCCACTTCCCTTTCACCTCTCCAAGTTGACTGCCCTTGTTCTAGGGATTCTGATAATAATCCCCAAGCAGACACAAAGTATAAATAAGAACCTCTTGCAGTATGGACAGCTTCCATTTGGCCAGATGGATGTCTGCTTTTAAAGTATAAATACTTGCCTAATCTTAAGGTGCTTTGGTGAAATTTGGATGTGGATATTGGGGGGTGAAGGAGGAGAAATAAAATTGGCCCTAAAAGATTTCCTTTTCTGAGATTTTAATTAAAGGTTTCTGTCTTCCAAGGATCTGAAGGTTAGTGTGGTAATTTGTATTGGTATGTAGAAAGCTTAATGTAGCCCTCGTTTGCATTATTTTCTTCTTTGAGTGCTTGACAGTGTGGAATATAACATAAGATGTTTCAATTTGGGATGGAGGCTGGTGCAATCACACAATTAATTAATTGATTCCATAGCTTGTGTCTGGCCAGACAAAGTGGTATTTAGTTCTAGTTTTAGAAAAACTAAACTCAAGTAACTTAATTCTGACATAGGTTGAGAACAGAGAATATTGATAGCAGAGTGTTAACCTTGTACTTTAAACAGGAACATGTGATTCTATTATTAGATGTTAACACATTACAGTAATAAGGAAATGAAGGCCATATTAGGCACCACTGAGTATTCTAACAAGGAGGCTGTTTGGTTAGTGTGAAACAAATGTATCATGAATTGGAAATGAGTATGTGGACTAAATGTCTCAATGCTAAGAAAAGTGCACATTTTATTTTTATCTTTCAGGAGAAGCCAAAAATCTTCCTACTTATCCGGGGCCAAACAAGATGAGGGATTGCTACTGTACTGTAAACCTGGACCAGGAAGAGGTTTTCAGGACCAAAATAGTGGAGAAATCACTATGGTAACAAATCTTGTTTCTTTGTGTAATACCAATCAGTTTTTTTGTTTTCTTTCCTAAAAAAAATCTGACCATGTCAGTCTTTGTCCTGCTTTTTCTCTCAGTTCAATGGGGGTAAAAAAATAGGATGGAGAGGTGGAATTTATAAATGATTGTTTACATGAGTTCTAAAGCTTGGTCATCATAATAAATAGGCCTCATCCTCTCAACTGCTGGTATCCTCCCTTCTAGTCTCCTTTGCAATAACAACTTTATATATATTTATATTTATTAACTTTATGCTATATTTTTTTAATCTTTCCCTACATAGTTTTATTTTTTTGAATCACCCCATCATATTCAATTCAGCCAACACATTTCTTTCAAACTACCTAAATAATGATGACAATCATAAGAGTGCTGATAATATTTTTACATATAGGAAGTAAACAATTTGATCTCATTGAGTTCTTTATAATTGGCCTTCAATATGTATCTTATATTTCTTCTGGTTGTTATATGTCAAATTTTCCCTTAAGTTCTAAAGTTTTTGTCACAAAAACTTGAAAGTTTTTGAGTTTGCTAAGTGTCTATTTTTTTTTTTTCATTCAGGTTATACTACTGGGGAAGTTACTCTTGGTCATAACCCCATGTCTTTTGCTCTACAAAATATAGTATTCCAAGAATTACGATCCTTCAACATAGTAGCTGCTAGGTTTTTTGTACTCTTTATTGTAGCTCCACAATATTAAAATGGCTTTTTTCTTGTTGCTTCCAATATTTTCTCCTTAACCTGGGAGCTTTGAAATTTGTATGCTATATTTTTAAAAAAAAAATTTGTTTCCCCTGTTAGGATGTATGGTCCTTTTTGACCAGGAATTATTTTGTTGTGTTTGTATCCCTCAATTCCTTGAACATAGAGCTTAATAAAAACTTGTTGACTGATTCATAAAGCAGCCATAATATATGCTGGACTCTAAATAATAATAACAATAATAATAATATCAAAGGACATATATAAAGGATATTAACTTTGGACTGGACAACTTGACTATATAAATATTTCTATATATTTTTCTCTTATATATGAAATAAATTTGATACCATTTCAAATGGATAACAGTTTTGAAGGAGAAAATGACAAGGGATTTTAGACAAGGGTTCTTTTCTTTCATCTTACTTCAATATTTGAAAAGAACCCCAAATTTAGGATTGGGCAATTTAGATCTGGAAGAGGCTCTAGAGGTCTTATCATCAACCTCCCCCACCCCTTATTTTTAAGATAAGAAAAATGAAATCCAAAGAGTTGAAATGACTTGCCCAAAGCCAATCTATTAGAAAAGCAAAGATCCAAACCCAAGTTTTGAACAAAAGATCACTTTCTTTCAAATACTCTCTATTGCTGTAGTATTCTAGAGAGCTAAGGTTAAGTCCTGATTTTGAAGCTTAACTAACTAATGTTTCAATGTTAAGCAGATCATTCAACCTCTCTGGAGCTTAGTTTCTTCATCTGTAAAATGGGAATAAGAAAACTTAGGAAAGTACTTTATATATTTTCAAGCCCCTTAGACGTAAGCTGTTATGATTAGAATTGCTTTTCTAGATAAGTCATCAGAATCAAAGTGGCTACATATAGAACCTAAAAAAAATAATCTATTTTTGGGAAAAGAAAAATCCTGAAGGAAAGACCATAAATAAATCAGAGTGGAGATTGAGGAGTTAGCTTGCAATCTAGAAACCTTGAGCCACTGGTATGACATGGAAGTAGGAGATAAAGGAATGTTCAGAACTCTAAATGCACTTGTGTGTGTGTGTGTGTGTGTGTGTGTGTGTGTGTGTGTATGCACACACACACACACACACACATATAGAGGAATTAAGAATGACCACTTTTAGAATGGCATGTCAGCCTTTCCATTTACAAGCCCAAACCCTGTATAACCTTCAGCTGCTCAGGATACTGGGAGAGCTATCAGTGAAGAGCTGAGAAGAAGAAATCTGATCTATCCCTTTCCCCCCTTCCCATTTTCCTTACTGTTAATTCCCAGCCTTCCCAAACCAGATTCATTGAAGCACCTGAACATTTGGCAGATACTTACCCTTCAGGAACAGACTGATCCAGCTGGTCCAATGGAAAGTGCCCACATTACGAGCAAGGCCTCCTTATTTATGTTTGGATTTGTTAGCATCTGACAAGGCAATAGACTGAGAACAGTTTAAAGAGTGGGGAATAGTAAGGTAGAAAGCATTTTATTTTGTTTTTAAACTTATTTTTCAATGAACAAATGTTTATTTTTCTCCCTTCCTTTTTTCCCTCTCCCTCTCCAATGAGAAATAAAAGAAAAACAAAACTCTAGTAATAAATATACACAATCAATCAAAACAAATTCCCATATTGGTTGTGTCAAAAATGTATGTTTAATTTTGTTTATTTTATTCATTACCTTTCAGTTAGGAGGAAGGTACTAATTTTTTTTTTTCATCATGGGTCCTTTGATTTCATGGTCAATCAGAGTTTTTAAGTCTTTCAAAACTGTTCATTGATAATGTTGTTATTGTATTACAACTTCCTACTGACTCTGCTTCCTTCAGTCTACATCTGTTTATACAAGTCTTCCTAGGTTTCTCTGAAACCATCTACTTCACCATCTCTTAAAGCACCATAGTGTATTCCATTACATTCATACACTGTAATTTGGAAACTATTTTATTTTAAAGAGGGTTAAAAAGAGGCATTGAAATCTGTGATCTTCATTCAACCATTAGTGGTCCTTGAGAGGCATTTTCAATGAAGCCATTCAGAAAGCAAAGAAGAGTTTCATTGTTAATTGGTAGTATCCTAGAACTTAGAGTAGGAAGAAATGTTAGAAGCCACCTAATTCAACCCCTTCATTTTAGAGAAGAGCAAACTGAGTCATGGAGAAGTGAAGTCATTTGTCAAAAATCACACCAATACTAAGTAGCAAAGACAGGACATGGATTCAGAATAGAGATCCTCTAAATCTTTTCACCATGTCATAGGATACCTAATTCTGTTTTCAACTTCAGGTTTTGTGTGTTTTACCACAATATCTATTTTAAATCTAAATTTTAACAGATGAGTTGTATTCTTGCACATCGAAACTTGTGAGTGGGAAAAATAGCAAGTTATAATGATTTACTATATATAATTTATAGAAAACTGTTAAAGATCTTCTGCTCCTGAGAGTGAATGGCAAAAGCATGTTTTCCTCTACTCCATATGTCTTGTTGCTGCTAATAGCTCTTCTTAATATGTTTTTGTTATAGACTTCTCTCCAGACATAGGGATTTATTGATTGTTGTCATGTGTATTGTTTGAAAGTATGTCCTATAATCTTAAAAAAAAAAGACATTTACTTGCTTAAACTCACTAAAGGAAAACAAAAATTTGAAGAATGGTGCCGCTTACATATCAGAATCTTAAAAACAATAGAAAAAACAAACAAACCCAAGAACCTTGTGTTGATTATAAATCTAATATTTTTTAAAGGTATATGCCTGGGGTGCTGGACCAAGCTGGGAGCAGGAAATTGGCACTTTAGCACTCTCTCAAAGGTTATTTTTCATAGCTTTACTTCAAGAAAAATATTTTTAAAAGCCCTATCAATAGGAGACATACCCAGTATTATAGGTTGGACTTCTTGTTTTATTTTATTTTATTTAATTTTAATAAATCTTGGAAAAGTCTTGTCAATCCATCCTGCACAGCATGCCATTTTAGAAAAATGTTCCATACAAAATAATTACTGTCTTTAAAAGTTCATAGGATCATGGCAACATGATATAGTGATTAGAGAGCTGGACTCAAGGCAAACTAAGACACCTTCTCTGCAATCAACAGTTAAACTCTTCAGACAACAACAACAAAGACAAAAATATCAACAACTAATATTTATGTGGTACTTTAAGGTCTGCAAAGCACTTTATATATGTTAATTCATTTGAGTCTCACAATAGCCCCATATAATGGTTGCTATTATTCCCTTTTACAGATGGGGTAACTGAGGCATGGAGCAGTTACGTGACTTTCTTAGGATCACATAGTTAATAAATTTCTGAACTCAGGTGTCCTTCCTGACTCCAAGTTCTTCAATTTAGTCACTATGAAACTTAGCTACTTAGAGAACTGAGATGTTAAACGAATTGCCTAGGTGATATGTGTTAGAAGCAAGATTTCAATCAGATGTTCCTGGCTCTGTTATCATCTCTCCATAAAACTATGCTTTCTCCTCCAGCTCTTTCCTATTATAAATAGTGCTGCTATTAATATGTTGGGGGGGTATGTGTGTGTATAAAAGATAGAAAGATATATATGTGTATGTATATGTGTATATATATGTATATATGCCAAGAAAAGGAAGAAAATATCCAGACCTTTTGGCTCAGTCTCCAGAACATTTTCATTGCTAAGTGTTAACCCCAACAAGATCAGTGACTAAAAAAAAGAAAGACAATATATGCATGTATATATGCACAAATACATATATACACTTATATCAAAGACTATACTTGTGTACATGTCTGCATATGTAAAAGAAAGGCCACATATTTCAGAGCTTAAATGGAATAAATGATTGTTACATCATCACCTCTTCAAGACAAAGAGTCAGGGCTACCTGAATTGCTATTCCCAAGTCTACAACTATTTGTCATTTCTTTTGCCTTTCTGGATTTCCCTGGATACCAACTTTAACTGATTTCACTTGAATGGAACATTTCTTTTTTCTTTTTTTGAGAGAGAATGGGCTAAGGACTATGATCAGGGATGCAAGGGAACCAGTTTGAACCAACTGGCTTTTGGTTAAATTTTAGTATGAACATTTTTTATCTGGAAATCAACAAACACTAAAAAATCAGGACTTGATTTATTGTTTTGTTTTTGGTCTAGTCTTGAGCAAATGATGAGAGAAAATGATAATCATGTAAGCGAAACCTAAAAGTGTATCATGATCTTTTTTTTTTTCCTTTGGAGAGCTAGTTCTTAAATCACTACACCATTCGATACTGACACTTTTCCTTAGTTCCCTTTTCCATTGCCTCCAAAAGAATGATTCTGGATCATAAATATCCCATTTCTTTGGAAAGAATAAATATGATCTGCAACTTTCAAAATTTGAAGATTATAAATTAAAAACTATATGCTATTGAATTATGGCTATATATAGCCTTTGTAGTAAAGATTTTAAAACTTTATATCTTCCAATTTAAGTGTGGCTTAAAAGGAGCCTTCAAACTTTTTATTTATTCTCTTTGGCATAACTTTAGCAGAGCACAGATTTGTTGGACGATAGCAATTCTGAATGCAGTTGGAGTAATTTGGCTTGATGAATACTATATTCTATAGGAATAAATCTGGAGCTCATTTAAAAATCTTTTATTCATATTTTGTTCATTTATATTTCTTAGTATATTATATATTCTCTCCCAGAGAGAGACATCCCTTACAAGAAACGTTTTTTTAAAGGAGGGAAAGAAAACCAATTAGTAAAACTAATACTTCAATCAAGTCTAACATTATATGTAGTGTTCAAGCTCCTAATAGTGTATCTTTGCAAAGGAGAGAGGCACATTCTTGTATTTCTTCTTTGGGCTCGAGCTTGGTAATTATAATTTTAGTCATTTTTATTATTCCTTCTACTTATGTTTTAGGTCATTGTATTTATTATTTTCTTGAATGCTTACTTTGTTTTTCATTCACATAAGTTCACATAAATCTTCTTATACTTGTCTGAATTTATTACATTCATAAATTCTTATAATGTGATATAGTCATCTATAGTAGCCTTTATTTAGCCACTATCTACTTAATGGGTGTTTGTTTATCAATTATTTGCTGCTATAAATATTTTGTTGTATCTAGCATCTTTCTTACTATCATTGACCTCCTGGTCAATGCAACCTACCAATAATGTGTTAGTATGACTGCCTTTCCACAACCCCTCTAACATTGACTAACATAACAGTATTTGCCATTTTGCTGTAGTTGAGGTTAAAAAAAACTCAAAGCTATTATGATTTTCCTTTCTCTTATTGAGATGAATGAATGAATAAAAACATTTATTAAGTGCTTACTGTATGCCAAGTTCTAGGGACCCAAATACAGAAACAATGCCTGACCTCAAAGAGCTTATAATTTCATAGGGAAGCCAACACATATAAGGGAATCATTTTGGGAAGGGGCATTTTCACAAAGAAAGTTACAGGTATGATGAGTATGATCCTATGGAAGCAGATTGACATATCACATTCAGTAACAATGATTCATGTTTCTAGAGCTGAGAAAGTGGGAAAAGATCTGGAGGCATAGGATTACCTAGCTATTGACAGGACTTAGAGAAGATGACCAGAGAGTGGAGATTAAAGTGAAGCATGAGAGAGACAGGTACCAATCAAGATTATAGATTTCTAGGTAAAAATTCTACCAGGTTGTGATCTTTGGCATAAGTGTCAAGGTGCTTCAGGTGTCTAGTGTTTAGCAGAGATGGTTATAAAATTAATGGCTAGAATGCTATCTTTCACATAGTTGCTAAGTTGGCCATTCTTTTGAAAACTATTTATATCTTTTGACATCTTATCTATTACTTATTTTATATTATTGTTTGATTTGAAAAAGAAGCAATTATGTATATGATATGAAATGCTGAAAGATAATAATATTTGATTCAGAAAATGAGTTTTCATATAGAAAACTGAAAAAAAATGACTTATGAGAAAGGCCACAACTATTTTAAGGTATTAATTATTGGCAGTAGTATTTGTTAGAGGTGAAGTGAAGAAGGTGAAGGGGAAAGTTGATAGTTTGAAAAGGGAGAATATAAGTATCATATTGACTTTCTGAAATGAAATCAAATTGTTGGCTCATAAAAAACCAGAGATTTTCAAATAATGAGCATGTCCCGTAACATTTACTTTCCTAACATTTACTCTTCCCCACAGTTACCTTTGAGAAAGCTTTTTTTTTTTTTTTTTTTTTTTTTAATTTAGCCGGAACTTAAGCTAGGATTTAATAAGCACTGAAGTGCAGTATGCCAGCTTGAACAGGAGTACAATCTTTTGTATAGTTTCTACATTGGCATTTCTTTTGAGAACTATTTGTTTATATCTTTTGATCACTTACCTTTTTGGGGAATAGCTTTTCAGTTTATATTATTCTTTAATTCTTCATCTATTTGGTTTCTAGAACTATTTTTGGCGTTGGATTGTCTCTCTAAAATTATGTACTTTAATTATGTGCTGATCAGAAATGCATGAAAATGAATTTTTTCATTTGTTTCAAAAACTAGTGATTGTGCTGTCAAGTGTCCAGGAAAGGAATATGAAACCTTGACTTGTCAGCACTGTTAGAGAACTCCGGAAAACTGCAGGTATTTTTCCAGTGACGACCTTCCTTACCACCACTTGCCCTGGGAATGGAAGCTGATTATTTTGCTGCTCTTGGATGCTGTTACCACCCTGAAGCAAGAGACTCCTTACATACATAGCAGCCAGGAAAAGGGAATCAGTGCCAAGAAAATTTGGAAAAAGAATTCATCAACAAGGAAGCTAAAGAACCCATGCTCCCAGCCCAAGGATATATAATACTTTATCAATGAATCAGAGAGAGGAGAAAGGAAGCAAGCTATTGTAGACTACAGCCGGAATTGTAGATTTCTGAACTCCTTTGGCCTGGGAGCCAAAACATTTTTTTCCATCATTTGAATTCATAAGATTGCGAGTCTAGTTGTAAGTGGAGAAGGAAATAGTGTTAAAAACTGTGAAGAGGCACTGAAGGACATTAGTTTTTCTTGTTTTTGTTTTTGAGACAGAATATGTATTTGAGGCAGATTAGCAGAGTGGAAAGAACTCTGGAAAATAATCCTAGGTATTCAGTCAAAAATTAAATGGAACAATTGGTATCTTCAGTAAAGTAGCAGGATATAAATAACTCACAAAAATTATAAGTTGTATCTTACCAATTCCTTTTACCAGGAAGAGAGAAAAAAAAAAGACATTCCATTCATAACAAATATAAAATAAATAGAATATTTGGAGTTTGCTTCTCAGAGCACACAGTAATTACATGAATACTGTAATTGCATAATATTTTCTTTACAAAAATAAAGGAAGATAAATCTTTGAAGAGAGATTGAATATTTATAATTTAATTGTGCTAATATAATAAATGGGATAATGCTACCTAAATTAATTTACTATTTTTAGTTCCATGTCATTCAAATTACCTATAGATTATTTTATAGAAGTAGATAAAATAAAATGAAATTCTTCTGGAAGAACAAAAAAGTCAAGAATGTTAGGGAGTTGATGCTGCTTGACCTTCCAAATTGGGCCACCAGGAACCATGTCTGGTAAAATCTAAGCCATTCAATTCTGTTCTCCCTGGAACCATGCATCCTCATTTTTCCCTGGTCATTTTCTGAACAGCCACCTCACTTTGAATTTCCTCCTGCTCCCCTATTGCTTTCATTATATTGTTCTTTGTGCCCCACATCCAAAGTCTTACTAATTCTTTTATTGAAAAAAAAAAGTGTTCATAATATAGAGATATAAGGCTTCTCTGTAATCTACAAGTCCTTGATCATTCTCATACCTTCTTGAAAGACAATTTGTATACATTTCTCTCCATCTTCACTTTTTTCCAATCTGTTATAGAATTTACCAAGTAAAGTATATGTCAATTTAATTTAGATAGTCCTTTGTTTTTCATAAATTTTCACCACCTCTTCATCTACAGCAACTAATGTTGTTGGTACATAAGCTGCAGTTATTTTCATGGTCTTTTTACAAATGCTTAAATATCCCATGACATGTTTCATCTTGTTTGATTTACCAGTTTATTTCAATTTACTCTCCAAGGAGCATCCATAAGCTATCATTTAACTATAACTTTTTTTCTTCTGACTTCATTTTAAATTACATCTCCTTCAGCAAGATATCCATACATTGACTGTTGGACAAAAATATCATATTATATCACAAATAGTAAAATTACAATTTATTAAGGACTATGTGATTGTTAGAATCCTATATCACCTTTTTTTTTCATTCTTTCACTATAGCCACCAGACATTATGCTTAGCTGTAATGGTCTTTGAGAGCCCAAACTTATATCCACACTGCAGTGAAGCATCTGAATTGGACTGGGTGTAATTCTTCTAAATGCTTTTCTTTGTAGGTAAAATTATTCTGATTACATTGAGCCCCAGAATATTTGAGAATCTTCTATAAGAGATCTGTAATCATTCAAGGAAATTTGATGTATTCAACATCTTAGGAAAGACTAAATAAATCAAGAAACTTTAACCATAATTCAACAGGTATTTGGGCCATAGTTTATCTGTCACATGGTTCTTTTCAACAGTGAGGTGATTCTTTTTTTTTTTCTTTCTTTCTTTTTTTTTTTATTTAATAGCCTTTTATTTACAGGATATATACATGGGTAACTTTACAGCATTAACAATTGCCAAACCTCTTGTTCCAATTTTTCACCTCTTATCCCCCCACCCCCTCCCCTAAATGGCAGGATGACCAGTAGATGTTAAATATATTAAAATATAACTTAGATACACAATAAGTATACATGACCAAAACATTATTTTGCTGTACAAAAAGAATCAGACTCTGAAATATTGTACAATTAGCTTGTGAAGGAAATCAAAAATGCAGGTGTGCATAAATATAGGGATTGGGAATTCAATGTAATGGTTTTTAGTCATCTCCCAGAGTTCTTTTTCTGGGCATAGCTAGTTCAGTTCATTACTGCTCCATTAGAAATGATTTGGTTGATCTCGTTGCTGAGGATGGCCTGGTCCATCAGAACTGGTCATCATATAGTATTGTTGTTGAAGTATATAATGATCTCCTGGTCCTGCTCATTTCACTCAGCATCAGTTCGTGTAAGTCTCTCCAGGCCTTTCTGAAATCATCCTGTTGGTCATTTCTTACAGAACAGTAATATTCCATAATTTTCATATACCACAATTTATTCAGCCATTCTCCAACTGATGGACATCCATTCAGTTTCCAGTTTCTAGCCACTACAAAAAGGGCTGCCACAAACATTCGTGCACATACAGGTCCCTTTCCCTTCTTTATAATCTCTTTGGGATATAATCCCAGTAGTAACACTGCTGGATCAAAGGGTATGCACAGTTTGATAACTTTTTGAGCATAGTTCCAAACTACTCTCCAAAATGGTTGGATTCGTTCACAACTCCACCAACAATGCATCAATGTCCCAGTTTTCCCACATCCCCTCCAACAATCATCATTATTTTTTCCTGTCATCTTAGCCAATCTGACAGGTGTGTAGTGGTATCTTAGAGTTGTCTTAATTTGCATTTCTCTGATTAATAATGACTTGGAGCATCTTTTCATATGACTAGAAATAGTTTCAATTTCTTCATCTGAGAATTGTCTGTTCATATCCTTTGACCATTTTTCAATTGGAGAATGGCTTGATTTTTTATAAATTAGAGTTAATTCTCTATATATTTTGGAAATGAGGCCTTTATCAGAACCTTTGACTGTAAAAATATTTTCCCAGTTTATTATTATTCCCTTCTAATCTTGTCTGCATTAGTTTTGTTTGTACAAAAACTTTTCAGTTTGGTATAATCAAAATTTTCTATTTTGTGATCAGTAATGATCTCTAGTTCTGCTTTGGTCATAAAGACCTTCCCCTTCCACAGGTCTGAGAGGTAAACTATCCTATGTTCCTCTAATTTATTAATGATTTCATTCTTTATGCCTAGGTCATGAACCCATTTTGACCTTATCTTGGTGTACGGCGCAGTGAGGTGATTCAGGCCAATTCCAATGGTCTTGTGATGGAGAGAGGACTGTGGGGACTGAGTGTGGATCACAACATAGTATTTTCATTTTTTGTTGTTGTTTGTCTGCATTTCTTATCTTTGTCATTTTTTTCATTTTTGATCTGATTTTTTCTTGTGCAGCATGATAATTAATGGAAATATGTATAGAAGAATTCCAAATGTTTAAGATATATTGGATTACTTGCCATCTAAGGGGAGGAGTGGATGGAAGGGAGGTGGAAAAAAGTTGGAACACAAAGTTTTGCGAGGGTGAATGGAGAAAACTATTTATGCATATGTTTTGAAAATAAAAAGCTTTATTAAAAAAAAAGAATTTCCTCCTGCTCCCATACCTCAAGCCTTTTCCACTTCCTACTCTAAAAATTGTAATCAAATCAACACCATCATTGTCTTTGGAAAAAGGCATGTCAGTGTATTGCCTTATTTTTCCACTAACAGTTTTTGTGACGCCCTAGACCAAAATTTCCATTCTTGGCTAACATTCCCTTTGTGTGTTATCGCCCTCTCTACAATGTTAGTTCCTTGAGAGCAGAGG
Source organism: Sarcophilus harrisii (assembly GCF_902635505.1). Lineage (NCBI taxonomy): Eukaryota > Metazoa > Chordata > Mammalia > Dasyuromorphia > Dasyuridae > Sarcophilus > Sarcophilus harrisii. The sequence goes on along the minus strand of NC_045428.1, from coordinate 167,614,863 downwards.
CTTTTTGATTTGAAATTTATATCCCTAGTGCATGGTACATAGTAAGCACTTAACAGATGCTTTTCATTTGCTTGCTGATTCATTCAAACATCTCTCATCTTATAATAAGCTCCAGATGAATACTTGATCTAAATATGAAAGGTTATGTCATAAACAAGTTAGAGAAGTAGTAGAAGAAGGAGACACTTTTTAGAACTGTAGTTAGGAGGAGCACTTTTGATCCAGTAAGGAATAGTACTGATCGTAAAAAATAAAATGGATAATTCAAAAATTGATTAACAGATAAAATCAGCACAGTTGGAATTAGAAAGGAAACAATAGAAAAAAGTCTTTTTGACAAATTTCTCTCCTAGATCTGATATCCAAGATTCATATAAACATGTAAATACAACAGCCATTTCCCAACAGATAAATGCTCAAAGGATGTGAATAGGTAGTTTTCAAAAAGAGAAAGGCAAGTTATAAACAGCTATGTAAAACTATGAGAGAAATTTCAATTAAGTCAACTTCAGTGTTCGACCTCATATACATCAGATTGCTAATTTCCTTTTTGGCATCTTTGTCAATTGGCGGAGGGGCTTTAGGACAGTTATATTAATTCATTATTGGCAGAGCCATGAGTTGAGACAATCACTTTATTTTTTCCAATTACATATAAAGACAAATTTTTTAATGTTCATTTTTTTTAAATAAAAATTTGAGCTCTAAATGTTTTCACTTCATTTTTCTTCCACCTCCTCTCTAAGGTAGTAAACCATTTGATATAGGTTATATATGTGCAATCATGTAAAACATGTTTCCATATTGATCATCATCCAACTATGTTAGAAAGTAATTTGGAACTATATTTTAACAAGTTTCTAAACTAAAAAGTTACTGAAGTCCCAGGGAGACACTTTTGACCTAGTGATACCAGTGCTAGGTACCACCCCAAAGAGATAAAAGATAGAAGGAAAGGACTCAAAAAGGAATAACAATATTTATAACAACACTTTTTATTGAAACAAAGAGTAGGGCAATTATATTACTATCATGGTTTTTTTTTAAAACATAAGTAGAAGTTCACTTTCTTATGCAATCATTTTTCTATTCTTTATATACTATTGATATGTCCATGTTTGGTTCTAATTTTTTAAAAATGGTTTGTTCTTTTGTATTTTTCAATACATAAGAAGAAATACTAGAAGACAAAGACTAGAAGTCTTCAGAATTCAGAAACACACTTATTAGCATTTTAAAAAAATAAAAAATGAACCCTATATATCCAGTTGTGCCTATTTGTCATTTAGGATAGGCACAGGGACTGTGACTCATAAATTCATTTTTATCTGAAATACTTGGATGAAGAAACTCTTGCTACCATAGCAGATTGTTTTTTCCTGTAATTTACAGTCTTAGAGAATTGTCTAAAGCACAGAAAAGTTGATCCTAATTTATTTAGTATCTCTGAACCTCAGAAAGTTTAAGAGATTTACTCAGTCACATAACGTTGGAAGAGAGATATGAAATCAGATCTTTGGCTTTGAGGGTGACTCTCTATCCACTACACCATTCTGCCTTAAACTTGCATATAATCATCAATATTTTTAAGATACTAAGATGTCAATTATAATTACTTGGACATAGTAAGGTAGATAATAGTCGATGGGAAGTTCAATGATTGTCTCTTTTTTATTTACAAAACATATGCACAGGTAATTTTTCAACATTGACCCTTGACAAACCTTCCACATTTTCCTCTCCTTCCCCCACTCCCTCCCCTAGATGGCAAGTAGTTCAATACATATTAAATATGTTAAAGTATATCAATCATTGTTTCTTGAGAATAGATCTTCAGCTTGTGAAAATTTAGAGGGTAGATATGAACCTACTTTCATTTTTTCCCCTGTAATTTTGAAGATAGATTTCATTTCTTCCCACTAGCAGCTAAGGGCTCTGGATTCGGAGTTAGGAAAACCTGAGTTCAAATTTTATCTTTGATAGTTGTTAGCCATGTGACCCTGAGCAATGACTTGCTCACTGTCTGCCTTAATTTTCTCAGTTGTAGAATGGGACTAATAAAAGTACTACTTCATGGAGTTGTTATGATGATTAAATTAGATGATTTAAAAGCACATTACAAACCTTAGAACACTATGTAAGTCAACTGCTGTTATCATTATTATCATGATTAATTTTGTTCTCAAATCCACAAGAGCAAAGGTATCATTTAATATTTGATATTTGGCTGTGAGGTATCTTTGTAGTAATTTAGTGTCCAGTCCTATTCTTTGTTAAAGAAAGGGAATAGCAGGATTTCTTTCTCTAGAGTATATCCTATCTCATTAAGAATTGTTCTATAATAATTCAGATGAGATTTCACAGAAAAATTTAAATACCTGAAAATAGAGGTTCTTTTTACATGTAAAATCACAGTAGAAACATAGAAAATAACATTTATGTTGTTAGTATTAGATGACGGTGTTTCAAAGAGAAATTGAACCAAAAAAATTAGTCATGATGTGAAGCATGAGGAAAAGCCTAAAAATCAGAAGTGGTTCTCTACTACCCCCATCTGTAAACAATCAGATGATGGATGGTTTGTTGTAGAGTTCAGCCTTATGTAACCTCAATTTATTTTGCTGTTAGAACAGCTAATAAAATACATCTCTAGCTGAGAATGATAAGTATTTTCTTCCCTTCTCCTCAAGTACCCTAGGCAAGCTCAAGACCTTCAGGCTGGTCTTCTAATTCAAATGGAATTATGATTAGACTTGGAAGTGCAGTCTTACCCCTAATGCCTACTTCTAGAACCACTGACAAATCACATAATGTCTTTGTGGTACAATTTCCTCTCTCTATAAAAATTAGTTGTTGGATTAGATGGCTTCTAAAATCCATCCAGTCTATTTTAGATCTTTGATCCTATATCATTTAATTCTCTGAGCCTCAGTTTCTTGAATTGTAAAATGAGCTTATTGTAATAATAGAGGATCTTTAAGTTTTCTTCTGACTCTAATCAAAGTTATTTCATTTACATTGCTCTTTTATTCACCAAGACTATTTGAATACAGATGGTACTTTTAATAAGTCTTCTAGGAGCTATGAATTGGTGGCTAGTCTTGGAATTTGGAAGATCTGAATTCAAATCCTGACTCAGATATCTACTAACTATGTGATCCTAGGCAAGTCAATTCAGCTTAACCTTTTTTAGTCTCATAAAATGGGAATAATAATAAATTTATATTAATGTTAGCTATTAATTTTATTTTTCAGGTTGGTATTAAGAATAAATCAGGTACCTTTCTTAGAGTTATATTCAACCTAATTTTTTGGCTTCTAACTCACTCCAGGACACAAACTTAGATCTTCAGTTCATCCTATGAGATGAATCCAGTGCTTCTAAATGTTTTAGGCCAGTCAGAGGATGTGGACTTCACTGGGGCATGTTAATAATGCTTACTTTTAAGAAGAAGGGCAGAGTAAAAGAAAGTAAAACAAAAAACTCAACACCCTCAGTCACTCACAAAGAAGTTTGGTTTGGGTTCATTACTATTCATCATGCAGTGTGCTTTCTCTCTCTAAAGTATTAGTGCCAAATCCTCAAGCCTGCTTTTGCAACCCTTCTAAACACTGCCCACCCCTGTCCTACTCCAAATGTTAGGAAATAAAAACAGGGATTTTGCAACCTAGCATAGAATTGGGGAAAACAAAACAAAAATTTAAATTGCATTATCCCAGTTAGTAAACTTTAACTTCCCCTTTTTATTAGCAAATGTTTTGTCTTTAAATTATGAACAGCTTTACTATTTCAGTTATCGATATTTGGTGTGAGGCAAATGCCAGTTTTGACAAGAGGAAAAATGAATGATTTCTCTCTTGTTTTTTGACAAATATATAAATCATAATTTCTAATATATTGTCATGAGAGATCTAAGCTAGAGAATCCCTGCAGTTCTGCTGCATATATAAATTCTTGGTATTGATAAGGCATGTAGGTATTTCCCTTTTCTGTTTGGTCTCTCAGTGTGAAATTTTTTGGATTGAAGTTAATTTAACTTTTTTAAACTTCAGTTGAACTACTTCCAGTAATTACTGAGGGAAGGTAGAGTAGGGGTGAGAAGAGAGACCTTGTCATTCTTCCATGGCTTCTTTATCTAGATGCTATTGGCACACATTTATTTCCTTATGTCAAATAGCAGTGTTTAGGGACAGCCAAGTCAGAGGCATTTTATTTTATTTTATTTTTTAGAAAAAGTGTTCTGGAGCCTGAAGGCTGAGAGTGTGAAACAATTGTGTTTGAGACATTAATCATGCCATTTTGACTGTTGTTTGACCTCTTGCTTCTCAGGTCTGGGTTTGAGACAAAGTAAGTTCTGTTAGAAGAGATACCCCAAGGTTAAGTTGGTAATTTAAGGGGAAGCTCATAGCAGTTGTGTGACTCTTTTGATTCCATTAGAAAGAAGATATTGTTTTATACAGCCAACTTTGGGAGGATGGGGGTTAGGGCACTATAGACAGAGTTCATATTAATACACATCTGTGAGGTTTGGTTCTTCAAGAAAAAAATATGTTTTTAAATCCATCAGATTCTTCTTAATTTTAAATTAAAGTTCAGTGCAGCCTTCTAGTAGATGGATGAAAAATATTTTAGAAGTTATCCAGAATTACCCAGAATTTGAAGCTGAATTTATACATGAGGTTTTTGGAAGGAAAAAAAAAACTACCAAGCATCAAATGATAGGGAGGGAAGGAAGGTTTAAAGTTCTTTCAGTCTCTGAGATGCAGCAACTTCAGTTTCTGCTGAGTTTTGCCCAATTATGAATCAAAACTAAAGACAGAATATAAGATACAAGATGATACAAGATAATAGTCTACAAATTGTATTTGTTAAATACCTTTTATGTACTAGGCATTGTCCTGGGCCCTAGAGTTATGGAAATGAAACATTCCTTATCCTTAAGAGATTTACATTTTGTGAGAGCGGAAAAAAACTCTATCAACCCAAATGTGTACATATCAAAAATTTCAAATAAAATAAAATATGATAAATTCAAATACTCTTCAAACAACAAATTTAAAGTAAATAAATTTCAAGTAAATTTAAATAAATATGATAAATTCAAATATAATCAGCATAAGTAAAATAAAAATATAATAAATTTAAATAAATAATTCAAATTTAAATAAATTCAAAGTAAATACAATTCAAATAAATACAGTTAAATATAAATTCAGATGTAATAAAATATAATAAAGTCAAATAAATAAGTTCAAGGTAAATACAAGTTCATTTTTTGGGAAGAGGAGACAATATGTAGGAGAAAGAACTTAAGCTGTTCTTTGAAGATGATGGGATTCTAAAGAGACTCCTGTTTATGGAAATGAACCCCTTGTAGGCTGACAGCCAACTTGGGCAGAGGCACTGAGAGAAAAGATGGGATGTTGTGGATAAGGAACATCAAGAAGTCTAGTGTGATTGTGACACAGAATGTGTACAACAACTAATGTAATGTTTCTTCTGATAGTACAACTGTTTGTTAGACATGCTCTGTGGGATCAGAACCAAAGCTTTCAAATCTCCATAAGCCAGCCCTCTGAAGGGAAAAGCATGGCCTGCATGGAAAACTCAATAAAAAGGGCACAAATACTTTTGCAGTGAGTTATATGGTTTGGGTCTTGTTTTAATACCAGCATTACAGGAAACAAACAAAAAAAATGCTGCTTATGTTGTAATCAGAAATTATATTGTCTGTTTTCTAATCCATGATTACTTGGTGAATCTTTGTCTACATTTGACGCTCTGTAGATGTGCAACAGTCTGATCTTTTGGAAAGCAAGATTTTTGATAAGAGGTTTATTTGACTAGACATGAATGTGTTTAAAGCTCAGTATCTGTTTAGGAGAGCAAAGAAGACTATGACTTAAAGCAATGATTTGTTTTGGGTTTTTATTTATATTACAGATGATCTTCTTAGTATTGCTGTCATTTCTGGATTATCCTCTCCCCACACCCCAGTGTAATCCTCCTTTTTAAATACAGTGAAACAAAACATAGAATCATAGACTTATAATGATAATGATGAATTACATTAAGTGCTTTAGCAGTATTATCTCATTTGATTTCTTCATAACAACCCTGGGAGGTAGATGCAATTATTATTCCCATCTTACAAATGAGGAAACTGAATCAGACAGGTTTAAGTGACTTGCACAAGATCATACAGCTAGTAAGTGTCTGAGTCTGCATTTGAACTCAGGTTCTTATTTTTATAGATGAAGAAACTAAGGTCTATATAATATTCAATAGGTTATCCCTCGTTCCACAACTGTCATCCATTGCTTCTCTACTGAGAAAATACAGGTCCATTTAAACAATATTTTTCTGGAGCCAAATTTAGTGACTGCATTGATGTGAGAACCACAGTTTTTGAGTATATTTTCCTTTTACATTATTGTGACCATGTTCCCTTAGTTATTTGTTTTTAAAGTGTTTTTTCCCCTTAATGTTGAATATTTAAACCAAGAATGGCATTTTCACTCTCAACTTGGAATTTTAAGGTACCCTTTTCTCAGCATTTGCTTAAAAAGCATGCAATACCTAGCAAGAGCTGGATGACACAGTAGACAGAATAATCGACTATAGTCAGGAAGATCTGAGTTCAAATTTGATCTCATATCTTTACTAGCTATGTGATCCTAAACAAGTCACTTAACCATGTTTGCCTCAGTTTCTCATCTGTAAAATAATATTGAGAAGAAAAAAGCAAACCAATCGTGTCTTTGCCAAGAAAACCCTAAATGGTCTCATGGAAAGTTGGACATGACACAGTAACAACAATAACAAATACTTATTTGACAGCCTTTAAATTTGGGTTCATAAAAAAGAACTAGTAGGGAATAAATCTTTGCTATATTGGTAAAGATCACAATTATTATGTCAAATATAGAAAGCTTACCTACTATGTCTTTAAAACTTTTAAAAAGTGTCCCTATTTGTTATTGTTAATCAAGGCTGTCAGTAGACTGGGACATTTGCTGCTCTCGAAGTCCCATCTTCTCCATTTGTTTGTAGTTTGATATATCCTGTCATGAGTACTGGGCCAAGACATTTTTGTACACTGTAGAGAAGATTTGACAATTTGTGCTATCAGATAATATATATTGCTGTCCACCAGAAACTTTGAGCCTTCACTGTGATTTGTCATCAGAAATTAAATTCATGCCTGTCAGAGATAGTGGACTTTTCTGGCCTCAAAAATATGTGTAGTTATAAAAAGTAGTAAAAAATGTTTCTCATTGCATCCTACATAACTGATTCCTTGCCTTATTCCAATTCTGTGTTTACCCATAACTATTTCTGGGACCCCATTAATAGAAGATTCCTGTACACAGCCCAATTTTACTCAGTATTTTGTGACACTATTTTGTCATATTCCTGCCTCTGCCTCACTCAAAGCAACAATATGTCAGTGTTTTTGTGTGTTCCTTACTTGGTGCCTTTCTTTTCCCCATCTCATCAGGGTTCTTTCATGTTAGTCCTGCATGTGTCATCTTTTTTCTTCACCTTCTTCAATGAAAGTTGTATTGAATGGAATGGAAGCCTGTTCTTGGCTGAAAAAACATATCACCATGGGAGGAAAGGCAAGCAGCTACAGGGTACCAGCTCATTTCTTTTGGAGATGTCCTTGGAAAGTAGCTTTTCAAAAGTTATTCTCAAGGAAACACTAGAATAGGGATACAAATCTTTTGAATTAAAAAAATTCCCCTACCCACTTACATCTTCATTCAACTGACACTACATATTATTTGTTTCTTTCTTTGTAAAAAAGTGATACTTTTTTACAAAGTATTTTTTAAAAGTATTCATGATTTTGTTAGTGTATATAGTCCTTCTATGACCTGAATTACTAATTTTTTTTGTATCATTAACCCCTTTGGCAGTCTGGTGAAACCTATGTATTTTTCAGGAAAATATATTTAGTGCATAAAATTAAATATATAGTATTACAAAGGAAACCAGTTGAAAACCTATCATCAAAATATTTTTCTTTAAAATTTTTGGACTTCGGGCTAATGAACCTAGACTTGTGGACATAACTCACAATTTCCTTCTATAATTTAAGAGCTGATCTTTGTGAGTTCCTCTGGCCAAAACATCATCATCATTAACAACAACAACAACAACAACAACAACAACAACAACAACAAGTTAATCTTTATCTGGCCAACCTGGAGAAAGAACTCTCTGAATTTAGTTTGGTTGATTCTCAAATGATAAAAAAACAAACTATTTTTCTGTCTTGATAAGCTCCACCAAAGCTTGTGCTCCATTAGAACAACCTTTAGCTACCTGTGGTTAATGTTGTCACACAATGAGGCATCAGTCTCATTGTAGGAAAGAAATAATGCTTCAAGTTTTTCTTATTCCAGTCCATTCTACATAGTGCTTTGAAAGTACATTTCCTTAAATGCAGATCTTACATGTGATTTCCTTACTCAACCTTCAGTGACTTCTTATTGCTTCTACTATTAAATATAAACACAACCTGGTCCCAACCTGTCTTTCTACTTCATTGTCCCTTACTCTCTCCATTATATGGTAATCAAGCCAAAGTGTATTTTTCTGTGATCCTCAACCATAGAGGAACATGTGCTCCTCTTTGTTTGATATTCTGACACCCTGCCTTTGCATTGGCAGTCCAACATGCCATTATGCACATTCTCTTTACCTCTACCTCATAGTATTCCTATCTTCTTTTAAAATATAACTCAAGTACCGTTTCTTGCATCAACCCTTACCTAATCCTATTGTCTTCTATTGTCTTCCTTCCCAAACTATCCATTGTTTAACTACTTTGTATATATTTATATATTTTTTTCATTTTATTCTTAAACTGTCTATATTTCCATATGTGTTCATTGCTTTCCTTATTAGAGCATAAATTCTTTGGGAGTAAGGATTGTTTTATTCTTTGTATTTATATCAATAGCACTTAATATGGTGTTTGCTGAATAGTAGGTAGTCTGTGTTTAATGAATGCTTGTTTGAATGATGAAAATTGTAGTATGGTTAAGAAAATCCTTGTACTAAATGAATATGGCAAGGTTGGACTAACCCAAAGAAGAAGACTATGTATAGATGTATGTGTACATATGTATATGTGTATACAATATGTATATCATGTATGTGTGTTCATGTGTATACACATACATACATACATACACAGAAATGCAGACACAAAAACATTTGGAAGATGGAGCAGGAAACAGTTGTCACTAAAAATTCTGGTACTGGGACAGTGAGTGTTTTTAGAAAATTCAGACCTGGAAATTAGGATCCCAAGTCTTTAATTAGAAGTGAAACTCTGTGACAGCTTCATCTAGTAGAGACCTTGAGATCCCAGGAAACTGCCCCCCAGGATGTTGAATCTACTTCTCCTCTCTGCCAAAGTTGGATGAAGGAGAATATGAAATCTGATGATTTCCTGTTTTAGTTATAATTCTTAGCAAGGTTTTGAGCACAATTGTTTTTACCTGAAGAATTATAAATACTGTTTATATTTGTGATGCCCTGAGGCAAAGTCCTAGTTATCTTGCTGTAGTTACAGTCCTGGGATGAAGCAATAATATGCTATGGTCTCCAGATCTGTTTCAGAAGGCCTAGAATTGTGGAAATTTGGCCAACCTGATTTGTAGATTTGTCTGACTGACGCGGGATTCAATTTGCCATGCCTATAAAATAAGATTTTTACAAAGTAATTTTTTAAGTTTCTTATGATTAAGAAATTTGATATTCCAAAAGATCAGTGACTTCCTTATTATGGTTACTACTTCTCCATGTAGGATACAGAAATGATACTTCAAGACTTTAGAAATCTATGGTTTTGTTGATGTGGCACATATAAAACATATTTCATTAAGTTCATTGATTTCTTTGAGGAGGAAACATTTGTTCACTCTGGTGGCCAATTAAGCTAATACTCTGATGATAGACCTGAATCTATTGCTGTGTCTACATCTGAAACTGTCCTAGTTTTGAAAAACTCTCTATAGCTTGTGTTCCTTCAAATAAACAACTTTATCTTCATGCCATTGGAATGGGGTGCCAGAAGGGTGATGATTGAAGATTAGTTTTAGAAAGTGAATGCACATTTCTTTTAAAAATATACTTTAAGAATCTATAATTTTATAGATGTTAATACATCTTGGATATGAATACTTATTTTACTCATATGGATTACAAATTCTTTGTTCCTTAGTTGGTCATCTGATGCTGATAATGCTTTAAAAAAAGTTATCACCTTGTGGCTAGCCTTCTTTTGAGCTTCTCTAAACTTAATTAAGCTGATCTTAAGGGAGAAGTTGTGTATAGTCATCCTTTCCACATCACAGGTGTTAGGGGTGTGGCAATCCCATGATTTGGAAAATCTGCCAAAAAAGAATTTTTGGCCTTCCTTTCATATCAGAAAAGAGATCTGAATTATTATGGTATTTAAAATAAAATATGTTGATATATGATAAATTGTTATATGTAATATAACATATAATATATAATTATGTATATGTTACATGTAATATATACATCTATTTTATATATTTCTGAGTTTCTAAACTTTTTCCGTGTCATTGCTAGCTTTTGTGTGTCATCTGTGGCTGCAAAACTCCTCTCAAATTCCCATTTAATTTCTTATACTCACCCACAATATATTATAAACACAATGGTGAAAGTCATGATATGGAAGAGATAACTGTAGTAGTAATAATAATAATAATAGCTAATATTTAAATCATATTTACTATGTGCTAGGTCGTGTGGTAAATTCTTTTTTACAAATATCTCATCATTGAATGCTTCTTTTGATCTTTGCTGACTTGATAGGGCTCTGCTTTGAAACCCAGAATTGCTATCAGATGATGACTTCAGTGGAGGACAAAATACTATAGTAATACTAATCTGAAAGTTCACATAAACATGTTCAAATCACTGTGAAGTATTTTTTTTTAAATATAGTTGAATATACTGTTCTTATACGCTACAACCAAACAAATATTTTGTGATTTGTTGTTAAATATTAGTATGAGCTATTCATCCATCTTGATAGTTTTCCATATTTATTTTGGACTAATTTCTCAATACTTAAGGTTTTATTGTTAATGATGTTAAAAATAAGATTTCCTTAATAAGAAAAATTAATGAGACTCAATTCTCTCTAATTAATCTAATGAGCAATTTGTTCCAGCATGTTTCCTTAATATTCATTACTGAGATTTTTATAAACTAAGTAATAATTATTTTTGTCATGATAATATGAAACCTAGTGGCCATTATTAGTTCTTGTTGCATGATTGAGAAAACACATTTTTTTCATTTTTTTTCTCTTGTTGAAGGTTAGTCTTGAGCAAATGAACTCCTTAATCTGAAATGTGATATTTTGCTACAACACTGGCCTGTTGTACTCATTAGTCAAGTGCATTCAAGTTTCAATAGGAGGGAGAAATTATTTATAAGAAATTACTACAAAAATAGGAAAACAAACAAAAAAAGAATATAATGTTTGAGCTTTCCTAAATAAAAGGTATTATCTAATACAATTCCAGTGTAACACAATGTAGCATAACAAATTAAAACATGTTGTTCATTAGATCTAATATAAGGAGATATGTTAAGTTATGTTATGCTATGTATGTTATATAATATTATATTATGTTGCATTATGTTCTAGGTTGGGCAGTAGATAGAGAACGAGACTTGGAATCAGGAAAACCTGAATTCAAATCCAGCTTCAGAAACATCCTATTTGTGTGACTTTGAACAGTTACTTAACCTATTTGCCCCCAGAAAAGGAAGTGGCAAAATCACTCTGGTAATTTTGCCAAGGAAGCCCCAGAGACAGAAATCCACAGGGTTACAAAGAGTTGGATGGGACTGAAATGACTGAACAACAACATGTTATGTTGTAATATTTATTTTTATTTTAATAATTTAATTTTAATTTTAATAATTTAATGATATTAAATATTAAAATGTTTATTTTATAACATTATTATATATGTACTATATTAGATAATGCCTTTTTAATTTATTAAATAACAGCTTTTTATTTTCAAAATATATGCAAAGGTAGTTTCCAACATTCACCCTTGCAAAACCTTGGGTTCTAATTTTTTTTTCCTCCTTTCTCCCCACCCCTTTCCCTAAACAGAAAATAATCCAGTATATGTAAACAATGTTCTATACTTATTTCCACATTTATTATGCTGCATAAGAAAAGTCAGCTCAAAAAGGGAAAAAATGAAAAAGAAAACAAAAATCAAACAACTAAAAAAGATGAAAATACTATGTTGTGATCCACATTCAGTTCCCACAGTCCTCTTTCTGAATGCAGATGACTCTTTCCTCCACAATTCTATTGGAATTGGCCTGAATCACCTCATTGTTGAAAAGAGCCAAATCCATCAGAGTTGATCACCACATAATCTTGTTGTTTCTGTGTACAATATTCTCTTGGTTCTATTTATTTCACTTAGCATCAAGTCATGTAAATCTGCCCAGGTCTTTCTGAAATCATCCTGCTGATTGTTTCTTACAGAACAATAATATTCCATAACATTCATATACCATAACTTATTTAGCCTTCCCCAACCGATGGGCATCCACTCATTTTCCATTTCCTTGCCACTACAAAAAAGAGCTACTACAAACATTTTTGCACATGTGGGTCCTTTCCTCTTTTTAAATGATATCTTTGGGATATAGACGCAGTAGAGACACTGCTGGATTAAAGGTTATGTACACTTTGATAGCCCTTTGGGAATAGTTCCAAATTGCTCTCCAGAATGGTTGAATCAGTTCACAAATCCACCAACAGTATCAGTGACCCAATTTTCCCACATCCCCTCCTTTATCAGATAATGCCTTTTCTTTAGGAAAACTCAAACATTATAAATATTCTCTTTTTTTTCTTTTTCTAATCTTGAATTGTCATCATTTCTTGTTAGTCTTTTTCTAAGAAAACAAATGGATCAAAAAGATCCATTGGATTTCTATGCTATCATTTTTCCAAAAATCTTTTAAGTGTGTGCTGGTATATTATCATAATCTTACCACGTCCTTGATAGGGTCTGATTTTAAAGATGGAGAATGTGGGTACACAGTGACTCAGCCAAGTTGATGACGCCCATAATTGTATAATCAGTGATAAATTTAATTCCCTCATCCATTGGATTTAACATTTATGTTAATATAAAATTAATCATGAATAAATGTGTTCTGTGTTACTTTAGACAAGTTGCTTACCTGCTTTTCAGAGTTTTAGAGTGGGTTTCAGAGACCCAGCTTCCTCATCTGTAAAATAAAAGATTGGATTACATTGTCTCTGGGGTTCCTTTTATCTCAAAATTTATGATCCTATGTTTCAGCAACTGACATGAGATTCTAATATCACATAGACCTTTAGTTTTCCCTTGCACTTGTATTTGAAGTTTTTCCACCTTTGTAAAACCTGCCAGAGTTTATATTCTCTTGATGTAATCTATAGTTATTTTTTTGAGAGGGTAAGTAAATTGATTTTTCTAAATGTACAAAACACTGTATTGTCCAGTACTAGCCTCCCCTATCTTATCATCAGTTTTATTCTCCAAGAAGAAATGATTTTCTAGACATAGGCAAATATTAGATCCTATTAAAATAATCATATATTCTTAATTATTGGACTCCAAAGAGATTTGATAATCTGTTAGAAGTTCATGATTAAAAAAGTTTTATATTGGTATCCAGGATCTTTTACATGGAAATACAAAGAGGCAAAAACAGCCCCTGCTCTCATAAAGATTTCATATTCTCATTGTGGAGAAGACAACATGTAAATAATTAGGTGCATAAAAGCTAACATACAAGGTAAATTGGAGGCAATCTCAAAGGGAAAGCACTACTATTGAAGGGGATAGGGAAAATCTTCTGGCAGAAGGTAGGATTTTAGCTGAGACTTAAAAGAAGCTACTTTTTTCTTAAGGAGAAACCAGGAAAGTAACTCAATTGGTAGAATGAAGAATTATGAAATTCAGAACTGGATAATATTAAATGAACCATTTATAGTTATCCCTTCCACATTGTGACTTTCCCTAATTATTTTCTATATATTGTGGGCTGGTATAAGAAATTAAATATTTGGGGAGTTTTTCAGAAGCCTCAGATGACACATGAAGGGTAGCAGATGACAGAGAAAAAGTTTAGAAACTCAGAAATGCATAAAATGTATGTATAGTATTGCATATCAACCCTTTATTTTTTTAATATCATAATTATTTAGACTACTCTGGTATGAAGGAATGGTCAAGAAATTTTATCCAGATTTTCCAGATCATAGGGGCTTGGGCTTTTAATCCCCATTATGTGGAAGGGATAACTATAGTTAAGATCCTTCATTTTCAGGAAAAAAAAACTAGAACCCTAATAAGGTAAGGGACTTATCCAAGGTGGTAACAGTGCTAAGGTTTGAATCTTGGTTCAGTTTTAAAGAAGGAAAAAAAAGTCATTTTTCTATTTTATCATGCTTTGAAGAGGAACATTACTAGATTTTAGCTGGGACATATACATATAATGAATTAAATCAACTCTTAGGTATATACCTATCTTCTCTTAAAAGCAGTATGTAGATTTCATAAGTATTTAATGTTGGGCTAGAGTTTCATATGTGCATTTTTTTAATGACAACCTTGATCTTATGCTTGACCAGAACAATACAATTTGCTTAAATAGAGGCTCCTGGCTTTTAGCTTGTTAATCAGAAGTTGGGATTTATTTTTAAGTTTCCATCTGTGCTGCATTTGTTGGATTGACTCATCCTTGGGCAGATATCTTTAAAGGGTAGGAGGCTTTCTCATGGGGGCGATCATCTGTGACAGAAGGGAGAAACCTCTTCTAGGAAAAATAACATGGATGGATGTTTAAATGGAATAATAGGGAAAGAGGAAGAATGTCAGAGATTAGTGTCATGCACTTGAAATGCAATGCTTTATTTCTCTTTGAAATATGTCAGTGAGACTGCTGGGGAAAAATACCCCATAGAAACCTCTATTTATTGAAGTTATCCTTTCCCCCACTCCAAATAAACTTGAATGAATATTTTAGAAAGCTTTTGAATCAACTGCTATACCAGTGTTTAGCATTCTGATCTTCTTGCAGCCCCAATGAGAACAAATGTGGTAGTACAAATGTATTCATTCATATCACACTTAAATACTTGGAAGGCATGTAATGGAGTTAATGGCAGTGGAAATGAACTCTGTATGTAGGAGGATCTTTTTGGGTCAGCATATATTTTGTATTTTCTGTAAAGGAATAAGCAAGGGGAATAAGCATTTATTAAATACCAACTATGTGCCAGGCAATGTGCTAAGCACTTTACAAATATCATCTCCTTTGATCCTCACAACCACTTTGTAATGTAGATGCTACTGCTATGCCTCCTTTACAGTTGAAAAAGTAAGGCTGACAGGTTAAATGTCTTGACCAAAGTCACACAGATACTAAGTATCTGAAACTGGATTTGAACCTGGAACTTCCTGACTCCAGGCCCTTACCAAAAGCAACCAAAGTTGCAAATTTAATTGAAAATTTAACTGATTCAAAAATAGAAACTGAATGCCTGTCAAGAATAAAGTACATATTTTATATATATGGTTGAGTATGAATTTAATGGAGCAGCTAAATGGAAGAGTGGAGAGAGTCCTGGGTCTAGAGTCAAGCAATTATCTTCATGAGTTCAAATCCAGCCTGAGACACTTACTGTGTGGTCCTGCCTTAACCTTGTTTGTTTCATTTTCTTCATGTATAAAATGGGCTTAAAAATGGCAAACCACTTAAGAAAAGACCTGAAATGAGGGCAGAAAGAATTTGAAATGATTAATCACCCACAAAATGAATTTAAAAGCTTTTCTATGCCTATAGCCAATCTTCCAATATGTAATATATTAATAATTTTTAATAATTGCTGGTTTTAATATTCATATTAAAGACCTATAGATAATGCATTATATTCATGTTCATTTTATTATTATTTCCCTAGTCCCTTTTATGGAGAAGACTTTTACTGTGAAATTCCACGGAGTTTTCGGCACCTGTCCTTTTACATTTTCGATAGAGATGTGTTCAGAAGGGATTCCATCATAGGTATGTATTCAAAAGGTGTAATTTCTATAGTGTCATCAGTTTTCTTATAGGCCTTTGAATTTATGCCTTTGAATCAGAAATGGGGTGAATGTTGCCTTAAATGCTCTTTTTTTACCCCTCATTCCATTATTCCCATATCTAGGCAAGAAAAAAGAATCTGTTGTTCTTGGGTGAGGATATAGAGTCAAAAATATATTAATGATAATCTAACATTTGAGGATGCATTAGGGTCTTAGGACAGGGCTGGAAGGTCCCCTTGGACCAACATGATTCTTTTGAGAGAATAGATGATGGATGGGTAGCACGTAAAACCCCCTTTTAATCTCCCATTTTATCCTCTAGTTTTGAAGTCTCTAGCCTTTTGTACCCACTTTTCAAAAATGGCATATTGGAAAAAATACTAGATTTGGAGGTTCCAGAGTTAAAATCCTAAATAGATTTGACATTCACCACCATTGTTGATAATTGAATCTGGAGCTGATCAGATAAAATGAAATAATATAAAGGGAGAAGAGAATTGGAGCTAAAAGAAAGTTCTGTGGAATACCTATGTCTCAGGTTTATTGCCTGAATGAAGATCCAGCCTCAGGAGGAGTGGTCAGATAGATAGAGTGGAGAAATGTCACAGAAGCCTAAAGAAAAGAGAGTATTGAGAAGAAGAATATTCCAGAGGCTATAGAGAGGTCAAAAGGTTGATAATTAAGGAAAGGCCAATGGATTTGACAATTAAGATCATTAGTAACTTTGGAGGCCTCAGTTTTGACTGAATGATGAGGTCTTTAGCCAGACTAAAGAGAATTAGAAGAGAATGAAAAGAAAGGAAATGGAAGAGGTTTTTATTGTAGATAATTTTCTCAAGGAGAGAAAAAGGTAGAAGAGATTTGGGACAATACGTAGGAAGAAAAGGAATGGATGGATGAAGTGAAGATTTGTTGAGGGTGGAGACATAGTTACGTTTGTTGGCAGCAGGGAAGCAGCCAAAAGCCAAGGAGAGATTGAAAACAGTGATAGACTAGGAATTATAAAGGGAAAAATCTCAGAATCAAGAAGTTGTTGAGAAGTACATGCAAATTACTTGTATGACCGATCCTTTGAAATAATCTCCTAATTCATCCATAAACTGTTTCTAAGTAGCTAAGGTAGATGAAGAATTCTTGCTCTACAGTATGTGCTATGGATTTGGTCCTAGGCTTGGTGTCAGGAAGACTTTGACTCAGACACCCAGCTTTGACATTTGGTTGGTTATTGTTCTTCATTGTTGAAGAGGACTAAAATTACATCACTGTATTGGAGTCAAAATACAATATGGCTAACAATATGTCCAAGATCAAATCTTGGAAGATCATCCCACAGATTGAGCACAAATAGTCTGCATGAACCTTTGGGGTGGATTCTCTAAATTTGTGCATCTCATTTTTTTTTTAGCTAATTCAATTCTGTTTTGCTCATAGAGCATAGCATCTTCTTTGATGTGGCAGGCCATGCTGGATGGTTCTTTGCCAGTGTCTCCCAAGTCTAAAGTCTAAACTTGACTTTTACTAGTAATGTGAACACAGACAAGTTAACGAACTTCTCTGAGCCTCAGTTTTTCCATCTGTAGAATGGGGATCATAATACTGCTAATTCCTATTTCAGCTGATTTCGGTGAGATTCAAATGAGATATTTGTAAAGTATCTTGATAACTTTCGATCACTTGGTACATCTTGTTATTCTCGCAAATGAGAAAACTTTGGCTCAGAGACGTAAAAATGGTTATCCAGAGATTCTATAACCAGTTTAAGAACCCACTATTCCTGACTTTTTTGTACAGTGCCTTTTGTTTTAGTCAGATGGTAAATGTGATGTCTCATTAGTTATATGCATGTTTTTATATCCTTTTTGATTATAATTAAATCTTTTGTGTAACTTATACCAATGAACAAATTTGGGGGATATTAATTTGTGACAAATCAGGTATCAAGTTGGCAGAAACCATAGTAAATAAGAGGACATCTTGGTGAGATAAAAGAAGAAGAGATAGAGAACTTATTTAGGATCTGAAGGAATGTTGTCATTTGTGAAAGTGAAGAGAAATGAGACTAGCTAATTCTGATTTGGATATAGAGACCGTGAAGAATTCAGACCTGCTGTCAGGTTCTGCCTGGAGAATGTTTCATTCTGAAGTTGGGAGCTGTGTCTGGAGAGTCAAACAGGAGAACATTGTTTCCTTAAATACCAAGAGAGTTTAAAGAGAGAATCCTAGCTAAATTGTGTCGGAAATGAGAAACTACATGTTTAGGGTGCTCGGACAATAATGAGATCTGATAGCTGTATCTTCCATTCGTTCACAAGTTTTACTCAGTATCTTTTCTGTGTACAGTATGGAATAAAATGCACCAATCTTCTAGTAGTTTCTTGCATGTTGTGGATCTGTTTGGTGATATGGATGATTTGTTATGATTGACTATATTTAATGTTTCCCTCAGTTCAACTCCCATTTTAAAAATGTTTTCTGTCTGTAAGTCCTTTTCCTACGAATTGTAAATTCAAAGGTAAAAAAGAAAATAATATCTGTCCTCAGGATTTATCCATTCAAATATAGGCTATGGATGACTCACTGTTAAAGTAGAGAAAATCCATCCCACAGTAATTATTAAATGCCTGCTATGTTTCAGGCACTGGAATACAGATAGAAATAAGATTATTCTCGTGCTCAGAGTGAGTAAGTGCTTTTTAAGAACATGACCCAAAGAGTAAAGCCCATTAAGTTTCTGATAGTGGCAATAAAATTACCATGTTGTCAAAGAAGACCATATGGATTTTTGGACAACATGAAGCTCCATTATTTTTTGAATAATTTCTCTTTAGGTAATTCTGTAGCTTTTAATATAGTCCTGACCCTTTACAAATGTAGTATATTTCCTCTGTGTAGCTTTGGTTCCACTCATATGTCATGTAGGCAAAATAGAATACAATTTTCACTTTGATTATATAGAGATATCATCAGAATCCTCTGGGAGCCAAAAGTTTTTCTAGAAATCACAGTTTGTCCTTATTCTATATAGTTAATTCCTTTCAGATAGGAGTGTTCTTTCAATATGAAGTGTGGCATGGGAGAAGCCAGTTGTTTTTTTAAATTCCTTCTATTCTGATAATGTTTATTTTGAACAGTTTTATAAAATTTAAGGATTATGATAAATAGAGTGATCAACTAATAATTCTAAAGGACCAGTGGCTACTCACTTCCTAACTGAAAGTTAATAGAGTATATTCACAGAATGAGGCACATATTTGTACATAACAAATGTGGGATGGTGGTATATAAATTATTTAAAGGCAGAGAATTTTCGTCTTTGTATTCTATATTTCTTAGAAATTTTACACTCTCATCTTTGAACTCTGCAGTTCAGTCATATTGGATTACTGTTCCATGTAGGCAACTCTATCTTCCATCATCATTTCTTGTATTCACTGTGTATTCCAGAAGTTCCAGACTAAACTGAGTTCCCCAGGATCTCCTCAAGCTAGATATGTTAGTGTATTCACTGCCTCTTTACCATGAGATCCCTATTTTTTTCCCAAGAGTCAGCTTGAATAATCAATTATTGAACCACTCAATTAATAAACATTTATTAAACAGCATGTGTCAGGCACTGTACTATGCATTAAGGATACAAAACAGGGCAAAATCCTGTTCTCAAAGAGGTCATAATCTAATGGAGACAACAAACAAACAAATATATTACAAAGCAAATTTATATGCAGAATAAATAGGAAATAATTAAAAGATAGGAAGCACCATAATTAAGAGGGGTTGGGAAAGGCTTCCTATGGAAGGTAGGGTTTTAGTTGGGACTTAAAGGAAACCACAGAAGTCAATAGTTTGAACAGAGAGGATACCAGGCATGGGAGACAGCCAGAAAGAGTATCCAGAACAGAAAAATGTCTTATCTGTGGAACAACCAGGAGGCCAGAATCAATGAATTGAAGAATCCACATTAAATCTTTTCTGATTCTCCCAGCTGTTGATATGTTCTCTCTCACCAAAGTACTTTAATACCTCATCTATAAAATAGGGATAATATAAGCACTGACTTCCCGGGTTGTAAAAAAAGTACTTTGTAAACCTTAAAGTGCTATATAAATGTATTATTATAATAATATTCATCTGTGTTTTTTATGTACATATTAATATATATTCATTTCCTCACCTATTTAAAAGATAGCTATTTGAGGGTAAAGCTTGTTTCATTTGTGACTTTGTCTTCAGTGCTTAGCCCACTCTACTGGCTGATTAATCCCCAGTACCTAGCAGGTAGATGCTTATAAATAGATTCTTGGGGATTCTAAACTAATGACTTTTTTTTTTCTGAGAAAATGTGTTTTACCTGACAGGAAATCAAATAACTCCTGTTCTGTGGGCATCAGTTGTCTCAGGGTGAATTGAACGTGGTAATATCTGCAGATCTATCTACCTTCAGCACTCTGTTCTTTCATACTAAAATATTAGTGACTTATCCAACCAATAACATGTTTGAAGTACCCACTATACTGTATTTCCTTTTCTCCTGAAAAACAGAACTAGACAATTTGAGGATACTGGGTGGACTAGCTGATCTTAAGGTTTAAAGAATAGGAAAACTGAAGACAATCTTCTGGTGTCTTCTCTCTGTTGATTATTTCTAAGTTGTCAAAGACTGTCACCAAGTATTTCCCTGATGAGAGAATAAGCAGGATTGTCCATATTCTTCATTATGCTAAGAATTGGCTTTTATTTATAATCTGATGAGATTGTGAACTCTCAAAGTGGCTATAGTTCTTTACATAAATAAAATGTATCCAAACCCTTTGTTGAGAAACCCATGAACAGATGCCTTTGATTGGGAGTGTCTAAGTGAAAACTCTCTGTCTGCTAAGATAAAAATTCCAGATGGTTTTGAAATTTTATAATCTGAAATTGCATTAATATTCTATGAAAAGCAGTTCTTTGGGGTTCGTATCCTTTTACTTTATTTACTTTATTTTAGTTGTGGTGTGGACACATTTTATTTAATAATGTGTGTTTGTGTAGGGAGAGTGAGGAGTATTTTTTAACATCCGTTTGCTGTTTTCATAATGATTTTAGAATGAGTTTGGGGATTCTCAATTTGATATATAACTAATATAAAATTGCAGGTAAGACTTGAAGCTTCAGAGACTCTAAGATACATATCTAGCTTGAGGAGATCCTGGGGAATTCAGTTTAGTCTGGAACTTCTGGAGATGAGAACTAGTTTTCTCTTTTTTTTTTTCTTTTTTTTTCAAGAATACTTCTAAAAACAGGGTTGGACCCAGGTTCTATAGTACAGGGCTTCTTAAACTTTTCCCACTTGTGTCCCCTTTTCATTGGAGACATTTTTATCTTGAGCATAGAGGTATATAAAATATGCTTACAAATCAAACATGTGCTGATAGTAAATCATAATTTTGCAACCCCACATTCAGTTATGAGATCCCAGATGGGGTCAATTTAAGAAACTAGGCTATAGTAGAATGAGCTCTGGATTTGCGGTGAGAAGTGGACTCAAGATCTGGCTTTCCTTCTTACTGCTTGTATGATCTTGGATAAATCTCTTAAAATGTATGCATTTTGTTTTCTTTATGTATGAAGCCAAAGATTGATGATTTCTAAAGTTTCATTCATCTCTTGCTTTATGAGAAAAAGAGGAGAGTAGTTGATATACCTACTACATTTAGAGTCAAAGACTAGATCTTGAATATTAAAGAAGGGAAAGGGACCCATATGTACAAAAATGTTTGTGATAGCCCTTTTTGTAGTGGCTAGAAACTGGAACCTGAATGGATGCCCATCAATTGGAGAGTGGTTCAATAAATTGTGGTATATAAATGTTATGGAATATTATTGTTCTATAAGAAATGACCAGCAAGATGAATACAGAGAGGCTTGGAGAGAGTTACATGAACTGATGCTAAGTGAAATGAGCAGAACCAGGAGATCATTATACACTTCAACAACAATACTATATGGTGATCAATTCTGATGGACATGACTCTCTTCAACAATGAGAGGATCCAAATCAGTTCCAATTGATCTGTAATGAACAGAACCAGCTACAGCAGAGAAAGAACACTGGGAAATAAGTATAGACCACAACATAACATTTCCACTCGTTCTGTTATTATTTGCTTGCATTTTTGTTTATTTTCTTCTCAGGCTATTTTTATGTTCTTTCAAAATCCGATCTTTCTTGTGCAACAAGATAACTGTATAAATATGTATACATATGTTGTATTTAACATATACTTTAACATATTTAACATGTATGGGACTACCTGCCATCTAGGGGAAGTGGTGGAGGGAAGGAGGGGAAAAGTTGAAACAGAAGTTTTTACAAGAGTCAAAATTGAAAAATTATCCATGCATATGTTTTGTATATAAAAAACCATAATAAGAACAATAAAAAAAGATGAGCTCTTGAATCTATCTCTTTGTATAGCTACTTATATTTTGTATAGTTGTAAGCAGATTACTTCATCTCCCTAGGCCTCAGTTTCCCCTTCAGTAAAATTAGTGGAGTTCCATTGTAAAACCTCTTCATGTTCTTACTATGATCCAACAATAAATTGAGATGAGAAAAGGTTATTTTCTCTATCTCCTCATTTTTCTTGTGTTTTTTCCCCTTTTCTCTTCCATTTCCCCCACACCTGTTTTTATTTTGCTCAGTGCTCTTCTTATTCATAAGAAAAGTAATCTAATAAAGGAATTTACTGAAGGTGTTAGTGACTTGAAGAGTTATTCCTCCTAAAGATATTTACATATAAAAAGAAGAGATTTAGAGATGCTGTAGAGATGATTGAATTTCTCTTGGAATTTTGGGCAGGATGACACTTCTGGAGAAGGAAAAAGTTTAGGAAGAGGACTCTCATATCTTGGTAGATGGAAAACATGAATGAGTTTGAATGAGAAAGTGGGCTTAGTTTTAGAGCCCCATTCTTTCCCTATTGACACACAGGCCCAGAGATATCCTTGATAATCCATGATTATATCATAAAACAAAAATTCCTATGTATATTTCATATTTTCATATGTATCTCTGAAGGAAAATACGAAATATATATATACACATATTAGCACACACTGATGTATAACTGACATATTAGTCCTAAAAGTGAAAATGCATAAGATAATTTTTAAAATGGAAAATTATGAGTTCTTTTAAGGACAATTCATTAAATTCCACAAGACAGGTAGAAGCTTGTGTTTTAATGATCTGTTTTCCATTTTTGCCCCATCGGCAAAGAACCAACACATTTGGAACATTTTTGAAAAATTCTGTTGTTTAAATTAAATAAGATTGTTTTTTTTAGTAAATGCTAACACCTGCTTAGGAATTCTTAGATCAAGCAATACAAGCATTTGCAAATAAGATATGTATGTGTGTTTGTGCATGTGTGTGTATGTGTATATATACATTTATATGTTTATGTAAATTCCCATTACATATATAAAAAACTGATATACAGCACTTTGCAAAGTGATATATAAAATCTATTGTTGTTATTCTTATTAATATTATTGTATAGACAGATAGTGAAGTGGATTGAGTATTGAGTCAGGAAGATCTAAGTTCAAATACAGCCTCAGACACTTACCAATTGTGTGAACATCTGCCTCTCAGGGTTGTTGTGAAAATCAAATGAGATAGTATTTGTAAAGTATACAATGCCTGGTACCTAGTAAGCTGTATTCCCTTTCCTTCCTCCTATTGTCATCATTAAACTCCAGGTCCTTTGGGTCCTACTCTTTGTTGGTGTTTTAGTTGCTTAATATAGTGGAGAAGCTGAAAAAAGAGAGAGCCAACACACTGTAAATTAGCTAATTTTGAAGTAAGAGGACATGAATTTTTAAGTGGCCCCATTGTTCCTTTCCTGAAATGC
This sequence comes from Sarcophilus harrisii, assembly GCF_902635505.1. NCBI lineage: Eukaryota > Metazoa > Chordata > Mammalia > Dasyuromorphia > Dasyuridae > Sarcophilus > Sarcophilus harrisii. The sequence continues at coordinate 167,590,792 of NC_045428.1, read as the reverse complement.
CTTTTTTATTTATGGTGTATGTTTTAAACTGGGAGTTGCAGTTTCGTATTTCTGTGTATTTCCATTGTTACGCTGTCTTTAGTGGCCTGGTAAATGACTATACAAATTACCATAATTCAGCAGCTGCTGATTGCCAAGATAATGCCACCTAAGCTCTAGCCAAGGAATGTAATTTGTCCTTGAAGAGCTGTATTCTGTAATATATCAAAGAATGTTTCATAGGATTTATAAAAAGGAAAACAGTCTCTTGTCCGCAGAAAAGTTTTTTCAGCCCATAGTTCAAATGTGGGAAAGCATTTGGAAAGGAATTGCTAAAGAAGTTTTTTCTAGCCCATCTATAAAAAGGCTGTCCTATAGAAATATGAATTTTGAATCTATGCCTATAGTCATTTTAATAGAAATATTGATGCTATTGAATTAAAGTTTCCTAGCTTGACTGATTTGCTAAAAAACCTTATTCAGAATCACAGGGACCATCTTAGATCTTTTTCCAAATAAGGTCTAATCCCCAGGAAGAATTGACTTGTTTTGCTTGGTAGAATTAAGTACAATTGCAGCAGAGAGGCAGATTTTGAATCAAGACAAACTTCTTAGTTCTTGGAGCTGTCCAAGAATAGAAGAGCTTTTTGCCACTGGACATGATCAGATAGTCAATAGTCATGGGTTTTGTAGACAGAATTCTTGCATTGAGAATAGCTTGGACTAAATGGCATCTGAGGTCTCTTATGTCTTGGAGATTGTATGATTAGTTGTGGCACTCAGAAAATCTTGTGTATCCAAAACTTGAGAGTATGGATATATCCACTAAGTTTAACTTTCTAACCTGGAGATTTCCAGTATTATGTTAGTACTTAAAAAGTTAATTGTTATATAGTTAACCCTGGAAAACCCTATTCAAAAATATAATGGCAATAATAATAATAATGATAATAGTAGTAGTAGTAATGCTAGCTGATGTTTATATTGTTTTATAAGGTTTGCCAAGGGTTTTACATGCATTCATTCATTCATTTGATCCTTGAGAGGACTTTTTGAGAGTTTATCTCAGTTTAACTCAGTTTCCTCAAGTTTAAATAGGAAAAATGATTCGTACAGGAACACATAGGGTGGAGGTTTGTCTCTTGACTGCGAAAATTGTCTTATTCAACTCTACTTGTAAACAGATGTTCTTAATTTGCAACATGGTGGGTATCTGTGTCTCAAGGAAGAGAAATTGACTTTAAATATTCTAAATTGCAATCACATTTCTTTTTTTTTTCTATTTTTCTCCTTGTTAATCTCTTTTATTCATTCAGGTTCGTGAAATATAGAATTTTCTGGGATTAGAAACTATTCTATTGAATGTCCTACTGAAAAAGTGTTTTGAGATCTATTGTAAGAAGCCATTCTAGTATATGCAGAGAGAACTGGACACATTCATTATCTTTTCTATCATTTTTTTTCTGTCTCCTTTTCTTGTCTATAAATTATGAATAATAATAATTACTATATTACTACCTCAACAGTCTTTTGGGAAGGGAAGTACTTTGTAAACTTTAAAGTATTATGCAAATAAATGTAAAGCAGTTTTTACATCTGGTATTTATAGGTAAAGATTAGACCTGTGCTTTTATTGTTAAATGGAAAACTCCTAGATGAGAAAACTTCCTCTACTATTAGATGTTACTGCTATGTTGGCAATTTAAAGTTTTAGAGAATTTTTTTAAATCACTGAGATGTCAAGTAAATGATGTATACAGAGTGCAACAGGTAATATGTGTCGAAAATAAGATTGAATCCAAGTCTTTCTGGTCCTGAGATAGGTCAGCTCTATCTACTACAATATTGTTATTATTATCACCATCATCTTCATCATTAAAAGTAGATTTCCATATTTCATTTTATTTATTATTATTTTTGTTATTAAGTAATTTTAGTTGTGTCTGACCCCCTTTTGGAGTTTTCTTGGCAAAGATACTAGAAAGGTTTGCTATTTCCTTCTCTAGCTCATTTTACAGATGAGGAAACTGAGGCAACCAAGGTCAAATGACTTGTCCAGAGACATACAGCTAGAGTCTCTGAGGCCAAGTTTGAAATTAGATCTTCCTGATTACAGACCCAGTTCTCTAATCACTATACCACCTAGCTGCTCTATAATAATAATAATCATTATTATTATTATATTCCATATAAAGTTAATTATGTATTGTCATTAATAGTTTATATTAATTATACAACATATAATTATACAAATGTGTTAATTGCTAATATTAACATCAATAAAATTTAAATATGTTTAATGAATATTGTTGCAATTTCTGTGAATAATAACAACTTGAACCTGACTTTCTCCTGAGATCACTTCCATCCTTGTTATCATTCATAATGAAGGCTTCTTCATGAGGTACAATGATTCTTGTGTACTCCTCCTCTATCTCCACTTCCCTCCAACTTCTGGAATAAGATGGAGATATCAAATAGCATGTTCTTTATTTCCTTGTTCTCTTTATCATGATGACCTCTATTCTTTTGAGGTTAGTTTATTCCTTTTACTCCTAATCTCCTACTATCCTTGTTTTTGTCATGTTTAGAGCTTTGGAATTCTCTTTCTTCATCTTTGAACAATCAATTACCAAGCATTTATTAAGAACCTCTTATATGTCAGACTATGTGCTGGATGGTAGGCATAGGAGATTGGACATATGATTTCTTTAGTATAGAACAGTATAGTATAGGATAGTATAGTATAGGGGACTCCCATATGGGAAACTTCCTCCACCAGTAAAAATCAGAACACTGTTTCCAACTCAACAGTCTTAAAGTCTTACTCTAATACTGACAGATTAAGTGGCGATTCCTATTATTACACAGCCAGTATTGTGTCAGAAATGGAAGTTGAACTTTCTGGCTTTGAGATCATGTTTCTATTCAGAGATCATATAAAGCTGACTTTCATGGGCATACAAAAATTAAAAATAAACTAATCTTCATAAGATTTTTATCTATTTATTTCTTTTCAGTTTGGCAGCTCCCTTAGATTATTTAGTTGGTATCTTTGTTTATCCTATTATTCTACCTGTTATCGTTCATAGTGCCTTTAAAGAATTTAGAATTGAAAAGAAGATTTAGGGAGCTCAACCCCCTCATTTTACAGAGAAGGGAAGAATCTTTTTTAAGAATAGATAGTCAAATCAAATTGCTTACCATCCTAGGAAAAAAAAGGGAAGATTAGAGAGGGAAGGAGAAAATTTGGAACTCAAATTTTTAAAACTGAATGTTAAAATTTGTTTTTACAAGTAATTGGAAAAATAAAATACCACTAAGAAAAAAGAATAAATAAAATTGTATATTAAAAAGAGTAAATATATTCAAGTCCTCTGTCTCCATAGTCATTGCTCTAATTTGATGACATTGCTGGTTCTTCAATCTCCTTGATTCCAATTAGAATAGACCCTGATCTGTTCACCCACTGTTATAGCTACACTTAGAATCTTATCAGGAGTAACAAACAGCTCCTCTACTTCCAACTTCTCAAATGTTAAATTCCTCAGTTCTGATGATAACTTCTATCCTTCTATCTCACCTCTCTTTCTGCAGCTAAAATCTTTTCTTTATTTCTATCTTGACCTTCAGACCTTTATTAAAGCTGATGATCTCCTTTCTCATTTCTTTGAGTCTACAAATCAGCACAGACTTCACTGTTAACAACTGCCACCATATTCTTTAGTAGTCTAAAATCCTTCATGTCATTGCCTTTGCCAGTCCTTGAGCTTAGAGAACCTCCAGCAATTCTTACTCTGTATTAGACATATGAAATGTTGCCAGAAACATTTGCAAAAGTGAATTGATTAAGTTTACTATTAATTTATATTATCTAATCTCAATTGGGCCATCAATACAGTCTGTTCCTTTCCTTGGCCCTATTTCTTCTGACAGTTTTTAAACATGGGCATTAGCTAAAATTATGTCCTTTGAGACTCCTTAATTCTTGCACATTCTTCATTGATGATATCATTGACTTTCTTAACTTTATCATTTCTTATTATATAGATGATGCCCAACTCTATATTTCTAGCCTTTCTCCTAAATTCCAGATGCCCATTTCTAGTTGCTTGATGGATTTCATCTGGACATTCTATCAGCATCTCAGAGTCACCAAAATTGAATTCATCATCCTATCCTTTCCCCTCAATCTCTACTTCCTTCTAGCTTCCCTATATCTGTTAATGATACCACCAGCTTAATAGCTCCTGATCATACTATTCTTTTCTTAAAAACTTTAAAGATTGCTCATTGTCTATTCAGTATTTGACTACAACTTGTAGTACCTTTCCAGGCTGCTTTTCACTACTTTCTTTAATCCATACCAATTTAAATCTATCTAAGCTTCTAAAATTTTGCATGTCTTTCTATTTCCCCTTTCTTTGCTCATGAGAAGCAATGGGGCATGGTAGATAATATGTTGAATCTGAATTTATGAAGGCTTATGAAGATTTAAATCCTGCCTCCAGTACTTAGGAGTTGTAGGGGTAAGTCACTGAAGCTCTTCAGGCTGTTTTCCTCTTCTTTTAAAAAAAGATAGCATCTACCCCCATGAGATTGTTGGAAGGAACAAATGAATCTTTGTAAAACTCTGAAAATTTGAAACAAAAATGTCAGCTGTTATAGGTAAGGTAATTAGCAATGGGCAGAAAGGCATCTTCAGGTCAAGAATACTTGCTTTTAAGTCCCATCTCTGGTACATACTGGCTGCATGATCTTGAGCTTATGTATAGTAGATAGAGAACTGAGCTTGGAGTTAGGAAAAACTATTTTTCATATGCTTCAAGCCATAGTTGTGTGATGTCAGAGAAGTCAAGTAACATTATCCAGCCCACATTTTATTATATGTAAAATTAGGATGTTTAATTTAATGACCTCTGAGATCTCTAAATCTTTGACACAATGTTCAGTACCGTCAGACAGATCTCTAAGACAGAGATTGTTTTTGAAGGGGAGATATCATGGACCCCTTAGAAAATTTGGTTAGGTCTATAGACCCTTTTTCAGAATGATATTTTTAAATGTATAAAATAAAAAAATATAATATTGCAAAAATAAGCCAATTTCATTGAAATTCAGTTATAATTGAACTTCTAAGACTATAAATGACAGAATATTAGGTTTCTGCATTGGTAGAGAAAGTTTCCTTTTTGGGTTCTCCCTATACCAATGAAATCACAGGTAATAAAAATAAAAAATGATGATTATGATGCCATCTTTTCTGCCTCAAATAACCATTCTACCCTCCTTCACTTTTCCTTAAAACTGCTATCTGGTCATCAAACTCTCATATTACCCTTTCCACAAAGCTTTTCTTAATTTTTTGATTAAACATTTTGTCTATTCAGAAATGTTGTCTCCCTCCTTTAAGTTTCTATAGCCCTTTGTTCATGTTTTTCCTATGATATTTACCATATTTTGACATTTTTGCATTTATTTTTTCATGTCTTTTATTTTTCTTGCAAGCTACTCATGGATGAGGACAGTGTCTTAGTTTTGTTCCTCACCACAACTCTGCTTGCACATAATAGATGATCAGAAAACATTAATTGAATGAATTTAAGAACATCTTTATTCCCTCTAAATCTTTACACTTTTGAAAATCAGTGTGCCGTGCTAAGCCTATTGGAATTTGGAAATGTCCAATCATCTGAAAAAGCTATATGGTTATGGCTAAGCAATTGTGATGTCTGGAGAGGCAAGATTGAATAAAGAATGGAATGGAAGAAATGGAGGGATGCCTTCATGAATCGAATGAAAGATTGAGAAAAGCTCTATTCTTGTTTTACCTGGCAGGATAGTCAGGGAAAAGTGACAAGGGTGAATTTTTGGAAAGGCAGGCAACCTTCCCAGACAACTTTATATGATACTTTTTTTCCCAGTTCTTTAGAGATGCCACAATTTTCTAAGCCCTGGTAATTATCTATTTTTCATCCTGCAGATTTCCTGCAAACCTCAGAGGTATTCTGCCGGTACTTTCCATTCATTGATTTTTTTTTTAATCATGGTCTTTTCACGAGACATTTAAAAGTTTGCAGATTCATTGCACAGTCCTAATGGCTCATCTGTTACCTATTTTAAGATGACCTGAACTAATGTGTCTATTCAATTCAGGCAAGAGAAGTAGTGTGTTTATGTTTATATATGTAGTTAAAATGAAAAACAGTCTATTTCCCTGGCAATTTATGTATTTGTATTCACCATTAACTTTAATGTTTGATTCTGTGTGTCATTTAAAAAATTATCTTATCATGCACAAGAAAATTGCCCATGTGGGAAGCTCAAGCTATATTATATATATGTATATATACATATATATATATATATATATATATATATATATGATATCTCATCTTCATAAATCTACTGTAAGGTGAATAGCAGTGAGTGGTCCCATTGTATAAAATTGTCCTTGTATAAAATACAAGGAAGAAAGGAAAGAAGGAAGGAAGGAAGGAAAGAAGAAAGGAAGGAAGGAAGAGAGAGAGGGAAGGAGGAAGGAAGAGAGGGAGATAGGGAAGAAGGGAGGGAGGAAGAGAGGGAGGTAGGGAGGTAGGGAGGAAGAAATGGAGGGAGGGAGGGAGGAAGGAAAGAAGGAGAGGAAGGATGGATAGATGAAAGTGTTTTGCTTAAAGGCCAGACAATCTTTTTATAATGGAGATCAAACAGAGACAGCAGTCTCATGCCCTTTCCATTTTATTTGTCCCAGAGTCACTAGATGTTACAATCTTAGCAAAGTAACTAGTTGCTTGGTAGGAAAAGTTGTTTACTGTTTAATTATATATGGATAGAATAAATGTGTTTTTCATATTTCCATTACTTAGTACTTTGAAATAATATCCTATTGCAAGAAGCTTCTCAGTCACTTTTTCCCCCTTGTCTCAAAATTCCTTTTCCCTTCTCTGACTAATTTGCTTTTTGTTCTGACTCACAGTTGTATCTCTTACATGTGAAGATGATTAGATTTTTTTTTTTAATCCAGTCAAAATATTTCATGTTTTAATGAAATATTTTGGCTGATGCCTTTTCTGGGGTTCTTGGTTCCCTTTTTCTTTGTAGATGGCTTATGCGTGTGAAAGCATTCCTAAAACTAGGTAGTCTTCAGCTTAATAATAATTGTAATAGCGCATATTTCCATACTTCTTTATAATTTATAAAGCATTTTCTTCAAAATAATCCTCTTAGCTCCAATTATTAGGAATTTCTTCCTTATATTAAAATGAAATCTATCTATAAATTCTACCCACTGCTCCTATTTCTGTCTTTTGAGGCCAAATAGAATAAATTTAATGCTCCTATCTTTTTTTCTATTGCTTTTTAAATTAATTTTTATTATGAACTTTAAAAATAACTATCATGCATATGGCATTATGTTGTCTCTATAGGAAATAATAATAATATTAAAATTTTCCATAATGCTTTAAAATTTTTAGCATTTAATATGCTATTAATCATTTGATCCTCACAAAAACTCTGTGAGCTAGGTGCTATAGGCTTATAGCCCTTTTTATATGTGAGAAACCAAGAATTCACTGAGCTAAAATGACCTCCCTAAGACCACACAGCCAGGAAGAGCTGAATAAGGACAAGGTAGATGATTGCTTAAAATACATTCATTCCACAGGAACCATAAAATTCAGAGTTGCCAGATGTCTTGTTTCTTGAGTGGGATAGTTGGGTATAGGGACTTTCCATATCTTTTGATAGATATAAAGGTGGAGAAAACTACAATGATGTTTTTACTGTAGCTTTTTTCTCTTTACCATCTATAGCCTATTTTATACCTGCTAATTGAGAAAATTATCTTCTCCTTAATTCTTTTCCCCCTTAACTCTTTATTTAATAGAAGCGGGAGCTTATATAATCATGCCAATGGAATTGCTGTTTTCTGATCAGTCCCTTCTCTTATCTATTCTGTTCAGGTTTTTTTCCCCTTTAAATTTTCATCTAAATTTCAATCTAAAGTACTACTTATTAGTACATGCATGTGGCTCATTTCCTTCACATTGAGTCATCAACCTCATAGTCTCTCCATTCGTTCTCCTCCCTGTCCTTTTGTAAAATATTGTAGTGTCATAAGTGAGATTTTAGAAACAATTAAATCTTGGGTTTAAAGAAGAAAACACTTGTGTGTGGGAGGGTTCATGGGGAAATCCTCATCTAATAGAGTATAGTGTACTTTATGGAACCCACTTTTTTCTGTCTAGGATGGCTTAGTTGAAAAACAATGCAGCTTTAGCTTACTTTATGTTGTTCACATATTAAGGATTTCAGTGTGTTCCTTAAGATTATTTTACATGTAGGTAAAAAAAAAAGTTCTTAATGGGATGGAATGAAGTTATTATTTGATCCCAAGTTGTCAGACAGGAATGTCTAAAAAGAATGTATTTACTTAACATCTGCTTGACACCCATCCCAACCCAGGCAGAAAGGGAAATCTTAGCCCAGTTTTTCCCTTTGCTTGTTTTTTATCTCAGACTAGTGAAGGTCTTTCTCTGTCATGTTCATTGCCCACTTCAAAATACTAGACAGTTTCATATTTTAAGAAGAGGGAATAAATACATGTCAGCTGAAATATCTGGTTACTATTTTCTCTTCTCCCTTTCTCTTCTTCAATCTTTCTCTCCATCTCCCCTATCTTCCCCTCTTTCTCCAGATCTCCTTTACTTATCCTTCTCTATCCTTCTTACCCTCCCCATGACTGTTGGCTTGCTTCTTGCATGAAGCTGAGATGAAGAATCCAAGTTTGAAATATTTACCTATTCAGAGCAGTTCAGCATGGCTTAAAAGTATACTTTTACTTGTGATTCAAAGATCATCAAGCCCCTACTTGTGTAGCTATAGAAAACAGTCTAGGTCTACTTCACATATTTAGTTTTCATTCTAGACATGTCCATTATTCTAGTCCAAGGGCTGTTTTTTTAGAAGATATTTTCTTGGAGCTTTCATTTTAAATCCTTAACAAAAACAAAGTCTTCAGGAACTCTTTGCTAGGATTTATGCATAATCCTATCCAGTTCTGGGGTCCCAAATCTTGGTTATAAGATTTTTAATAATAAATCATCTTCTAGGGTTTTCTTGGAATTGGATAGGAATAGGATCAATAAAAAGTATTAACTAAGTACCTTTCTATATGTCTTTTTATACTTAGTTCTGTATTAAAAAGATCAGATCCTTGAAGTACTTGTAATTAGCCTGAATCCATGACTTCTAGAACCAGATGGGACTTTGGAACTCTTGATCCAACTTCCTCTTGCTACAGACACTTCATATCTTGGCTCTAGACATTTTTCTCTGGCTGCCTTCCATGCCTGGAATGCTTTTTTCTTCAGCTACTGAACTCTGGCTTTCCTTGGGGCCCAATTAAAATCCCACCTTCCATTGGAAGCTTTTCCCAATCCCTCTTAATTCCAGTAGCTTTCCTCTGTTCATTATTTCCCATTTATCCTGTATATAAGAAGCTTTGTATATATTTGTTTACATGTAGTTTCTTTCTCCTTTGGATTGGAAACTCCTTGAGAAGAGGGATTGTTTTTTGCCTCTTTTTTTTTTTATCCCTAGCTGTTTAACACAATATCTGGCATATTAAGTGCTTACTAGCACTTAATAAGTATTTATTAATTGCTTTATTACAGAAATATGGTTAGATAGAAAATCAGCCATAGTTCAGTGCTAAGAAGTTTGCAATGAGAGGATCTGTGTTTGAATGCTAACTTTGCTTACCATGTGACTGACCTTGAACAAATCTATTCTGTTTTCTGGACCTTAGTCCTTCAACTGAATAGTGAGGTGGTTGGACTGAGGATTTAAAGAAAAGAGCTGTCTTTGTAGTGGCCAGAAACTGGAAACTGAGTGGATGCCCATCAATTGCAGAATGGCTGAATAAATTGTGGGATGTAAATGTTATGGAATATTATTGTTTTGTAAGAAATGACCAACAGGATGATTTAAGAAAGGCCTGAAGAGATTTATGTGAACTGATACTGAGTGAAATGAGCAGGACCAGGAGATCATTATATACTTCAACAACAATACTATATGACAATCAATTCTGATGGACCTGGCCATCTTCAGCAATGAGATGAACTAAATCATTTCCAATGAAGCAGGAATGAATTGAACCAGCTACACCCAGTGAAAGAACTTTGGGAGATGACTATGAACCATTACATAGAATTCCCAATCCTTCTATTTTTGTCCACCTGCATTTTCGATTTCCTTCACAGGCTAATTGTACACTATTTCAGAGTCCGATTCTTTTTGTACCGCAAAATAACTGTTTGGACATGTATACTTATTTTGTATTTAATTTATACTTTAACATATTTAACATGTATCGGTCAACCTGCCATCTGGGGGAGGGGGTGGGGTGAAGAAGGGGAAAAATTGGAACAAAAGATTTGGCAATTGTCAGTGCTGTAAAATTACCCATGCATATGACTTCTAAATAAAAAGCTACAATAAAAAAGAAAAGAAAAGGGCTGGACAAGATGTAAAGATCTGGTGAGAACCCTTCATCAAAGAGGAATGGGACCCTTTATCTTAACTCCTTGTGGGGTTTACTATGGGTAATAAATATCCTTAGGTTAGATTTATATTACCCCAAAATAGGTTACCCCAAAATGTGTCTTCTTTTGGTTGAGCTGTTTATTCAATTATTTTTTTCAGTAGGTATAAAGTACCAAATTGTAATTTGAAATATAACATTCTTTTTGTTTTAATGTACCCTTTTATCAAAAAAGCTAAATTTTTAAATCCTCAACCAAATTTGGTGATATGCTAGAAATACACAAATGACCATCTAAAATCTAAGGTAATACTTCTGTGATATCTCTGTTTCCCATATGCACTTGTTTGGGGATTGAGATGGGGGGAATTTGTCTTTTAATTCAACCCACTTTGAGCATAGCGAAAGCATTGATTACCATTGGTCATGCTTCTTAAGTTTCTCTGTATGGCTGGATATTGGGTTCAATTTTAGCCCAGAAGAAAGGAGACTTTTCACTCCAAGAAGCACCCAATCAGTATCCTAAAAGCATCAATAAATGAGGCAGAGAAAATTAGTTCTCAAACCTCAAATCACACGAAATCGGAGGGAACTTGACACAACCTTTAGAGGCATAGAAGAGATCTTGAGGAAATTATTCTAGTTTATGTTGCTTCATATTAAAGGCCTGGTGACCTATTGTTTATCATTCCAGACATCCGATATGCTTCAACCTCTGGAGCCATTTGCTATGTCATCTCCCCTTTTCTTTTTGTTAATTATGGACTCAGTTAAGTGTACTCATTGAAAATACAGATTTAAAAAAAATAGAACAATAACAAACATTTATTTAAAAAAATATCAAACTTGGTGACTCATTCTAAAGTCTGTCAGTTTCATGAGGGGTGATATGAATAGCTTTTCTAGATTATATGGTATGATGGGCAGGTACAATTAATCTTTTTATTAATTAAATTGATCAATTAATGCAGGAAGCTTTTAAAAAAGCCTAATTGTACATGTGTATTCACTCTAGGACATAAAGTTTTATAGCATATATCCCTTGGGTAGCAAGGTAAAGAGATGTTGGGGCTATATGGAATTATCTTAGTAGAATACATAGAGTGACAAAAAATAAATGGGATATAAACCAGGGAATAATTTCTTCATATTGTAAATAACTGCTTCCAAGCACTTCCACTATTCTCCTTTATACCAAGACAATATTTTTAAAAAGTTGTTTGTGAAAGAAAAAAATGTTGTTCTGTGTAAATCTCATTATCTTTTTTTTTTTTTTTGAGAAAACATGGGGAGACAGTATTGGTAGTGAAAAGAACAGTAGTTTTGGAGAATCTATGTTCAGTTTCCGCATTTGTTTGATATTTACTATCTGACCTTGATCAAACAATTTAACTTCTTTGAGATTTATTTACCACATTTGTAAAATAAGCTGGTTCAGGTGGCTGATGAAGTTTTCTTTTTTCCACTAAATTCATGAATTTATAACTTTAAGTTCTGATGCTTATTATTTTCTCTGACTTTAGGTAAATTATTTCATCTCTCTGATCCCATTTCCTCATGTGTACAATAAGTATATTGAATTAAATATTGTTCTCTGAGGTTTATTTCTACTCTAAATATGTGATCATTGAATGTGCAAGTTAGTAGACTCTTGGATCATGAAAGAATTGAGAGAGGTAGATGAGGTTATTTGAGTAAGGACCCTGGAGAAAGAAACATCAGAAATGAATATTTTTCAGCCCAGTTACAATCACACAGTATTAAAATGTATGGCCCTGATTATAATAATTTGCTTGTGAATGCTGAAGATAGGCTTCCACTGCCTTGAATGATTAGAAAAGGTATTTATTCATTTTTCATGTCTAGTTACTTTTTAAAAAGATGATTGGTGAAATCATTATATATATATATGTATATATATATAAAACCATTATATGATTGGGATTGTTTTTTAGTTTGAGACCTTAGTTTGAAAGAGTGAGGGCAGGAATTGTCTTTTGCCTCCTTTTGAATTACTAGGGCTTATCACAATATTTGGCATACAATAGGTACGTAAAAATATTGATATAATATATATTGGTTGATTGATTGAATATTTCCTTGAAAGTTTAGCTCAGTAAGTGGGAAAATTCAAGATGAAAGGTAAATGGTTGTCTATTTGGGAATGCTATTGGTGGTTGCTGTTTTTTCCCCAATACTCTGTTTGAATATCATAATTATCTAATTTTGGAGCTTCTAGCCCCCTTCATTGACAGAGACACTGAGGCTGAGTGGTTAATTAACAAGGTCACCCAGCTGTTTAGAAACAGAGCTGGGACCAGATTTTTAAAGCACTTCAGAATATGTGCCTTGTCATAGGATATCAAAATAGATCCCACAGCCCTGCTGAAAGGCTGTAGGAGTGTTGGCTCTTCACATTCTGTCTCAGAGCGAGCATTTAAAGAACACCAATGATCTGTAAATTACAGGATTCACACACAAATCAAAGATTTGTGTCCTCCCCATTCCATTTTCAGTTTTCAGGTAATGAACATGAGAAACAACTGCATCTGCAGTTGAACAGCTTAAATTTAAAAATTTCAAGGGCAGTGACGCTGTCACTGATGATCACTGATGAGTCTGAAGATTTCTGTTTCTATCTTACCAGAACAGGAACAGGCATTAGAGATGCTTTATGAAGTACTAGTTGTTGATTGATGTGGCTGTGTTTCGACAGGATTTTACCAAACTGTCAATAGGTAAAAAGGCAAAGTTGTGCAAGGGCTAGGCACCTGGCTGACAGTTGTGAAGGAAAGACAGGGAACACAACTAGAGGTTATTTCAAGTGCTGAAAGGAAACAGAGCATGAAGGGATTGTTGGGAAATGGTTATAAGTTTTAAAGCCATAGGAAAAATAACAATCAAAAGGAATAATGAGCCAAAGGGTAAGATAGAAAAAGATTTGAGGAATGGAGAGGGGACCATGTACCAGAAAAACTCATGTTCTGCATATGGTGGAGGGTGGAGGAAAGTATTTTAAGATTGGGTCTTAAAGTGTATCATTATGCACTTGTAATTGCATGATTGCAAGGCCAGAAAAAAACCAAGGACCTTGTAATTTTTGTTTCTCTTTAGGTTTCTATGCAGTTAAGAAATTGAGTCAAAGTAATATTCCATTTTTAACACTTCCTACTACTGCACATTAAGCTTATCTGTGTATACCCTTCTCTTCCCTTCTCTTGTTTTTCCTTCCTTCCTTCCTTCCTTCCTTCCTTCCTTCCTTCCTTCCTTCCTTCCTTTCTTCCACACTAAAACTACTTAAAGTAGTCACTTTATGTAACTTTAATATGCTGTTTTCTCTTCTTTGTATGTCATTTGATAGATTACTCCAGTTAATGAGTAGAGGTCATTGTTATAGAAAGGAATTCTGATGAGGGAGAAATAAGTACTCATTCTGTAAGCCAATTAAATGAAAATAATTAATAGTGCTAACTATCTCAGTGTTGAGTGAGCTGTGTCCCTTTTCCAAAAATGAAATACAGATGCACTTGTGGCATATAATTTGGTGGAGATATGACAGTGAATCATGCAGCTATTGTTTGGAGGCAAAAGAAATTACACAGAGCATGTTCTAGGATTGCTGTATGAAATGGGAAAATTACCCTGTAGAAAAGCAAAGGCTATACATACATTTACCTGCAGATGTTTGCTCTAAAATGGTGGACTTTGAGGATATCTGAAAGATAGGAAAATTAAATGGTCTCCAATCCCTCCCAGTTAATTGTATTTGATGTTCTCCTCTGCTTTACTAAGATGCCATTTTTGACTAGGGCAGTTTGGAAGAAATTAATACTAATTGAGCATTGGAAATAGTTATTTGGGCTACATAAAATATAAGGGAAATGAATCATTCCTTTTTTCAAGCAACATTACCATATTTGTTGTATTTATGTAGTACAGTAAAAGGACACTGAATTTAAAGTAAGTAGATCTGCATGACTTGGGCACAATACTACCTTTCTGGGCTTCAGTTTCCTCATCTCTAAAAGGTGTCATTTAAGCCCATTGATTTTTAACTTTCAACTCTAAAGATGTAATCCTATGTCTTCTAACTGCTTGAGCTGTCAATCCAAAAGAAAGCCAACTAGTAAGGGATATGTTTTTTTTTAAGTAGCAATTTATTTTTCCCCAATTTCATGTCAATAGATTTTTAGCATTTACTTTTACAAGATTTTGAGTTCTAATTTCTTTTCCTTCCTTTTTCCCCTTCCCTCTTCCAAAAATGTGTAGGTAATTTGATATAGGTTATACATGTACTATCATGTAAAACATATATCTATGTTAGTCACAGTTGTGAAAGGAAAACAGATAAAAAGGAAAAAACACAAAAGACACAAAAGAGAATAATTAAGTGAAAAAAATTATGCCTCGATCTTCGTAGAGTTGATGCAGAGAGCATCACTTCTTTATCTGGATATGGATAGCATTTTTCTTTGTGAGTCCTTTGTATTTGTCTTAGATCACTGTGCTGTTGAAAAGAGCCAAGTCATTCTTAGTTGATCATAACACAGCTACTAATGCTGTATACACTGTTTTCTGGTTCTGCTCATTTCAGTTTGCATTGGTTTGTACAAATCTCTGAAATTTGCCTATTTATCATTTCTTATTGCACAATAGCCTTCCATTATATTCATATACCACAGCTTCTTCAACTATTCCTGAATTGATGAATATCCATCTCTTTCAATTTCCAATATTTTGCTACCATGAAATGAGCAGGTATAAATATTTTTCTACATGTAAGTCCTTTTCTTTTTTTAATGATCTCTTTGAGATATATATCTAGTATTGGTATTGTTGGATGAAAGAATATGCTCAGTTTGCTTGTCCTTTGGGCATAATTTCAAGTTGCTCTCCAGAAAGGTTGGATCAGTTCACAATTCCACCAACATTGCATTAGTGTTGTAAGGGTTATATTGATTGCTTCCAGAATTATATTAATTGCTTCTTATGGTTGGCTGGTTTGATTGACATCTTGGGAAATAAATGACAAGGGATATAGGAAGAATGGAGGTTGTAATATATATTCTCTTCCTTCATCTCCCTTCCGATGATTCAATACAAGATAATAAGTTCAGGTAATGACAAATTATTTTAGAGGGAACCCCATTCTTCCTTAGCCCTAAAAGTGCTATAAGATTTGGATTTATTTTTAAAATGCAGATATCTGCATTGCTCTGAAAGTAATGAAAGCTGGCATGTGGAACACATATGATTTACCTTTCTGTGTGGGAAGCAAATCATTTATTATTGCCTCATTCTCAACTTGAGTTGTCAATTCGTGATCTAAGCTGATGAATTTCATATACAAGTTCAAATTACTATTTTGTGCCTTCTTGGTATGGCAATTCACTCCCAGTTTCCCCCATTTCCATCTGTAATATAAAAATGATAATAATGCCCATCTCTTCTCTCCCTTGGGGATATGTTCAGGATAAGTGAAAGAATAATATATGGCACAGATTTGAGCAACATGTAGAGATGTGCAGAATTTTTAAAATTCAAGACATTGTAAATATATATTTATATACATATATATGTATATTTATTTAAATAGTATTTTATTTTCCCCAATGCATGCAAAGATAGTTTTCAACATTCACCTTTGCAAAATTTCATATTGCAAATATTTCTTCCTCTTCCCCTCCTCAAGATATCAAGCAATCTGATATAGATTAAACATGTGCAATTCTTCTAATCATATTTCCATATATATAATATTTTTCACTCAGTAGCAAACTACTATGAAGATTGGTCAGACAGTGAGGTCATTAATTAAAGGACAAAGTTTTGTGAAGAAGATAAGGAGAACACAAGTACATTGAAAACGTTACACTGTAAAGTCTTTGAAATCTAAATGTCCCTGGAGTTTTGGAAAAACCAGGTCATGGTAAAACAAAGACTATGAGACAATTAATTTAACTGGTGTCTGCATTTAAAATAAATAATCTTGGATGATGAAAGGATGAAGTGTTCTCTTAATGAAACTGGTCGAAGCTGGTAGATTCATGATCTTATATTGTGTTTCTTTTCTTTTGACTTGTGTTTTTAGGTAAAGTGGCCATACAGAAGGAAGACCTACAGAAGTACCATAACAGAGATACTTGGTTTCAGTTGCAACATGTTGATGCTGATTCCGAAGTCCAGGTGAGATTTCCATGACAATAGAGCCTTTAGTAATAAAGCATCAGCTCTCCAGACTGCACAAAACTAAAAATAAATTGTGGATACCATCAGGATTTATGGGAAAGAAATATATACATAACTTTATGATTAAAGAAAGAGATATCTTTATTCCTCTTCCCTGTTCTCCTATTCCATCAACTCTTTCCTGCCTCTCACTTTCCTTAATGATTTTCATTGTCAGACATTTTAAGTGTCATCTCTTCTATCCTTGAATTTCTGACTTATATGATATACCATTTTTGTCTCATTGGTGTTCAACCTTAAATATTTCTTATGATTAACCTTCTTTGTTCATATTTCTGAAAAGTATATGCTGGAATTTATCAAAATTGGAGGACTTAAAGAGCTTTTTTACAAATATATGCCACCTTATCTTAAGTGAATCTTTACTGCTGCATTTATATTTTAGAAATCAGTCTCTCATTGACTCTCTCAAATTACCTATTGTAATTGTTCTGAGCATTCTCTTTTCTCAAGTACTGTGACAAAAATTAAGTAGTCTCTGCACCCAAACAACTTATATATCATTGCTAAAGAAAATATATACATGAAACAAATATAAAACAAAATATAAAAAAATAGTATAAAATGTATATAATAAATACAAGGCTATTTTTGGAGAGAATTATTTGTAACTGGATGGATTAGGAAAAGCTTCATAAACAATAGAATATGAGATTTGAGTTGATTTTTGAGGGAAACTTTTTTGATTTTTGAAAGATATAAGGGAGAAAGTAGAAGAGTGAATTCCAGACATGGAGGAAAGCCTGTGGAAAGTGATAGAGATGAGAAATAGAATGTTATGTGCGAGGAACAACTAGAGGCCTATTTTGGCAGAACTCTAGTTTGTAGAGGAAAGTCTAATAAGTTTGTAAAATGAAAAACAAAAAAGTTTACATTTGATCATAGAGATAATAAGGAACTACTGGAGTTTATTCAGCAGGAAAATGACATGTTCAAACATGTACTTTAGGAATGTTGCTTTGACTACTGAGTGGAGAATAAATTAGGTTGGGGAGAGCCTAGATTCAGGGAGAGTGAATAAAAGGGTTTTGTAGTAGTCTGGATCAAGGTAATAAGAGCTAGAGTTAGAATGGTTCAGAAATAGATACAGAGATGAGGATGGTTATTTGACATAGCTATGGAAATAGAATTGACAAAGCTTGGCAATTGTATGGGTAAGATGAGTATAATAAAGAATTGAAGGTAGAGTTGCATCCTGGTGACTAGGAAAAATAGGGAATTCAATAGGAAAGGTGTTTTTAAAGGGAAAGATAAGGAGATTTCTTTTGTTCATGTTCAATTTGAAGTGCCTATGAGACAAGCAAATGAGCGGCTGAAGACGTGGAACTGGAGTTTGAGAAGGAGATGAGAGCTGGCTGGAGATATATATGTGTCTATGTGTTTATACCTGTGTGTTCATTTATAGACAGTAATATATGTATAAATATGTGTATATATGTGTGTATGCATACATATGTGTATATATACATATATATGTAGTATTGTATGCATGGAGTTGCATTAAAATATAGTAGTTAATGAGATGATATAGAGAGTATAGAGAAAGCAGAGAAGAGAGGCCACAAAAAATGGGGTATATAGGGAATGAGACATAGGTCATAAGTTCATAGCCTTAGAACTGGAAGGGTCAGCTATTGGATTTATGTGTAGAAATGGGGAGAAAATAGAATTTGCAAGGGATAATTTCAGGTTTATTTTTTTTAACTGAAGTAGGAGGTGAGATCTATTGAGGCTTAATCTACTGAGGTTAATAGAAGTGATATAAATGTCTTAAAAATTTGAAATAAAAACTGTGACTTTTGGTATAGAGAAAAATAATTATATGTAGCAGTTAGGACCTGGCTAAGTTTGGTACCATAAATTTGTAGAGGACCTAGTCAACAAGGTCGTGTGAAATCTCTAGCAGCTAGAAAGCCAGAGAAGACCAAAGTGAAAAAGGCTAATGGTAAGTAGTGCTGAATCAGGGTTGGGATTTGGAAGGGGATAAATGAGAATAGAACAGTGGAGGAAAAGATTCAAGGATAGACCACAATATCGAGATAAACATAAAGTCAAGTTTTGAAAGGATGAAAGTGAACGGAGCAGGGGTCATGGCCTATTGAAGTCATGGAGATTACTTAAAAGGACCAAGTAACTGTAGGATGTGGTCAGAACTGGTAATAGGTTTAGGAGGGATGAAGAATAGACTCAGAGAAGAATTTTAGAGTTATGGATCAAGAAAGCACTACACTTCGGGGTGATATTGAGCCTGGAGTTATGCCTATCCTTGGTTTAAACAGAAAGAATTAGTGCTGGGATCTCTAAGATTGCATGAAATAGCTCAACTATTTTATGTTTTTATGTAGCAGGGAGAGATTTAAGTAAGAGAGAAGAATCAAAAGGTCCCTGCATGCAAGAGGTAATTAGAGTTTGAACTTGAGTGTTGGCTATATAAGTAGGAAGAAGGAGACAGGTGCAAGAGATATTTTGTGACTGCAAAAACAGGAAAATGTGACAATGCATAGGATGAGGCTACGAACATGAAAAGGATAGTAGTTCTCTTGACAGAATCTGGAATGTTTGAGGGGAGAATGGATTTTGAGGATAAGAAAAAGGATTGTTTTATAAGTTTTTGTAATGAATTTGAGATGTTTGTGGAACATCCAATTTAAAATATTTGGTAGGCAGATGAAGATATGTAACTAAAGTTCAGGAAAGAGGCTGTTTCTGGATATATAGGTCTGGGGGTCACCTGTATAGAGATGATAACTTCTTGGTAGCTGGTGCAATGGATAGAGTATTGAATGCATAGAAGGCCTGAGTTCAAATCAAGTTTCATCTACTTAGTAGTTGTATAACCCTGTGCAAGCCACTTAATCCTGTCTGCCTCAGTTTCTTGATCTGTCAAATGATCTGTAGAAGAAGGAAACTTCCCAAAATGGGCTCTCAGAGAGTCAGACATGACTGCACACCACCACTACCAAATTATATAGAAACATAGAGTGGTGCAGTGGATAGAATGCAGACATAGACATATATACTGGACATAATGCAATTGCATTTTCAAAAAAGTGTCTATGATTGGGTTTTATATTCCTTTGGAATCCTAGAATCCCAGATTTTGAAAGCACCTTGGAGGTCATCTGATGGGAAGTGCCTACCTGATACATGAATCTTTTCTACTTTTCTGACAGATGGTTGCCAAGCAGTTGCTTATAATTTAGCCTTCCAGATTAGTATAATTTTATTCTATTTGCAGCCATAATTTATTCTGTAATCATCATGTTTTGCTTTAAAAAAAGATCAGTTTTATGTCTTTACTTCATAATGGAAGTCTTTCCACAGATGGCTTTAAAAATCATTCTTATGGGAGATTTCTGGGAAGATGGTGGAGTAGATTGGTAAATTTCAAGCTCTTCCTGATTTCCCCCACAAATAGAATAAATTTGCGCTTCAGGACGAACATAGACCCATGAAAAATCAAGACGATTTGGGGCAGACAGGAATCCTCCTGAAACACTTTGACAAGATCTAAAGAAAGACCCCAGCAGGAATTAACCCGTCTGAAGTGCAAACACTTCTGGGCTAGCTCCACAGAAATGTCAAGTGGGAATCCCTCAGGCTATCTGATTATGGATAGAGCCTCATCTAGAACCATAGAGACAGACTTTCACCTCCTGGACTGTTTGTAGTCAAGATTTGAGATTGGGATGACTAAATGAACCTTGGCTGATTGGGAATGACAGGCCCAGCTGTGCTGCTGAGACATAGTCCTGGGCGAGAAGGAACCAGCACCTGGTGAGTGCAGAAGCAGTGGGGCAGGAGCACTGCTGGCTTGGGCATTTGCAGGAGGGTGAAGCTCTTGTTTTGAGGTTCCTAGTCAGAGTGGAGAACTGAAGGGAAGCTTGAAGCATCCTCCTCCCCATGATTAGAGATGCTTGCACTAATACTTCTTACTTTAAAAAATGAACTGCCAAAGAAAAAAGAACCCCACCATTGAAACATATTATGGGTATAAGGAAGACTGGGATTCATCTTCAGAGAAGGACACTGTTTTTTTTATTATTATTATAGCTTTTTATTTACAAAACATATACATGGGTAATTTTTCAACACTGACCCTTGCAAAACCTTCTGTTCCAAATTTTCCCCTCCTTCCCCCCACCCCATCCCCTAAATGGCAGGTAGTCTAATACATGTTAAATATGTTAAAATATATGTTAAATCATATATATATATATATATATATACATATTTATACAGTTATCTTGCTGCACAAGAAAAATCGTATTTAGAAAGAAGGTAAAAATAAATTGAGAAGAAAAACAAAAAATATAAGCAAACAATAACAGAAAGAGTAAAAATGCTAGATTGTGGTTCACACTCATTTCCCATAATTCTCTCTCTGGGTGTATATGATTCTCTTCATTACTGACCAAGTGGAACTGATTTGAATCATCTCATTGTTGAGGAGAGCCATGTCCATCAGAATTGATCATCATATAGTCTTGTGGTTGCCATATATAATGATCTCCTGTTCTACTCATTTAACTTAGCATCAGTTCATGTAAGTCTCTCCAGGCCTCTCTGAAATCATCCTGCTAGTAGTTTCTTACAGAACAATAATATTCTATAACATTTATATACCATAATTTATTCAGCCATTCTCCAATTGCTGGGCATCCATTCAGTTTCCAGTTTCTAGCCACTACAAAAAGGACTGCCACCAACATTTTATCCTCACAACAACCCTGGAAGGAAGGTGCTATTAATATTCCCATTTTACAGATGAGGAAACTGAAGCAGACAGACCTTAAGTAGGTCCCATTCTAGAGGAGGACACTTTAGTAAAAAAAAATAATAAAAAAAAGCTTCTAACACCAAAGGGTATTGTGAAATGATTCCCTTCCCAGAGAGAATTTATATAAGAACTCAAAAAACAATTCAAAAATCAAATGAGGACATTAAGAAAAAACTAAAGAAAAAAATTAAAACCATCCAAGAAAAAAAGGTTATGAAAAAAAGTTAATCAATTAGAAAAGGAGTTAGAAAGTCTCAAAGATGAAAATAATTCTTTGAATATTAGAATTGGGCAAGCGGAAGCCAGTGAAGCTATGAGAGACCACGAAATAACAAAACAGATTATAAAGAATGAGAAAATAGAACAGAATGGGAAACATCCCATGTGAAAAACAACAGACCTGGAGAACAAATTAAGAAGACAAAATATAAGGATAATTGGATTGTCAGAAAGTTGTGACCAAAAAGAGAACCTTGACACAAAAATGCAGGAAACAATCTTGGAAAACTGTCCTGGAGTGATAGAATATGAGGAGAAAGTGGAAATAGAAAAAATCCACCAGTCATTACCTCAAAGAGATCCTTTGTGGAAAACACATAGGAATATTTTTGCCAAATTTCATAGAGATTAGATCAAAGAGAAAATTATGCAAGAAACAAACAAAAAAAACCAATTTAAATATACTGAAACTACAATTAGAATTGTACAAGACTTTAGTAGCAGTTACAAGAAAAGATCACAGGGTCTTAGAATCATATCTATAGACAAGCAAAAGAACTAAGCCTGGCACCAAAAATATATCTAGCAAAAGTATCTATGATTTTTCAATGAGAAAAATGGATATTCAATGAAACTTGTATATTTTCAGGACTTTCCATCAACCAAACCCAAATGTAATAGAAAACTGAACATATAAGAGCCAATATCAAAGAACAATTTTAAGGAACTCAACATGGACACTGTTTAAACATGGACAAATTGTTTATTTTTTTTACATGGGAAATATATACTTTATTTTTAAGATTTACATCAACAATAGGGCAAACTCAAAAGAAAGATTGGTAGAATAAAGATAAAAATAGTAATCATGTTATACAAATGAGATGCAGAAGAATAGACACAAAGGCATTAAAAGGAAGGAAAAGGGCTTGTAACTCTGAAAACCTACTCACATCGAGAATGGGTTCAGTACACAACACTACATATATACCACAAAGGATACAGCACCCTCCAAAAGCTCTAAAGAAATAAGGAGGAAGGATAGGTGGATGGGGAAGCAAAAGATAAAGAAAAAGGAAAGGGAAGGATCCCTGAATTGGGGGGAGGTTAAGTAAGTAAGCCAAGTTATAGAGCAGAATTTAATGAAAGAATCAGCAGGATTAGGAAATGTATACATCAATATATCTTTTCTTAACTGTAGCATGCTAGAGAGTGATAGTGAGGGACGAAAGGGAGATATGTGTGTGTATGTATGTGTATGAATATATCTACATTTATCTATCTATCTATCTATCTCTATCTATCTGTCATCAACCTATCTCCTTTCTTAACTATAGCCTACTTTTTTTGGGGGGGTGAGAATGAAAGGCGGGGAAATGAATAATGTTAATAAGGTACATAGCACAGAACAAAAAAACAATTGACAAGGAAGTAAAGACAGACACTCATGAATATAATTTCGTTTAGTAATATATATATACTTTCTTAAATTGGTATTTGTTGTCATATATTTTGAATCCTCCGTGGTGTTCTGCTGGTCACATGATATTCGTTTTTGTTTTGTTTCATTTTGTTTTGTGTTGCTTTTCTGTTTTTCTCTTTGTTTATTCTGTTTCTTCAAATAAAATAAATTTGGGGAAAAAAATCAATCACTCTTTTATTCAATTGCATTGCATTTAATGAATTTAGGCATTGGGGATTTGAAAGTGAAAACATGACATAAACCTTGCCTTCAAGGCCCTTACAATCTAGTGCTGTTGAATTCTTGATTGCTTTCTCATCGTGTGTGTGTGTGTGTGTGTGTGTGTGTGTGTGTTGTTTTTATAGGTTTATATGCAGTTACTATACTTAAATTAGAAAATTTTTAAAATACATAGGAAGACTATTTTCCTTTGTAATGTTGTAGCTAAGGGGAGGTAATATTTGCAGAGCAGTTTCAGTTATTTTTGATTGGTGTTGGAACATAAAAAAAAAAAATCTGTTAGAGGACACTTTCTAGTCATTTCTTGTAACAAACACAAAACTCACCAATAATTTCAAGTATGAAATCTATATTAAAAAATGGAATCAGATTTCATACTTGAACTTATTGATGAGTTTTGTATTTGTGTTACCCCTTTTATGTCCTTGTCTGAATTCCTTTTTGCTTTCTTCTTTATGTTTTTAAGTGTTTATTGATGTCCTCTCTCTCCCTTTCCCCCCACTCTGTGCATGTGTATGTATTCATCAAAACCCATCAACTCACCTTTCCCTTGAATAGAAAAATAACTTCCTGGCAATCGATTAGTATAATCAAGTAAAACAAATAAGCAAATTGGCCATTCCTGAAAATATTTTCATTTCCTCACTTTGGTTTATCACTTCTGTGCTAAGAGGCAGATTTTTTTTTTTTTGTCTTAAGTCTTCTAAAGACATGATTGATCACTGTGTAAGTCAGTTCTTGAAGCCTTTCAAAGGCTGTCTTCTTTTATGTTTTGGGGATCATTATATAATTTGTCCTCTGTGTTCTGCTTATTTCATTGCATTATTTCATACAAGTCATCTCTGAATCCCTTGACACTATAATATTCAATTATACTCATATAACATAACTTGTTCATTCTCCAAATAATAGCACCCACTTTGTTTATAGTTCTTTGTTACAGCAAAGAGTGCTGCTAGGAATATTTTTTGTACAGTTTAGTTCTTTTCCCTTTGGCACTGTAAACTAGACAATTTATATTATACCCTCCATAAAAGGAAAGTGAAATCATCACGAATTGAAAAAGGCAAGGCTCCTCAAATTTGTTCTTACAGCTTTTGGTGAATTATGTTATGAAAAAAAATATTTCTTCTCCTTCCAAAATGCTGTATCACATGCCTGTAAAATTATGGATAAAACGAGATAGGGATGGTAATGGAACATATGTTGAGACAAACCCCTAAGTAACTATTTCTGGTGAAGCCCTTCAAATCTAAATGTCTTTAACTTCCTGCCATACATGACTCTCAAATTTCTTTCTTTGCAATGGTTCCATAGTTTGCTCACTAAATTCACCAGTTGCTCAGATCAGACTGGATCAAATTTGTAGTTCTTTATCTCCAAATGCCATCCCTCTAGGGTAAAATAAAGGGAAAATCCACCAAATCCTTCTCTTCTATTTACTTGCCCCATTCATTATTATTCTTCTCCCTTTGGACAGAAACCACTTACTCAAGGATAATAAAGGCAAATATCCCAATACTCACTTCCAATTGCACCAGATATTCTCTATCACAATCATATAAATTATATGTCATATAGTATCATGTTCATGATACGTGATGTTCATATATAGTAAATTAATCTACGGCAACTTTGATATGCTGCGCATCATTTATTCAGTGTCCTCTCTAGGATACAGTATGCTGTGCTTTCCAGCTAACATTTATGTGTTATTTAGGTGATTCATTCATGCATTATCAGCAGTACAACATATGTTAGCTTAGTCACTAGTTGGGTAGTCTCAGCACTATTACTGTGAGAGTTACTGGCACTCTTGGATGCTCTGTCCTTTTAAGGGAAGATGTTTTTGTAAACATTAGCCAGCAGCCGAATTCTGGCTCTGTGATACTTGAAGCCTATTACGGCTGCCCATTACTCTTGATACTTTCTAGGTCCTCTGTTTTCTTGAGACATCCAGGGGAGCTGTGATAGACATGGAATTATCTATTTCTGGGTTTCATTTGGCTCACCTATCAAGACAGGAAGTGGCCACTTTGGTAATTGACTCAGACCATTGCTCCCTTGCATTTTCTCTAGAGATAGATGGTCAACAAGATTCTTTGCAGTCTAATTTCTTGACTTTCCTGTTTACTTGTTCATATCTGCTCATTCAACAAAATATTTATTAAATGACTTCTATTAGTGAATGTTGAGTGTGATACATTGTCATTTGTAGATCTATTAGTTTCTTAATTATCGGATACAGGATGACTTGCCATTGTTGGATTTTCTAATGGTTTCCTATGACAGAGACTGTGGAGAAAGATGGCAGGGAACTTGACTATAATGCAGTTTCTTCTCTTCAGTTCTCTGGGTTATTTACTATATATTGAATAGAAATCTAGATCTTTCTAGCCTCTTGAGACTAGAGGTCTCTTGGAAGGTTTTTTTTTTTTTTGTTGTTTTATTTTTTGGTTTTATTTGGTTATTGTTGTTTAGTCATTTTACAGTTATGTCCAGCTCTTTGTGACCCTTTTTTTTTTTTTGGCAAAGGTAATGAAATGGTTTGCCATTTCCTTCTCCAGCTCATTTTATAAATGACGAGCTGAGGCGAGCAGGGCAAGTAACTTGCACAGGATCATATAGTTAATAAGTATCTGAGGCCAGATTTAAACTCAGTAAAGTAAGTCTTCCTGACTCAGCCTCTATTCACTGTGTCATATAGCTGCCAGTAGGTATCAAATTCTCTTTTGAGCATCAAATATGAAATGTATTAATTCTTTTTTATTTATTCAGGTTTAGGGAGAAAATATGCATCCTGAATTTTCCTTTTTTTTGTTGTTTGTTTGTTTGTTTGTTTTTGGTATCATCATGATTTCTTCTGCATGAGGTTTTGTACTTTGTTAAGGATCTTTTCCTATTTTTTAAACCATGGCTATGCCAGGTACTAGAGATGCACTGCAATGTATTTTGTCATTTCTGCTCAAGCTATCTTTTTGTTTGTTTGTTTGTTTTTCCTGAGGCAATTGGGGTTAAGTGACTTGCCCAGGGTCACACAACTAGGAAGTGTTAAATGTCTGAGGCCAGATTTGAACTCAGGTCCTCCTGACTTCAAGGTTGGTGCTCTATCCAGTGTGCCATCTAGCTACCCCTCAGGCTTTCTTTTATATTTAAAAAATCCCCTCTTCCTTCATATCTACATTTTGGAATCCCCTTCTTTCCGGTCTCAGCTAAGATTTAATTTTGTTCACAGGTCCATTCTAACCCTCTTATTACACACGTGTAAGATGAAGAAACTTAAGTCCAGAAGTTAAATGATTTAGTGATTAATTAATTATCTTAGCAGAACCAAGAGAGTATTTTGTATAATAACACTGATATTGTTTTAAGAATGACTTTGGGTAAAGCAGTTATTTTGACTGTTATAAATATCCAAATTAACTCTAAAGAACATATAAAGAAAGATACTATCTACATCCAGAGGAAAAAAAAACTGATAAATAGAAGCACTTATAGAATAATTTTACACACATACATATATAACTGATGAGTAGAATTATGTATAAAATAATTTTACATACATACATATATAACTGATGAGTAGAATTACATATAAAATAATTTTACATACATATATGAATACATATATATTATATACATATATAATACACATATTCACCTATTTGTGACTAATGGTAGCATTCTCTAGGTTGGATTGGAGGAGGAAAGAAAAAAAGGGAAAATAAAGAAATTTACATGATAACTTTATTATATATTTAAAAGAAATTATAAATTATATATAATAGATTTTCAGTTTCATGGACAGTCATTGATTTTTATTATACTGTTTATGGTCATGCATATTTTATTCCATAAACAAAAAAATGAAAATTGATTTTGTAATGCATGGCACGCATTAAGTACTTAATAAATATTTATTGATTAATTAACCCCAAACCACATAAGAGCAACCATTTGAATCCAATCCCTTTGACTTCAGATCCGAATTTCTTTCTACCACAATGGGCTGCCTTTTAACACATGTGTTTAGCTTCTTTATCTAGAAAACTGTTAGGATCAAATAAATCCAGGTTTTTTATAAACTATTGCCTCAGTCTAAGTATATGTCAGATACCTAAACATAATATTTTTAAAAGTTTTTTCATATAGTTATATGCACTTAAATGAAAATAGAAGCCTGCCAACAGTATATCCACTTTCTGTTTTTTTTTCTACTATAGTGGTTTTTCCTTTTTGAAGGGCTGAGATAAAAAGCACAGAATTTGCCAGAAGTTTTAAAAGCTTACATGTACAAATATTTGACATGTGCAAATGAATAAGGCCATCTGTTGACTGACCTGACTAGTGGAGTCAGGGTCCTTCCAGTTGTTTCAAGGAGGCAGGATGAATTTGGGACAGGCAGAACTTCTTATAGCCAGCCAGTGGCTTATACTTTTAGACTGAAAAGCATAATGGTTTTCAGTATCTCGGAGGCATGGAGCTAAATGGAAATCCTCAGGTGACTCAACTATGTCAAATGTAGCTCAAGCCTAGGTTTTTCAAAATCAGCCATTAGCTGAAACTAAGTTTCTAGAGGAAATTTTATACTTCTCCTCTTCCCAGGAAACAAATAGGTATGAGACCCTTTATAAATAAATCTCTGAGGTCCTGAGCTTTGATGTGTTTAGGGTTTGATTATTTGTATCTCCTTTTGCAGGGCTTAGTGGGAAGGGATGTTTTTTAATGCATTTTACCATTTCTGGGATGGAAGAAATATGGTTCTAAAATGACTGTCTTGGGCAGTTAATTTATAACTAGAACCGAAAGTGTGTCATAGCTTAGTTTCTTCACTGAAGTACTCCAAGATATTAGTCAAAAACTTTTTTTTAACTATACTGCTATGTGACTCTATATTAAAATCCTGTGCTGAAATGGCCCTGAGCTCTCAGAGGCTGAGCCAGAAGAATATAAATTGTGGCAGGCCCTAAAAATGGAGAAGAACTTGGGGCTTGAGTCTGGTCCCTACTTTAGACTGAGAGTTTGTCATCCAAGGACCAGAACAATAATGTTCTCTGCGGGCCCTTCCCAAAAGATTGGACACCAGCTTGTGCGTATTTTTGTTTTGTATTGCCCATTATAACTCAAAAAGACTATTTACAAGGGTATAGAATGTGACTTATTTTGGTAGAAGGAGCCCTCAAAAGACTGAAATCATAGGTCCTTAAAATACTGATATATTTAAATAATAACAATAGCAATCATGGTTGTTATTGTAATAGTTCAGTTGTGTCAAAACTGTGACCTCATTTAAGGTTTTTTTTGTTAAAGATACTGGAGAAGTTTGCCATTTCCTTCCATAGTTCATTTTACAGATGAGAAAACTGAACAAAACAAGCTTAAGTGACTTGCCTAGGGTTAAACCACTAGTACGTGTCTGAAGTCAGATTTAAACTTGGGAAGATGAGTCTTTAGAGTGGATTCTTATCCACTGTACCACTTAGCTGCCTAGTAGTAATAATAGCCAGCATTAATATAAATTGAACTTTATAGTTTGCAAAATGCTTTACAAATAATTTGGTCTTTACAATAGTTATGGGAGTTAGGCATTATTTATTACCCTCATTTTTAAATAAAGAATTTGAGGAAGACAAAAGTTAAATGACTTATCAAAGTCACGTAGCTAATCAGTGTCTAATGTCGGATTTGAAGTTTTCCTGACTTTTAAGTCCAATACTATGTTCACTGAGCTACCTAGCTGTGTATGGTGATATAAAGGCCAATGAAATAAAGTTTTCCTGTATTATCCAATTAAAAAAAATTATTTTATTTTGAACATAAGAAATAAAACAAGCATTATTTTATTAACTCATTTTTTTTTTAGTACAGAACTATAATTTTACTGTTGTACAGAGCACCCATTGTAGAAACTCTTCTTCTGATTCAAGTCAGAAACTCATCAGCCTAGAGTTACCTGGAGATAGGGTAGGGGGAAAGAGAGCTTAACAGTCACATACTAAGTTTAGTAAGCAGGGCTTGAGTCTTTCAGGCTCTCATGCCTGCTCTCTGCCCACTATGTTGGAGATGTCATAAAGCAGAATTAACCTAAAGTTAACTTTCTAGGAAAAGTCATCTTTTACATGTGGTCTAGAATGGGATACCCCTACTTTTGATACTCCCACTCTTACAAGCACCAGAGAAGGGAAACACCAGTTATCCTACATCATAAGACATCTCTGTATTTAACCCAAGAGAGGAAAACCTTAACAATTACCAGGACCTGATCCTGTGGAGGTACTGGTCTCTCTTCTTGGGAAAAACAGGAAACAGGAAAGTGAACATTGTGCCAACTGACAATACTAGCCAATTTGTTAGCAGTTGTGACATATTTTTGTGTCTGTGGTGGGGGAGGGGGAGGAATGTTATTAAATGATACAACAACAGCATTCTTTAGTTTGGTAGTAAATGACACAAAAGTAGAAGGATAAAGGTCGAGTTGGGTGGGGATGAAAAGTCTTAAAAGATGATGCTTTGTAGGTTAAGTAACCAATGCATTTGGCAGTTATGCAGAATGATGCTTAATTCAAAAACTGAAGCTCAGCCTTAGCCACACAATGAAGTTCATTTCCAATCCAATTCCCATGAATCCACTCTTTAGTCTGTGTTATAGTTTCTGTAATACAGAGCTTTCTTTAAAGCAAAATTGTTCAGAGTTCTTTCTGGAGTACAAATGCCCTACCTTCCGTTGATATTTTGCTGGTCAATGACTGTGTCTCTTTACTCTGCTGAATGTTTGGATAGTGTGGGGACACCTCCTTCAGAAGCTTATAGGGTATACTCTGGAAGAAGATGTGGTTAACAGTGGAAAGATTCACTGAATTTAGAATCATCCTGACTAGTATTTAAATTTCTCCTAAGGTACTAGCCTTGTGACTCTAGGCAACTTGATTTCACTTCTCATCTTCAGTTTCCTCATCAATAAAAAGAGCATTCTAAGACCATTAACTTCATGGAATTATTGGGAAGATCAAATGAGTATGGAAACTGCTTTGCAAACTTTACAGTACTATATAAATCTTCTTTAGTCATTTCAGTAGTGTTCAACTCTTTGTGACCCCATTTGGAGTTTTTTGACAAAGTGCCTTTTCCTTCTCTAGCTCATTTTACAGATAAGGACACTGAGTCAAACAGGATTAAGTGATTTATCTGGAATTGCCCAACTAGTTAGTGCCTGAGGCCAGATTTGAACTCAGGAAGATAAGTTTTGCCAGCTTCGATACTCTATTCACTAGTCCACCTTGCTGCTAATAGCTAATATTATATACTAGGCACTAGGAGAAATGCAAAGATAAATAATATAATTTATTTTTGCTCTCTGTCAAAGCCTACAAAATTAGTTAAGTGTCCAAATTACTAAATTGTTTCAATTGAGTACAACTATCCTTTAGCTTTTGATGGTGAGTGGTTGTTGTTCAGTTGTGTCCAAGTCTTCATGACCCCCTGGACCATACCGTGCCAGGCCCCTTTATCCTCCACTATATCTTGAAGTTTGTCCAAACTCTCAATGGTAGTGTTTAATTACTATAGATAGTAATAGAAAACATCCTATTTATGAATTGGGTTACCCATATAAACCCCCATGAGGCCCTATGGTAGAATTGATATAATTATATATTTGAAATCAGAGAACTTGAGTTTGAATCCTGGATCTCTCTTTTTTGTGTGTGTAGCCTTTTCCTTTTTTTTTTTTTTTTTTTTTTTTTGGACTTCAGTTTCCACATCTGTAAAATGAGAGCTTTATGATTGTTGAGATCCTTTCCAGCCCTAGATCCTATGATTCCATGAATTGTTGGTATACTCTTTTATCATGCCAGAATGGTATGTATAGTAAATGTTCATTAAATGTTGTTAAAATACGTTATCTATTCCAAAGGACAAAATCAATTTAGAACACTTGATATCTCATCACTTTTAGCCTTCTTCCTGGAAGGTTGTACCCTGAGCCCTGGGAGTAGCCTACCTCTCTTGTTGGCATATGATATTTCTATATTTGTGGTGCTAAGTAACGTGGAGTAACTTTAAAACTCATTGTCATTTACAACCTCCCAGGAAAGTACATTTATTTTAAGTTCAGGAATCAGTTGCCACATTGCTGCGTGGCGACCAAAGCCCATCATTTCTTCTCAATCAGCCCACCTCTGTGACAAGAGAATTTCTTTTAGCATTAGCTGGTATTTATGGATGTGGTTTGTTATGTTTTTAGTGGCAGCATCTTGAAAGCATATTTGATGTTAAGGGCAAAATGGCCCTAGTGAATGAGGGTTATAAGGAAGACTGAAGAAAAGTCACTCATTTTGGAAGTATTCATTCCCTAGAGGCCATCAAAGAACTCTCTGAGTTCAGAGGCCAGAGTGGATGCTTAGCTTTGCTTTAATGTTTGAGAACTTTTATGGGTAAGTTGTGGTATTTTTTTACATAGTATGTTTGGTTTGAACCACAAACTTGCAGCTGGTAGAAATACGAGGTGTATATTTGGTGGGTCTGAGAAGGGTGTGAGCAAGGCTGGTTTCTGGTGAATATTTACCCTGTGAAGTTTTTTTAGTCTACAGCTTGGTAATGATGGGGCTCCCAAACTTTTGCAACCAGCCAAAGATAGAGAATAGGGCGTTGTTCTTATGTTATACAAACAGCAAACCCTGGTTCCACTTCTGTTTGAAGCATGTTTGAAAACATTGTATTTTACTATTTGTCAATGTAAACCAAATGCTACATAATTATAATGACCAAGCTTGTTTAAAAGATATGAGAGAGTAATTCTCCCACTTCTCTTTGCAGAGGTAGAGATAATGGATAGCGAAGACTGTAATAGATATTTTTTTCTTAATGAATATCAATGCTAAATTTTTATTTAAAATTTAAAATAGTGTTTTATTTTTCTAAATACATGTAAAGACCTTTTTAACATTTATTTTTAAAATATTTTGTTCCAATTTTTTTACCCCTTTCCCTTATCTTCCCTCTGCCTAAGACAGTAGGGAATTTAATATAGGTTATATATATATGTGCAATCATGTAAAACATTTCCATATTAATTATGTTGTAAAAGAAAAAAAAACATGAGAAAATGAAGAAAGTGAAAACAGTATAATTCAATCTGCATTTAGACTCAATCAATTCTTTCTCTGGATGTGGACTGCATTTTCCCTCATAAGAACTTTGGAATTTAAAAACTGCTTATATTATCAGACTTTTTCAATATGTTGGTTAATTTTGCTGAACTCTTAGCAATGTTGAAAAGATAAAAACCAAAAGATATTAATAAACATTTATTTTTAAAAATATTTTGACAACATTCAATGAGAAACTATAATGGCATGTATTGTTTTCCCAGATTCTTTAAAATAGAGGAAATCTAGTCAAGTTCTAAATCTCTCCAGTTGTTTGAACTTTCCTTGCCTCCTTCCTTTTGAGTTGATATTTGTCATTTTTTCCCCAGTGTAAATCTTCCCTTGGAATAAGTGATAGATTAGTGTGAATTACTTGGATGGAAGATCCTGAAGAAACATATTCCACCTTTGATTTTTATTCCTAGATTACCTTTTCAGAGAAGATTCCAATCACTCTGAAATTCTCTTAACTAATTACATATCTCTTTGCCTTTCTACACTAAATCATACTCTTTGCCCATACCATGATTTACAATTCTTCCATCCCTCAGTTCTGTCTCAAGCCATCACTCCTGCACTAGTCAGTCTCATCCTTTCCCCATCTTGACTCGTTGGTGAACCACTTCACCTCTCTATTGACCTTTTCTCTTGAATACCTGACTCTTTGTCATATTACTGAATATGTTGGGCCAAGTCTCACTTATAGATCACTTCCACCATCTGCTGCCTTCTTTCCTACACACTTGTTGATGAACAAAGGTGGAGAAAATCTCACAGATGCTTTGATTAAATCCATTACAAATTTCCGTTATATTACTCAACCGACTTTTACTGATGGTAGACAGCACTTCTATATCTTTCTTATTGAATTACTATCCCACACTTCACAATGGCTCTTCCACATCTTTTATTTTACTTCAAACTTCCCATGATATTCTCTCCCTTCACTCTTTCAGTTGAGAGTTTTGCCTCATATTTTACAGAAAAAATTGAGGCCATTCACCAAAAGTTCCCACTTTTCTTCTCTTCCTCATCTCATTACTCAGATGCTTTCTTCCACCATCTTCTACTTCATTCTGTCATCTCCCTATTCCTTGCCAAGACATATCTGTCTATGTGCACAATTTCATTCCATCCCATTTCTAATAGCAAATTTCCCACTCTACTATTCCTACTCTCTCATGTTTCTGCCTGTCTCCTGACTTCTTCACTACTGCTTACAAACATTTTCAAGTCTCCTTCATCCTCAAAAATCTTTCACTTGATCCTTCTATTCCTGCTAAATATCATTCCTTATCTCCTCATATTTATTCTTTATAGTATGGCTTCTTACTTTACTATTGAACTTCACTATTCAATTTTTTTTTCTCAGAAGTTACCAATGATCTGTTAATTGCCAAATCCAGTGACCTTTTCTAAGTCTTTTTTTTTAATTTCTCTGAAGCTTTGCTATTGTTTTTTGCTATTTTTTTTTGCTAATTTGCTATTACTCTCTTCTCCTTAATACTTTATTTTCTCTGAGTTTTTGGGAGACCTTCTCTCCTACTTCTTTTCTTCCTCAGTCTTCTTTCTTGAATTTTCATCCAGGTCTTATCCACTAACCATAGGTATCCCACAGGGATCTGTCCTAGACCCTTCTATCTTTTTTCAGTACATTAATTTTTAATTGTCATCCTTATGCTGAAGAGTCTTAGATTTGCTTATCTAGCCTTAACCTCTCTACTGATCTTTAGTCTCATAACTCACTTCCTCTTACACATCTCAAGCTGAATATCCAGTAGACATCTTAAAATCAACATACCCAAAACTGAACTCATTATCTTTCTCTCTACTTCTGATAGGGTGCAGCTTCTAGGAGAAATATCGCAGTAATCCTGAGGCCCCCAGACCTTAGGAGTATGATTGTTCTGACAATATGTTTGTCAATGATCATAAAAGTCTCCTGGCCTTAGGAGTATTATAGTATAGTCCTACAAATATTGCTGACTGCCAGATAACAGTCTGTTGGTCACTGATAACAGGGTTTCTGAGACAAATGGTGAGGGGCAAACCAAACTACTCCTCAACTATACCTCTAAACCAAAAAATTCAATATGGAGGTGCATATCAGAGTGCTCCTTAATTCTACCTCTAAACAATAAAATTAGTATATCAGTAGCATAAAGAACCGAACCTCTTTGTCTTTTCCTATAAATTTATCTTCTTGCTCCTAATTTTTTGCTAAAATTTTTTTGGAATTTAGCCTACTTCAACTGGCATTGCAATTATAATAAACTTTGCCCCTTAGAGATGGGCAACCCCAGCTGTTTGAGGGTCTCCTTTTGAACCTCAACACTCTCTCCATTTCCAAAATTTCTTATTTGCTGTCAAGAATATGCCCAAATTCCCAGTCCTCTGGGCTTGCAGCCTAGGTACCATCCTCCATTCCTCACTGTCTCTCAATCACCTCCCCCCACCACTACATCCTAATAATTTTATCTTTACAACATCTCTTGAATATTCTTCTTTCTCTCTTCTGATACTACCATCAAACTGGTCCAGGCCCTCAACTCCTCACACCTCAATGATTGCAAATAGATTGATAGTTAGACTATCTGCCACAAGTCTCTTTCCACTACAGACCATGTTCGATTCAGTCACAAAGCAATTTCACTAAAGTGTTGGTC
Organism: Sarcophilus harrisii; assembly: GCF_902635505.1. Lineage (NCBI taxonomy): Eukaryota > Metazoa > Chordata > Mammalia > Dasyuromorphia > Dasyuridae > Sarcophilus > Sarcophilus harrisii. The sequence continues at coordinate 167,555,502 of NC_045428.1, read as the reverse complement.
TCACCATATCATTTTTTTTCATTCAGTAAACTCCAGTAGCTCCCTATCACCAACAGGATCAAACACAAAATTCTCTATTTGATATTCAGAGTCTTTTATAGTATTGTCCCTTTTCCTCACCTTTCCAGTTTTCTTATACCCTATACTTCCCACTTCAACCTCATAATATTGGTTTCCTTGTTGTTCTCCAAAAATGACTTTCAATATCTTGGTTCTGAGCTTTTCTTTTTGATTGTCCCTCATGCCTAAAATGTTTCTCTTCTCATCTCTGCCTCCTAGACTTTGTCAAGGCTCAAATAAATCCCCATTTTCTTCAGGAAGTCTTTACCAAATTAGTTTTATTCTTGTACCTTGTCCTGGGCTTCACAGCTAAAAATTATCTGAGAAAGTATTTAGACCCAAGTCTTCCTGATTCTGAGTCCAGTGATTTATGGAAAGATGATCTATGTTAAAGAAAGTTACAAACATGAAATATACTAAATCCTTCAAAAAATGGGCATTTCTCATTGTCACATTTTTCTTCTTCCTCCTACCCTTTTCTTTTATCTGCACCATCAGAAGACAATATCATTTTTCTGTAATAATGGGATACTATTGAGCCTTTACTTAAATCCAACCTTCCATTCTATAGGAATAGGTCACCTTATTTGTCAAAGTTGATCATTGTGTATAATCTTGTTGTTGCTGAGTATAATGTTATCTTGGTTATACTTACTAACTTCACTTTGCATCAGTACATATAAGTCTTTCCAAGCCTCTCTGAAATCATCCTGCTGATTGTTTCTTACAGAACAATAATATTCCATAACACTCACATACCATAATTTATTCAGCCATTTTTCAACTGATGGACATCTACTCATTTTCCAGTACCTTGCCTCCAGTACCATTTTCCAGTACCTCCAGTACCTACAGTCCTACAAAAAGGGCTGCCACAAACATTTTCACACATATGGGTCTTTTCCCCTTTTTTATGATCACTTTGGCCCAGTAAAGATATTGCTGGATCAAAACTTATGCACAGTTTGATAACCCATTGAGAATAGTTCCAAACTGCTCCCCAGAATGACTGGATCAGTTCACAACTCCACCAACGTCTCAGTTTTTCCACGTCTTCTCCAACATTCATCCTTGTCTTTTCCTGTGATCTTAGCCAAACCGGGAGGTGTTCTATTTTATTTTTGGGGAAAAGCAGGATGATACAGAATTAGCTAAAGGTAGAAGAAAGACATCACTTTCCTCTTCTTTGATTGTTTATCTTTCATATTTTATCCTCAAGGCAGGGTTCTATACACACATACACATACACACCAAACAAACAAACAAAAAACATAGAAAGTATTCTACTTTTGGAAACCAGTACTTGACTGGAAGAATTATTGGTTGAGCCCACCCTAGTCACACCCTTCTTTCAGAGCAACTCTGCTACACCTAAAGATGAGCATAGTCCCCCAAAAGGAGGTATTCTCCTTTCATGCCCTTTTCCTTCTCAGGCAAAGCCACAGTGGTCTTGGTAAGTCAAACTAAGTCTGGTTTTCTTCACTGGGCAGGGAAAGTTTTGCTCATTCATTAATTCTTACAATGTCTCTTGATTTAAGTGGAAAATATATAATCTTGTATGAATGGTCAGATTTTCTGATAGAAAGCAGATCTCACCTGGTTACTGGATAACTTTGGGACTAAGGCCTGAAAGTTCCTTCAGCAAGCATTCACTAAAAGCCTGTGGTGTGTGGAATTCTGTGTGAGGCACTATCTGGAAGAAAAGGAAATATACAAAGATCAGTGCTTGCCCTTACAGTTTCTGCAAGAGTCCAAGCAAAGAAAAAGAGAAATATATTAGGCAGGAGCATTTTGGTAGGAGTAGGGTGGTTGGGAGTAGTTCCTACTTCTGTGAATTATCTACTAGGTCATGTTCTCTTTGTCTTGTATTCTCCTAAAGAATGCTTTTTCTTAGGTTTTCCTTCTTTTCATCTGAGTTCCTCTTCCTCCTCCTGCTCCTTATAGAAATACATGTTTAGAGCACATAAGGTGCTAAGCCTGGACCTTACTATCCAATAATAACATAGTTCTGTTTTTCTATCTCTTTATATAGGCCTTATTCAGTGGCTGGTATAACAAAGGAGTGAAGGTTGATACTATGAGAAAATAATAACAACTCTATACTTACATAGCTTCTACAGGCTTACAAAGTACATTTCTTACAAGATTCATAGATATAGCAAGAATTTTCTGAACAAATATTTCTCTGAAGATGGCTCATGAATTTTATGCTACTTCTTATGGAGAAGTTATCAGTGACAATAAGCTTCAGCCTATGTATTCAATTCATCTTTCTCTTTGTTTTTCTTTCAGTCTTGTGCAATTTTGTATCGCCAGTTTTTGGTTTTCTATGATTCAAAAGTGTATAATATTAGGACTTAGGGGCTTTATAGTCAAGAAGGAGTCTGGACTATCGTAAAGACTATATTTTTTCATAAATACAATCTAGCACATTTTCTTCCTTTTCAAATGTGGACTCAGCTCATTGTCCATCTTCAGAGACCATCCAAGATGTCAAGTTGTATATTTTGGTAGGATAATATGTTAATCTATCAATGTCAAACTTAAATGAAAATGAAAGCTACTAAATCAATCTAAGGATCCAGCAGCTACATATTGAGTTAGAAAACCATATGTTAATATTTTCTATTTTCTATTGTATTTTATTTGTTTTGTTAAATATTTCCTAATTGTATTTTAATTGAGATGCAGTCACTAACAGTTGTTTGACACCTTTGCTCTCTCCAATTACACATTAAAAACTAGACAATATTCATTCTTCCTTAGTTCTCTTCAACTCAACCCATTACTTTACAGTTATTGTGTGTGTGTGTGTGTGTGTGTGTGTATATATATATATATATATATACACAGACACTGGACTCTTGCATATATATAAATATATGTATGTATATATATTTAATATGCACATGCTATTTTGTCACACTCCTCCAGTAAAATGTAAGCTTTTTGAAGGAAAGTATTATTTTATCCTAGATATTTCTACTAGCTACCACCATGAACATCTCCAAACAGAACAGTGCTCTCAGATGCTCTCATTTATGTACAATTTTTACAGTTTTTAAAGCAATTTTAAAATTTTGTTTTTGACCTCTTAATAATGAAAAAGCCCACCAGATTTAAACAGTAAGAATATGTGGTTCTAATTCTTGTGTAATGATAGAAGATTGGGCTGGAGAGTGGTTCATTTAAACAAAATTTTTAAACATTAAATTCTTTCAGCAAAAGCTCAAATAAGTAATGAATTCATTCTGTTTGAGTCATAGTGAATGGAAATGGCCACTTGAAGTTGGATACAGTTGTGTGCTATCATTATGCTTTATGCATGGAAATGTGGTTATCAAGATATAATTTCATTGTTCAATCACAGTTTAGCAGTGAGACTTTTCTTTAGGTATGGGTCCCTGATAATAATGAAGGGACTATTGTGCTTGGTATTCTCTCATTTTCATATCATGTTTTATCTTATGTCTTTCAGGGAAAGGTACATCTTGAGATGAGGCTGAGTGAGGTCATTACGGACACTGGTGTCATTTGCCATAAACTTGCTACTCGGTAAGCCTTGAGAATACAAAGATTTAACTGTAACTCAAATGATGTTCTTTCATGCCTCATGAGGTATGACATAAAGTAATAACTAATTTTTAAAAAAACATTACTTCTAAATTTATGCACCAAAGTGAGTATCATTCCCTTCAGTTCAAGGTCTTGGGAGGTGACACATTTATCCCAGCAATACCAGTATGACTCAGAACATTTTTAGAATTCTTCAGTGGGAACTGCTTCCAAAGCTTGCAGACATATTTCTTATAAAGAGTTCTATTGGTAGTAAATCTTCATCCTTCATCCAAATATCCAATATCCAAATAGGGGTTGAGCTAGATATTTGGTTTAAAATAACTGATTTTCTGGTATGGCTTATAAACTGAAGATAGCCACAAAAGAGGAGATAAAAAAGTATGTCAAATGTACACAGCATTGTAATTAGTACATAATCTCCTGGAGGTCACTACTTTGAAGATATATAAATTCTGGCATTAACAAAAGTTTTATTTATATATAGTCAAGTCAACAAGTATTTGTTAAGCACTGACTTAATGCTAATTAATACATGTTTGATGGGGTTTGGGGGAATAGCACAGAAGAAAATGCAGTTAGCAATCCTAAGTATGAAAAAATAATTGAAGCAAGTTTATTTGATAAAGGCTCCATTTCTCAGACATATAACGAACTGAATTTATAAAAATAAGATCCATTCTCCAATCAATAAATGATCAAAAGACATGAACACTTTTCAGATGAAGTAATGAAAGTAATATATTTTCTATATTTATATTTAAATGACTATTGTGACTGGAAAAATGCAAATTGAAACAATTCTGACTACAATCTCACACCTATTATGTAACTAGCAGGATAGAAAAGGAAAATGACAAATGTTGGAGGGGATGAGGGAAAATTGAGACATTGATGCATTGTTGGTGTAATTATGAACTAATTTAACCATTCTTTGGAACAATTTGGAACAATGTCCCAAGAGCTATAAAACCAGGCATATCCTTTGACCTAGCAATACCACTACTAGGTTTGTATCACAAAAGAGAATTTTAAAAAGGAAAAAGACCCATATTAAAAAAATTATTTTTAGTGGATCTTTTCTGGTGACAAAAATTGGAAATGTAGGCAATGCCATAAATTGGAGAATGGTTGAACACATTGTGGTATATGATTGTGATGGAATGCTATTATGCTATAACAAATGATGATCAGAATGCTCTCAGAAAAACCTGGAAAGACTTACATGAACTGATGCAAAATGAAATAAGTAGAACAGGAGAACATCGTACACAGTAATAGCAATAGTAAAATGATCAGCTGTGAATGACTTAGTTATTCTCAACAACATAAATTATCCAAGACACTCTGAAGGATTTAGGATGAAAAATGCTATCTATCCCCAGGGTGGAGGGGAAACTGATGGTATCTGAATACAGATCAAAGCCTACTTTTAAATTTTACTTTTCTTGAGGGTTTGTTTGGCCTATATTTTCTTAAAAATATTGATATGGAAATATAATTTGCACAGCTACACATGTTTAACCTACATCAAATTGTTTCTCTTCTCAAAGAGGGGGGTGAAGAAAGAGGAAGAAGGAAAACTTGGAACTCAGAATTTTAAAAATAAGTGTTAAAATTATTTTTACATGAAATTTACATGGAAAAATAAAATACTAAATAATTTTTACAAAATAGGTGTTATATTTGTGATGAATAAACACGTTTCCAAGATCATGGCACCCAAAATGGGGTTGTTTGTATTCTGCCTTTCTCTTATACTTAATAAAAGGCAGTGTGACATAGTGTATAGAGAATCAGTTTTGGAATCAAGGCTTTGAGATGGATTGGCTGTGTGACCCATGGCAAATCATTTAATCTCTTGGAGTGTAGGCCAGAGGTATCAGATTCACCAAATTAAAAGGTAATTGTGGGACATGTAGATGCTACAGTGGGTAGAATGCTGGGCCTGGAATCAAAAAGACACATCTTTCTGAGTTCAAATCTGACCTCACTTACTTGGCTGTGTGACTATGGGCTAGTTAATTAACCTAATTACCTCTAAAATGTAATTGGGAAATATTTTATAAAGTAAATAAAGGTACAGTAAAACAGAAAAAGGATTATTGGCTTCCTTTTCAGTTTGAACTTGACAATGCTGCTCTAAGTAATCAAGACTAGAAGATGCATTGCTAAAGAGAATTTCCTTATCTGGTACTTCTCTATACCATTAAATCACAGATTCAGTCCCTATCCATTGAATTAAGATTTCCTGTGCCATGTAATATTGACCAAATTATTTAATCTCTTTGGATTTCCTCATCTTTAAAATGTTTGAATTAGATCTATAAAATCCTTTTCAGTTATAAATTTATGAAATAGCACAATAAAGAGTACTTGACATGGTTTTAGGAAGTTGTTGTTCAGTCATTTCAACTCTGTCTGACTTTTTGTAACTCTTTTTAGAGTTTTGTTGGCAAATATATTAGAGTGATTTGTCATTTCCTTCTCCAGCTTATTTTATAGATGAGGAAATTGAGGCAAGCAGGGTTAAGTGATTTATCCAAGGTTACATACCCAGTTAGTGTCTGAAGCCAGATTTGAATCCAGAAAGATGAATCTTCTGACTTCAGGCCCAGCATTCTACCCACTGTGCCACCTAACTGCCTTGTGTATACTTTTATGTAAACATAAAAAAATATATAAAATAAATGCAATGTCATTTGGATGGAGAGAGATAATAGCAGCTAGGGGAATTGGCAGTAGTACTTGATCTTTGCAAGAAGAGAGTTTAACATATGAAGATAAAAAGAAATTCATTCGACGTTTAAGGGATAAACTTTGCAAAGGCACTGAAATGCCTTTGCAGTTGTGAGGAGCAAGATGTAGGCTAGTTTTATTGGACTACAGAGTATAGGAATGGGAATAGAATGTAACAATTCTTTAGAAAGACAAGCTGAAAAATAACTGTTTGGACATGTATACTTATATTGTATTTAATTTATACTTTAACATATTTAACATGTATTGGTCAACCTGACATCTGGGGGTGGGGATGGGGGGGAAGGAGAGGAAAAATTGGAACAAAAGGTTTGGTAATTATCAATGCTGTAAAATTACCCATGCATATAACTTGTAAATAAAAAGGTATAATAAAAAAAAAATAAAGACTTTAAAAACAAAACAAAATAAGAAAGACAAGCTGAAGCCAAATTTTGAAATATTTTAAATGCCAGTCAAAGATGTTTATCTTTTATTCTAGAAACATTAAGAGATCAGTGAAGCTTTTTGAACTGGAAACTACCTAATCAGACTTGTTTCTTAGTTGTATCAGATTGATAGCCATGTGAAGATTAGATTGGAAGTAGAGTTTTGAAGCAAAGAAGGGCCTATTGTAATATTGTAGGTCTGAGGTAATGAGGGCTTGGTTATAGGGAATGAAGAGAAAGGAATATGAATGGGAGAACTACAGAAATAGAATTAAGATCTGATACATCTTTGGATATTTAAAGTGAATGAGAAGTCCAAGATCATTCTAAGGTTGGTATGAGGGGAAAGATATTTTGGATATGTTGAATTTAATATTTCTAAGGAATGAACATGCATTTGAAAATGCTCAAAAGATTATTAGTGATGTGGGAAGAGAGCTCAGAAGAAAGATTAGGATTGGATATATAAATCTGTGAGTCATCCATAGGAGATGCTGCTTGAATCCATGGGAGATGATGAAATCACCAAAGACAACATGGAGATAATGGAAAGAAAAAAAGAGGTCCTAGAATAAATATTTGACTTATATCCATAATCAGAGAGTGGGTCTTGCAAAAGATACTGAGGAAAATAGCGGATAAAAATAGTAGAAAAAAAGAGACAAGTATGTTAAAAATCTATAGAGGAAAGACTATATATAAAGAGTGGTCAACAATGCCAAATATTCAGAGAAGTTTAAAGTCTATAAAATTGCCAGTTAGAATTCTGTCATCACTGAAACATCAGTTTTCTTTTTTAGTTTTTTCAAAGTTTTGTGAAACATAACTTTAATCCACTTTTATTATTATGTTGAATGAAACTTCTAAAGAGATTTCAAACAGTATCAGGATAATTCAAAGACAAGAAAACTTGACAAATGCCAGATTTAATGAGCAGAATAAATGTCACTAAATTTGCATAATATTCTTTATTATATTTGCTCTTCTTTACAAATTATGCTTCTCCTAAGTTATAAGAGAAATAATACCTTCTATGTGGATGTCCATCATTTTGTGAATGGTAAATAAATTATGGTATATCAAAGTAGTGAAATATTATTGTTCTATAAGAAATGATGAGCAGGTTGATTTCAGAAAAGCCTGAACTGTTGATGAGTGAAGTGAGCAGAACCAGGAAAACATTATATACAGTAAAATAAGATTATGTGATGATCAACTGTGATGGACTTGGCTCTTCTCAACAATGCAGTGATTCAAGATCCAATAGACTTGGGATGGAAAATGCAAGTCATATCCAGAGAGAGCTATGGAGACTAAATGTGAATCAAAACATAATGTTTTTACCTTTTTTTTCTTTCTTGTGTTTTTTCCCTTTTGGTTGCATTTTTCTTATGTAACAGGACAAATATGGAAATATCTTTAAAAGAATAACATGTATTTAACTTAGACTGATTGCTGTCTTGAGGAAGGGGAAGTGAGGAAGGGAGGAGGAAAAATTTGGAAAACAAAGTTTTACAAAAATGAATGCTGAAAACTATCTTTACGTGGTATTTGGAAAAATAAAATACTACTGAGAAACAGCAACTTATACTATGATTTGAAAAAAAAATTATTGGTTGTGAACTTGAAGAGATTTCCAGGGCTTGGGCAATTTCAAGAAGAATCCCTTTTCTCCCAAAAGTTTTTTCTCTTACTTTTTAGGTCTCAAAAAGCTAGATGATATCAGCATAGAACATTTTTTTGGTCCTGAATTTCTGTGTCAACAGCATAGACTTATAAATTGTTAGATTTGAAAGAAATTTTAAGAAAACATCTCATTTATATAAGAGAAAACCCAGACCCAGAAAACTGAAGTAGATTCATTTAAAGCTGGGAGTTGAACCCACCTGTCCTTCCTCCAGGCTTAAAAATTTCTTTCCATTTCACTGAGTTAAATCACTCACATAGAAATGATTTTTCCTAGGTATAGTATGCTGTTGTAGAATAAAATCAATAAGAGACTCGGAACCCAAAGACCTGGATTTAACTCTGACTGCTGTTTACTAGCTGTGGTGATTTTGGGCAAGTCAATGATACTCAGTTTCCTTGTTTTTCAGCTAGGGATGATGATATTCCTACTACTTAATTTGTGCTTGTTTTGGGGATCAAATAAGGAAAAAAATATGTAAATCAGTTTTCAAGTCTCAAAGTGTTATATCCATGCAAGCCATTTTCATTTCATTAGTGTTTTTCAAACCCAGGAACCCCAAATCATCTGCCTTTTTCAAATCATAGCTTTATATGTTACTGAATTTTCTTGAGTGTTTCTAGCCAATGGTGGGAAGTTTTGTAACCTTGGCAGCATTTGATAATCTTGATTCATGAAGATTTATTTTAGTAGGAGTTTTATATATAGAATGTTGGCTACTGGTTCAGAAACCCTAAAGACTCATTCACTTCATCTTTGATGACTAGGCATTGCTTCCCAAAGATCTACTGTGCAATTTTCTTTATCACTCCCTTGCCACCCCATAAAACCATACACACACACACACACACACACACCTACAATTCTTGTTCCTCTGCTCTAGGGTTTCTTAACCTGGGTTGTGTGGACTTGTTTTGTTTTTTAAAAAATATTTTGATAATGGCTTATTTCAATATTATTCCTTTTCCTTGTAATCCTATGTATTTTAATTTATGCATTTAAAAATATCCTTCTGAGAAGGGATCCATAGGCTTTATCAGACTGCCAAAGGGATCCATGGAACAAAAAAAAAAGATTAACAATCACTAAACTGTACCAAATAACTCATTAAGTGATACTTTAAGAAATCCTATAGAATTTAAAAATTGTCTGCTTCCCATATGTTCAAATGCCTAAGAATCACACTTTTTGGAGAGGGAGATCAAATACCCATATTGTATACTTGAAGTAGGAGTAGAATAATAGGGTTTAGGGCTGGAATCTTGATACTTCATAAAGTATGTAAAGTATGTGATCCCAAGTTCCATCATTTCAAATCACTTCATCTTAGTGGTCCTACTTAGTTTTAAAATAAGTAAGTATGTATTGGAATTAGACTAAATGATCTCTAAGGCCATTCTAGTCTTTTTTCCCCTATGATCTTCAAATGGTATAATAATTTGATCTCATAACCTACTGTTTAGATCTAGTGCTCTAGAGGCAGTTAGGTAGGAAAGAATATCTTCAGACACTTTCTAGATGTGTGACCCCAGGTTGGTCACTGTTTATTTCAGTTTCTTTAACAGTAAAATGAGGATGATAATAGCATCTGCCTGTTAGGATTTTTGTGAGCAACAAATAAGATAATATTTGTAAAGTACTTACTTAGCACACTGTCTGGCACAAAGTACACATTTTTGTCCCCCACCTTTCCTTTCTTCCTCCCTCCCTCCCTCCCTCCCTCTCTACTTTCCTCTCTCCCTCCCTCCCTCCCTTCCTTCCTTCCTTCCTTTCTTCCTTCCTTCCTTCCTTCCTTCCTTTCTTCCTTCCTTCCTTCCTTCAATTAACTATCATATCAGTAAAAACAGAGGCCTTTCTATGCCAGGGATTCTTAATCTGGAGTCTGTAAAAATATTTTTATACCTATATTTCAATATTACTGGTTTTCTTTGTGATCCTATATAATTCCATGGATTTAAAGCAGTATTCTAACAATGAATTCTTGTATTTTGTCAGACTGCCACTTGGTTTAGACCTTGCTACTTTTGAGATAGGAAAAAACTCATTAGCTAGGTGTCTTGTTTTGATTTTTCTTCCATTACCCTGACCCTACACTTGCAAAGAAGAGGGTTAATACAGGGTTTATTCCAAAAGTCAGTGCAGTTTTAGGTTTTCTAAGATTTTCAGAACCTTTTTAGGTTTTCTAAGATTTTCAGAACACATTTCTAGTCCATTTCTCTACTATAACTGAAATATCTAGGTTTGTCAAGATGCTTTCTTAATCCCAAATCTGTTGCATAGTTTCTTTGCTATCTAATGCAATATTTCATTTTTTAGGGCTAACTTGTTCACCAAAGGCAAATTATAAAAATGCTACACCTGATTTAAAAAAATAAACACTGGGCTGAGAGAGATTCAGTGGCACTCCTGCTTTGGGCAGACAGGGGCATGTAATCTTCACTCTTCATTGCTTTGAATTTCATTGCTCAACTCATTGACACGTCTTAATGAATGTCTTTTCTTGCCTTCTTGCTCCTTTTCTCCTGTTGACACTGAACACACAAATGCAAGAGCACATACCGAGTTAAGATTACAATAGCACCTTGTGACACTTGAAGATGTGGTTTCCAGGAATGCATTGTGTCTAAAAGCGGAGATTGCTTCTAGCAGCAAATGACAGCTAGGCTCTGCATATATTTCAGATTCTGTCAGAATTGGTAAGGACTTTAACTAGCAATTTTCAGTCCTTAGATGCAAACTGATTTAAATTTCAGATGAAAGACTTTTTTTTTCTCTGATTAAACACATGGATATAGGACAAATTTTTTTTGTTTTAGTTTTTTTATCTTTTTTTATTTTCCAGATATATTTGATTCTTGTAAAGAATTAATGCATGCTACATTCATCATAACTAATGGTCTGCTACAGGAATGTGACATTTACCTTAATGAAGACAAAAGATTCTGATGGTTGTGTGCTATATTGCTTTTTCTCTGAAATTCTTGAGAAGAATTGCTAGATGGAACAGGCATATATGGGGGGTTTGGGGAGAGAGAGAGAGAGAGAGAGAGAGAGAGAGAGAGAGAGAGAGAGAGAGTGTAGAGGGAGGGAGGGAGAGAATATTGTATAATTATTAACCATCTTCTTGTTGTTTTTAATTTAGCCCAACTCCCTTGAATAAAATACCTTAATTTATCCTAAAAATTGATTTCTCGAGAGTATTATGACAATGCAATATCTGATGACATTTCTTTTAAAAATTCATATAGATTTGGTTATACTAAAATCAATTTTTATCTATCTTGTTAGGTTTTCTAATGATGCTGTTCACTATTACATAGTAGCAAATGACAACCACACTCATATGTATATCTAGACATAGTAGTGTCTATTCTGTATCTGACTTTATTACTTAACAGTGTTTACCTGTGTTCCATTTTTGAATAGTTTTATGCACATATGTACATAGAATATTTATGTACATTTTTTAAAATGACACATTTTAACTGGACCATTTTATATGTGTTTATATAGCTTCTGTAACTAAATCAGCAAAAAAATTAAAACATTTTGCTATAAATTTAATAATTCTCAAAAATAAATATGCAAAATAAATATTATATAAACTGGGATGCAGTGCTATACAATACAAAAAGGGCCTAAATTCAAATACTGCCTCAGATGTTTACTACTTGTGTGAAACTGGGTATCTCTTTCTTCTCTGGATGATGAAAGGTCTAGATTCAGCTTCCAAGATAAGCTCTCTCAAGCATGTAGACCTTAAGTATCCATGTCCCACCATAATGCCTTCTCATCCTACTAGAGCTTAATAAATGTTCACTGATTGGATTTGCAAGGTGAACTCAAATGAATTTACAAACAGCAAAAGAAGATGCTTTTATTCTACTCCCCTTTATGAAGTACCACTTTTCACTCATTGTGCCTAGCTCATCATGACCCCAATCTGGAGTTTTCTTGGCAGAGATAATGATTTTTTTAGTGATTCACTATTTCCTTTTCCAGCTCATTTTACAGATGAGGAAATTGAGGCAAACAAGATTAAGTTACTTGCCCAGAATCACAAAGAGAGTAAACATCTGAGACTAGATTTGAATTTTATCATCTGAGTTCAAACCTAGCATGCTATATACTGCACCACCTAGCTGCCCCTAAAATCCCACCACCTGTGACATATTTCAATGAATAAATTGCTGGGAATTATAAAGAACTTTAATATTGTCTTTTCATCTTTATGTTATAATACATAGTAATCATTTTTGGTTAAAAGAAGAAAGAAAAAGAAAAAAAGGGAATTCCCTGTAGTGGAAATTAGAAGAGCTGTTATGTTTTTTATCTGAATACTGATTTCCTTTTATTGCCAGATAATAATTTTTCTATGTCCAGTTTTTATAGCTCTGAAATTTTATTAGTAATAGCCATTCTTCTCTCATATTAAAGGGATCTCACTGAAATAAGTGCTAAGATATCTGAAATGAACGTTATTCCCCACCCTTTCAACCCCTTATTTTATTTTAAGAGCAGTTAGGTGGCTCAGTGGATAGAGAACAGAGCTTGAAATCAGGAAGATTCATCTTCTTAGGTTCAGATGCAGCCTCAGACATTAGCTGTGTGACTAAGGGCAAGTTGCTTAATCCTGTGTAAAATGACCTGGAGAAGGAAATGGCAAACCATTTCAAGATCTTTGCCAGGAAAACTTCAAATGGGATCATGAAGACTTGATTATGATTGATAGAGCCAAACAACAATGTTTTTTTTTATTCCAATTACATGTAAAAATATTAGCATTCATTTTTGGAAATTTTAAGTTCCAAATTTTCTCCCGCTTTCCTCTTTTCCCTCCTTAAGAAAGCAAACAATTTGATATAGATAGTGCTTGTGAAAAAATATATACATATATATGTGTATATATATATATATATATATATATACAAATATATAATATAATTCCATCTTAGTCACATGGCAAAAGAAAACAGACAACAAAATGACAAGAAAAGTTTTTAAAAAGTAATTTAATTTGTTCCAAATTAAAACTCCATTAGTTGTTTCTCTGGAGGTGAGTTAGTATTTTTCATCATAAGTCCTTCAGAATTGCTGAAAATAACTAAGTGATTCAGAGTTGATCATAACAAAATATTCTTGTTAAATATTGCTGTTACTGTGTACAATATTCTCTTGGTATTGGGTCTGCTCATGCCACTTTGCATCAATTCATGTAAATCTTCCCAAATTTTTCTGAAAATGTCCTGCTCATCATTTCTTACATATAATGGCATTCCATCACAAATACCATAATTTGATCAACTATCCCCTTAATTTCCAATTTTTGCTACTACAAAAGATCTGTTATCCATTTTACATCCCACCATGCTCTCTTTCTCTTATTTGTTCATAAATTCTTTCCTTATTCATAGATAAATAAACAGATGAACTTTCCAAGTTCCCCTTATTTGGTTGTGATGTTAACCTTTATGTTTAAGTCATATATCTATATTGGTCTTATCTTGATACATAAAATGATTTGTTAAACTATATTTAATTTCTGCCAAAGCATTTTCCAAATTTTCCAGCAATTTTTGTCAATAGTGAGTCTTATCTCAAGAGTTTGGATCTTTACATTTATCAACAGAAGACTCTGTGTACTTTTCATACTGTATATTGTGTACCTAGTGTATTCCACTGATCTCCTATTCTATTTCTTAGCCACTACCAAATTGTTTTGATGATTACTGCTCTGTAACAGTTTGAGATGTGATATGACTAAACGACCTTCCTTCACATTTTCCCTCATATATTTCCTTGATATTCTTGATCTTTTGTTCTTTTGAATGAATTATTTTTTCTAGTTCTATAATAAAGATAGTTTGATTGGTATGGCATGGAATAAGTAAATTAATTTTAGGAAGAATTGTTATTTTTATTTTATTGGCTCATTCTGTCCATGTCCATGTCCAATATTAATTAATATTTCTCAAACTGTTTATATCTGACTGTATTTGCATGAAGTGTTTTGTAATTGTGTTCCTATAGCTCCTGGGTTTGCTTGGCAGGTAGACCCTCAAGTATTTTATTTGGACTATAGTTATTTTAAATGGAATTTCTCTTTCTATCTCTTGTTGCTGGTCTTTGTTGATAATATATAGAAATGCTGATGATGTATGTGGTTTCATTTTATGCCCTGCCACTCTGCTGAAGTTTATAATTATTTCAACTAGTTCTTTAGTAAATTATCTGTACTCCTCTGAATATACCATTATATTATCTGCAAAGAATGATAGTTTTGTTTCCTTGTTGCATATTCTGATTTCTTCCATTTCTTTTTCTTCTCTTATTGCTATAGCTATCATTTCTAATACAAAATTTAATAATAATGGTGATAATGGGCATCCTTGCTTCACCCCTGATCTTATTGAGAAGACTTCTTGCCCTATTACAGATAATGTTTGTTGATGACTTTAGATAGATACAACTAATCATTTTGAGGAAAGCTTTACTTATTCTTATGCTTTCCAGTGTTTTCACTAGGAATGCATGCTGTATTTTGTCAAAGGCTTTTTTCGTTGTCTATTGAGATAATTATATGATTTCTGTTGGTTTTGTTATTGATATAGTCACTTATGCTGATTGTTTCTCTAATATTGAACAGGCCCTGCATACCTGCTATAAATCCCACCTAGTTATTATATATAATCTTTGTGGTTTATTGCTGTAATCTCTTTGCTAGTATTTTATTTATAATTTTCGCATCAATATTAATTAGGAAAATTGCTCTATAGTTTTCTTTCTCTCTTTTGGCTCTTTCTGGTTTAGGTGTCAGCTTCATATTTATATTATAAAAGAAATTTGGAAGGACTCCTTTTCCTATTTTTCCAAATAGTTTATATAGCATAGGAATTGTTCTTTAAATGTTAGTAAAATTCATTTGTAAATCCATCTGGTTCCTGGGTATTTTTTCTTAGGGAGCTCATTTATGGCTTGTTTCTTTTTCTAAAATAGGGTTTGCTCATTTTGTCTGCCTATTTCTTAACTTTTAACTTTATGCTAATGTTGGATTCTGCCAAATTTCATGTTTCTCATGCTGCTGTTTTCAGAGCTAGTTTGGGGAGTCTTTAAGTTTTTGGTGCTTCTAAAATAATATGATCTAAGGTGTGCAATCTCCTGACGTTCTCTGGCCTGTGCTCTGGTCTTTAACCAGACAGGGATCTTGTTCCTTTCTAGAGCACTTCTTGGCTTTGGAATTGGGACTAGGTTCTTCTGGAGACAGAAGTTCTCCCACAGCCATAAGCACTAGTGTTTCTTTCAGTCTTGAAACTGATACTATGGTCCCTATTCCCTTATGAAAACACTCTTCTCACTGAAACTATGACCAGGGCCCCTGCTTCTCTGTGGTTGCAAGCATTAGTTCTCTTTTTCATCTTGGAACTGTGACCCAGAAGTATCTATGGGTAATGCAATGGTTCTGTACCCAATGCCAGTTAAGGATCCTCATAATCTCTTTTTGACCAGCTATGGTCTGAGAACTACCAGTATTGCTATTGTTCCCTTCTCCAAGGCTTGCTGCTGTCATTGCTGCAGTATGGTATGCATTGGAGTCCAGGCCCAACCACCACTCCAGTGTGACAGACTTTATCTGTTGACCTCCTAAATTGTTTGTGGGCTCAAAAATCATTTCCTTGTTACCTTTTGTTATTTCTGCCGCTCCAGGATTTGATTTGAAGCTTCATTTTAAAGTTTTTTGGAGAACAATTTGGAAGATAAGTTCCTGCCTCTACTCTGCCATCTTGGCTCTGCCCAGTCTATAATGAACTTTATATTTAAGCATGAAAATTTTGTCGTGATATAAGCTATAATAATAAGCTATAATAGTTGACAAATATTCTTTAAGAACTATAACTTTTGTGCATTTCTTTGGACATATATTATTCATTCTTCAAAACTACGGAATTAATAACACAGCAAAAGAAAGTAATAAAATGTGTGTGTGAGACTAATCCAACATTCAACTAAAGATGGGACAATCAGCTCAAAATAATTTCATGTAGTCAAGGTTTAGCATTCAGTTTAGTGTCTGTAGTACAACTGTTGCTATCATAAAATGAAACTCTACCAAAGTTATTGCTTGTCCTATATAATTCACGTGTACAAATCTAAAAAGGGCTTTGCCATCTTTAACAGGCTGCATTAAATCTCCATGGTGACTCAGAGATATCCTAAAAGAGGACAAAATTGGCTCTGGTACACATAGTCCATTTGGTAGAGTTTAATTATTAAGGAAATGCAATGTTATTCCGGACAGAACAGAAATGAAGCATTTGAAACTGCTTTTCTGTTGTCAAATTAGGCACCTCCCATATCTTGAGTATGAACCTGGCCCTATAATTTTCTTGGCAACATTTTTCTTGTGTTTCCTCCTTCTATTCACTTATTCCTGTTTCCTAGTTCTACAGGTGGAAAAGAGGAGAAGGTAGCTTTCTGCATGCTAAATGATATTTGTACCAATCTATGCCTGCAGAGTTCCCCATCACAGCTGTTGTTTTGCAGATGTTAGCACCTGGTATTCATTGGTACTAATAGCAGAGTTAACATTGTCGTGCATTATAGGATGTTCTGGATTCTAGAGTTCATTATAGAATTTAGAACATTCCACAAAAAGAATATTCTGTTCTAGTAACAATAATAATGACAGTTCATGTACATATAATATTTATTAGTTTACAAAGTACTTTTATTTGTAACAGTCCTTTGAGGCAGAAGTAAAATTATCCCAATTTATAAGCACATCTTTAGTTTTTACTTTTTTGTCTCCACAAAAAAAAGCTGCTATAAATATTTTTGTACATATAGGTTCTCCATTTTCCTTTTATTTGATCTCTTTTGGGACATAGGCCTAATAATTGCTGAATTACAAACATTTTAAAATTAATACTTTCCCTCCATTTCACAAGATATTTATTGTTTGGTTTTTTTTTCAGAGTAGCTCATTTTAGGATCCTAGGATTATGGATTTGGAATTGGAAGGAAGCTCAGAGAGCAACTAGTCCAACACCATCCTCCTTTCCCCCACCCCCATATTGCAGATGAAGAAACTGAGATCCATAGAGAGGCTAAATAACTAGTAAATGTCAGAGGTGAAATTTGAACCCAAGCCATCCTGATTCCAAGTACACTCTGTCCAGGACACTATACTCCCTTTTAATTTCCCAGACAGCTGTGACTAGTTGCTTGACACAGGTGAGAAAACCACATAAGCAAAGGGTTAAGCACTTTGCCCCAGGTTACAGAGCCAATTAGCTGCAGAATGAGGACTCTTACATTTCTCTGTTAAGGCTCTTTTACTACATGATCTTGTTTACATTTCATTTCAATATAATATTCAGAGATAAGCAGAAAGTAGTAGGGGAAAAGAAAAATTTATAAATTCTCGCAGAAAGGTAGCTTTCCTTTCCTTAGTTCAGTTTAAAAGCTTTGTGCTGATTCCAGTGGTATTTTTGCAGCCAGAAGTCATTAGAACACAGCTCATTATTTCATAGATCCAATTCATGAATCAAATTCTGCTCCTTTGAAATATAGCAAACATATACAGTTAATTATCCTATACTGCAGGCATTTGACCCTATGTCCCCAAGTCATCATATTAAAGGGGGAAAAGGAGGAAAACAACTTAAATAACAATAACCACAAAAACATTTTCAATGAATCTAGCTTCTTGCCTCTATTTTAGGATTCTGAGGGAAAGATGTTGAAACTCTTTCTAACATTTACAATCACCTATGTCTTACTAGTATACAGTACAATAGCAAAGAGTTATAAAGGACAAGTTGCTTTTATAAAACCTAAAAATGCCTGTGGGGCTCCTTGTTTTTGGAAAGTTGCTACATCTTCCAGGGAAAAGCATGGTAGCCAGTTGGACCTGAGAAGCTGTCTGCCTGACTTTATCCTCATTAATATATTAATATTCTGGTTTTGGGAGCCCCCCCCCCTCTGTCTCTCTCTGTCTCTCTGTCTCTCTCTCTCTCTCTCTCTCTCTCTCTCTCTCTCTTTCTCTCTGTCTCTGTCTGTCTATCTCTGTCTCTCTGTCTGTGTCTGGCTCTCTAGCTCTCTCTGTCTCTGTCTCTCTCTCTTTCTCTCTGTTTCTATGTCTCTATGTCTATCTCTGTCTCTGTCTCTGTCTTTCTGTCTGTTTTTGTCTCTGTCTCTCTCTGACTAAGTGAAAAGAATACATTAATGACAAATCTCAAATGATCATCATCGTTAGTTGGCTTGACATGTGAAATACCTGTAATCTTGGAGGACTGGGAAGAATTTTAGATCAACTTAATTAACTAAAACAAAACAAAAATCCAAACTGGGGAGTGGATTGTGACTGTGTTATAATAATGAACAATCTCAAGAAGCATACTAGAAGACTGGGGAAAATTATCTTACAATATGATGCTCACAAATACTGTGTATTTATTTATAAAGTGTGACTGATTTGATTTTGCTAAATAAAAGTACTACCCTTTTGAAGGTGACAATAACATGTCTGACCCACTAATCAGTGTGACATCAGCAGGGCATGAGACAGAATTTATTTTACCTTCTCTTTAATATAATGTAATATAACTCTAGTTCCTGCCCCTGACTTGTTTTAAACCTTGGACTGCTATTAAGCTTTCTTTATATTTGGATTTCTCCTTTTAAAGTGTGATGAGAAATATTTGTCACTTGTCTGTTTCTCAGGCCAAGAAGAACAAGATCAGCATTCTTAAAGCTTTGATATCATCAGATGAAAGGGACTTTCCAGAAGCATTTGTAGAACTTGATTCTCTTGGATTACCAATAAAATTTGCCATGGAATCCAAAGAAAAAAGAGAAAATTCATATTCCTTAGAAACCCACATCCTCCTCAAATATAGACAATAAAAAGTGGCTTGTCTTTTTTGTTATATGAGTTTCTTTTAGATAATCCCCCCTCAGTTCAAAGCCAGACCTATCTTGAATACCAGGTGCTCTTTATAGACAGTACTGCTGTCCCTTTCTCTGGTTTATGCATGGCAGGAGATTGAAGGAGATCTCTAGGCCATATGGCTCTTCCTTCTAGTCCTCTAACAAATGAAATACCAGATTGCACATTTTCATCATATTATATGCATTTATCCTTTTGCTAATTCAAGGATCTCAGATTTCATCCATGTGAATACTCCCTCTGTCAATGAAAATCATACCCCCAGTCCTGTTTGAAACTAAATAAAAATCAACTTGGTTAAATGTCTCTCCTTATCACTAACTTCCTATTCTGAACTTACCTGGACTGATCTCAGGCAAGAAAGACACTATTTTCTAAAAAAAAAAATCAGACCTGTTCTTGAAGCCTTTCTCTTTTGGTTAGAAGACCCTCCCAAAACTTTTACTTCTCTGAAAAAATTATTTTGTGCCTGAAACTCTATTACCTGTACTTTTGGATGAAAAAGAGAAGAGATACCACAAATCAATGAATGTTAACATTTTATTGCACCAAATTCTAGTTCCTCTTCTTCCACAGACTGGCAATACACCCTTTGGTTGTGGTGATGTTCTCCAGATTTTGTGGATGATATTCTACTTCTTGCTTCAAGTACCATAACATTATAGTGCTCAAAAGAATTTGGACTAACTATCCATGCAAGAAAACCCAAATGGATAAATGCCTAATGCTCCAACTGGTATTTGTAATTAGATGGGTAACATGCCCCAACTATTATATGTAATTAAATGGGTAACTTGTGGTCTGTGAACTTCTACATATGTGTGTATCCTTAACTTCCTATGTATTATATTTTATGCATTTAAAGACATTATTCTGAGAAGAGGTCCATAGGTTTGATTGCACTATCAAAGGAATACATGGCCCAAAAAGAGTCAAAACAAATAAAATGAGAAAAAAAGAGCAAAAAAACCAGCAAAATTATTCAATCAGCACATTAAACAAGTTTAATGACATGTACAGTGTTCCATAGATGTGAACTGCCATATCTCTTGCTTCTGTCTTATATTTGGAGCCAGCTAGGGTAAAATAGTTTTGCAGCATTTAGATAAAATTGTTTTATGCATGCTCTTTGCTCTATTTACACTGTTGCTGTCATTGTATATATTGGTTATCTGACTTTTTTAAAACTTTATTTTGTAGCAGTTGATATGTCTTTCTATGTTTCTCTATGTTTATCTAACTTGTCATTTTTATAGCATTTCTTATATTCATGTACTACAATTTATTTAGCTGACCCCCAACTGATGCCTTTCCTTCCTAATATCAATATTCTTCTGTATAAAACCTTAGTAATTTTGAAAAAGGTGACTAAAACAATATTTATATTCCTAATTTATATGCCTATTTTTCACCTATATACAATTTTAATGAAAATAACCTTATATATTAGGACACCCTAAATGAAGGTTTTAATTGAAAATAGACAAGAAATGTTCCACATATTTATTACCACACAATAAACTAAAATATGTTAAAATACAATATATGTAGTATTTTCAAGTATGTTCAAGAAACTAAAATTTATTGAAAACTCTTAAGGGATATCTCGATCAATGCTTCAATCATTAATATTTATTCAAGGTATAAAACATTAAAATGTTTGCCAAAAGTACTTGCATGAGATTTTTGGAATTATGATGGCTTATTATATTGATCAGAGTTACTAAATTGATTTTCTTTATAATATTACTGTTTCTGTATACCTTGTTCTCCTGGTTCTGCTCATTTTCCTTTTCATCTGTTAAATGTAGGAATGACCAGGTTTTTTCTGAAATCATCCTCTGGATCCTTTCTAACAGCACAATAGCCTTCCATTCATACAATTAATTCTGCTAGTTCCACTATTCTGTGTTGATTTGATTATAGTATCCTTTAGACTGACATCATTAATCTCTATTGAAAAGGCAAAGAAAGTAAAGAATGGAGGAGAAGCTTATTACTCACAATTGTGAGTGTGATAGTGATTGAGCCAAGCTCAGGAATATAAAGTTGCCGAGTTTCTTCTCTGATCAGCCTAATTTTTGAGTCTATTTCCTGCATTAGGCAATTCCTGATTTAAGAATTTAGCTACTCATTTTCTCTGAAGGTCAACATACTAGAATTCTGAGATCAAGATTTCTTGAGCAGAGATTGTCTATGGAATCCTTATCTTTCCCAGAATTCAACACAGATTATAAATGTAAGATATACTTACTTGCCTTTTCCAATGTTCCCTAAGTCCGCTTATTCTCTCTCACCTTTCCACTCCTAAACTGGATTTCTAAAAGTTTCTTGACTTCATGGCTGCCAAATAGCTGACAATTCCTTTTTCCTGTCATTCACTTATTTTGATTCAAAGAAAACACAGAGCTTATTAGAGCCTAGCAGGACATTAATAAGGGTTTATTGATTGATTGATTCAGGCAAGGAAAACAAGAGATTCTTTCCTCTCTTCCCCTTCTCCTTCTGGCTGTTTTGTTCTGGAAATAGTTTCTTCTGACTGGCATATTGTTATCTTGCCACTCACTGATTTGACCACGGCCTTTGAAGAAATGAGCAATTTCTAGAAATCGTTGCTCTTTCCAGAAGTAGGTTTATTCTGGGAAACTGTTTCTTTATTGCTTAGCTTTATGTTTTTGTGACCCACTGGGGATCTAAGAAGAAAAATAAGAAATTAGATTTACTAAGCCCTACCTCATTTCTGGGGGTCTAGCTATAGATCTGTCTAGGTCTACAAATAAGTTTTAGGGATTCTGTGTCTCCTTAGCTTGGCACACAAAGAATTAGGTTGATTGACACGTAATAGGAAGTACAACAAGCAGAAGGGTAAGAAAGGGTTTTCTATCCCTTAGTTCATTTCAAAAAAAAAAAAAAAAAAAAAAAAAAGAGGGAGGCTATTTTGGTAGCAGAAGTGCAAATGTTACGGATTTGTTATTGTTGTATCCACAGATATATTATGGATATTTTATTTACTTTATCACCATCATCATGCAATAATGAGGGCCATCCTAGGAGTCAGGAATTCCTGATTTCAGTTCCCATTTTTTTATTTACTGTCTCTGGACAAGTTACTTACCTCAATGCTCCACTCAACTCTCTAGGACTTAATTGAAAAGAAATATCAATCGGCTTTGGTGAAGAGAGTTTCTTCTCTTGGGAGTTCTTTTCATCAAAGACATCTTATCTCCTATTATTATTTATTGTTCTCTATACCTGTGATTATATTGTTGAAGGAAACCATGCAGATATCCTGTATATTTATAGTCTTAGAGAACTGTCTGGTTCCTGGAAGGTCATAAGGCTAGAATATGTCAGAGGGAAGATTTTCTGGATTATGGTTACAAAAAATCTCAGCAGTTCCTGCCACAATGTGGCTTTTCCCAAGCTTGTCAGATTTGGGGTGTTTCACTTACTTTCTAACATTCCAGTTTGTGGTGTCTGATGAGTCATACTGATGTCTGTCTGGGGAGTTAATCTGCTGACTTGAATTTTGTCCTTTAACAAAAACCACTTTTGTTTTGATGAAGAACAGAACCTGTAGTAACCCAGATAAGAAGAAAAAAGCAGTTCCTTGCTCTCCTTTCTTTCAGTTTGTTTGGGGAAATTTGACCACATCATTGGGAAGAGGAAGTATGGTACAGTGGAAAGAATATTGCAGTTGAAGTCAGAAAGCTTGGGCTCAAAGCCTAGCTAAGCCACTTTACACTTGGGTGACCTTGGCCAATTTATCTTGCCTTCTAGAACTTAAATTCTTTACAGGTAAAATAAGGAATCCAGTTTAAGTGATCACTAAAATCTCTTCCATATCTAAATCTCACAACCTTATGAGAAATAAATCAAAATTCTTTTTAACCTATTGAAGAAGTCGAATTTGTATCATTGTCATCATCATCATCATCATCATCATCAATATCATCTTCCTCCTCACCCTCATTCTCATCATCATTGTATTTGAACATAAAATGCGCCAAATCTGGTCAGAACAATGAACTATCCAGAAGTCAGCCTTTAATAGTAGCAGAGAAATAAGTTCTTTTGGAAGAGCATTATAAATGTCTTCTGTAATTCCATCCTTATAATTAGTGATGTACTTTATAACTTCCTTAAGTCCCTTTACCACAAAGAATGTAGTATGCCTCAGGTATGCTGATCTACTAATTGTCCTTTGAATAAGCTTTTCCATCTTAGTGTTTTTAATCACCTCCATTCTCCTTTGATTGCCTTCCTCTCTTACTTAGACAATCCTATGCCATCTTTCAGTTCAGATTCTCTATTCCTCATGGAATCTTTATCCCATCCTGATTTCTCTTTTTTTCCTAAGGCAGTATGACATGCACTGTTTACATGACTATTTACTGTATTTTACAAATGTAATATATCTTATTTGTCAACTTAATTGTAAGCTCTCTGAGGGAAGGGACTTCACACTTATTTCTTTGTATCCTTTCATTATAGTAATAGTAATAATAATTGTTAACATTTATAGTGTTTTAACAGTATTTTATTTTTTCCAATTATATGTAAAGACCAATTTTTGCAAGCAAGTTGATGTATATCTGTGAAACCATGTAAGACAAATTTTCAAATTGCTTGTGTTGTGAAAGAGCTAAAAGGAAAAAAAAACAAAAACAAAATAAAGAATGTGAAAATAGTATGCATTGTTCTGCATTCATACTCCAACAATTCTTTCTCTGGATGTGAATAATATTTTCCCTCATGAGTCCTTTGTGAATAGTCTTACATCATTGCATTGCTGAAAATAACTAAGTCATTCATAGTTGATCATTAAACAATGTTACTATTATTCTGTATAATGTTGTACTGGTTCTGCTCGCTTCATTTTGTATCAGTTCATGTAAGTTCAAGCTTTTCCCTGCTTGTCATTTCTTATAGCACAATAGTATTTCATTGCATTCAACATATCACAACTTGTTCAATCATTTCCCAGTTTATGGGCATCCCTTCAATTTCCAATTCTTTGTCACTACAAAAAGAGTTGCTATTTTTATACAGTATTTTAAAGCATGCAAAATAATGTATACATAGCACATACATATATTACATAAATATATGAACATATAATATATACATAAGCATTTTGTAATATGTCATTATTATCCCCATTTTACAGATGAGGAAATTATGACTAAGAGAGTTTAAATGAATTGCCCAAGATCACACAGCTAGTCAGTGCTTGAAGCAGGATTTATATAAATAGCTAAATAAAGTAAACTGGAGTTATTTGGATTTGAGATAGAAGCTGTCACATATATAAAGGTGTGACTGTTCATAAACATTTCTTTAGTCTAGTGGAAAAATCAGTGTACCAGGTCACTGGCTACTTAAAAAAAATTCCTATACCTATTGGTGTGAGATAAAGTGTTTACAATGGGTGCCAATGAAAAAAATGATATTGGAAGAGAAATTTGGCCTGTATACATTTGATAATTCACTTCTCTAAGATTTAAAGAGAACTTTTTATCTGCTCTTCTTTTATATTCATTTCTTTGGAAGAGTGGCAAAGATCCTTGTCACTGTGATAGCGTTATCTTTCCCCTCTGTGTCCTGCAATTGCCTACTCAGTTGTGGAGTCTGGGTTAAGTGTTCTTGTCTATTTTAATGCTTCATCACCCAACAAGCTAAACAAAGAAGTCTGGCAGATAACCTTGAAAACCATAGCAGAGCACCGTCCTTACCCCCCCTCCCCTACTTCTTCCTAGTCAGGAGCCAGCATGGTAGCTAAGATGCTTCATTCTTGCCAACTTCACCTGTGATGCTGATTGTCTGAGAAGGAAAGAAATGCCTTCTTTCTCTGCTGGCTTCTGTTTCGATAGAAGCACTGTGGAGCACAGTTTTGCCAAGTGAAACCAACCAAGAAATTACCTTTTTCACCTTCCAACAAAATCTTAAATCTGACAGAGATCCCATTTGAAATTATGGAATTGGGGGGGGGGGGAAGCTGAAATTCTATTGATTTATAGCCCTTTATGAATAAGAGCGTGAAAGCTTTGAGAAGTGGAACCCAAAGTGGCAGAGTATTGGCCATGATAGTAATTATTATGATGATTGTAATTATTATTTTTATCCATATAATTCCTTATCTATGGATCTCAGAAACACAATTCCCCATTAGTTTATCACTTTTAGAACCATGTTGTAAAGAATGTGCCTTCTGTTTTCTCACAATGGGAAAATCAAGTCATTAGAAGTTACCAAAGGCCATAGATTAAAAAAAAAGAAATTCAAAGTTAGATAACCAGACCCAAACCTATCTAACCTTATATCCACAAGAATAAAGCACTGGAAATGTAAAAAAAAAGTATTATTATTAATGTTTATTAAAAGAAAGTAAGGGGAAAATCTGGATTAATTAGCTATAGTGGGCATGCTCTAGGTTTCAAGATTCTCCCCTTCCTTACTTTTTGAGGGATGACATAATGAACAATGTCAAAAGACCAGTGGTTAAAACCTAAGGTGTCCCCAAAGCCTTAGTGTTGTTTTAAGTTTAATTAGATTAAAACTTCTCTTAATAAGTTTGAAATTGAACCAAGTCTTTGGAGATGCCTATATTCATTGCCATACATTATATAACGACATCCTAACACATGATATATTTCATGCAGAAAGTCTTCTAGACAAATGTAAATCATGTGTATGTCTCGCTGTATTTTAGGAACTTCCCACTATATTTTTGAACTAAAGGAAAATTTAACTTGCTATATTCTGAGCCAGAAACAGTAAGAGTGCTTTTCACATAGCCATACAGCTGTGTTATAATTGACTCATAAAACTGTTAGGGTGCTAATGAATTAACTCTCTACTGTGAGAACAGTGTGATTGACGCGCACACAGTTTTTATTCTGGTTTGTGCATTTTGCACGCCAGATGGTATGGGGATTGATTTTTTTTCTCCCAAGACATCTTTATGTAACTGCAATCAGGAGCCAATCTTTGTTTTGAGTTAGAGAATGGAGCATTTCTCAAATTGGTTTTCATATGAGAGGGAATGAGACTGAGGAATTCTAATGGATTAGCCAAATGTATTCTGAATGTGCTCTCTGTCTGCCTTGGAACAATGTTTTTCTTTAGAAATGAGAGTTGGGAAAAATTCCTTTATATTAGATGCTTATAGATAGTTTTGACTATCAAACCTGAAAGCCATTTTCTTTCAGAGCATCCATATTGCATGTATGCATATCAGTTGTTCTCACTACCAATTTCCTGCTGCATCAACAAATGATAAATTGTTTCAGGGGAACAAAAATCAGTTTGCATTTCTTGAAACCTTGGAGGATAATCTCTCAATAACAGTAAGAGCATCTTATGAGGAAGAGCATAGTACTTTGCATTTTGTTTTTGGATGTAATATCTCTCTTAATTCTTACAATATCTTTGGGGGATAGACAAGGAATTTTTTATTATCTCCTCTTTTTTGCACTTATGTGACTTACCAATCTTACACAGCTAATAAGTGGTAGATATTAGAACTGAGACCAAATACTCTGACATAAAAGTCCCTACTGTTCTTTGCGTTACACTGGAGACATTAGAACAAATATATTAGAGCTAATAAATTCATTGTTATTGACACCAACATAAGCCACCTGCAGATTTCTGAATATGTTTTCCAATAAGCTGAGAAGTAATAGGGAATACTGGATAGATAGTGGTTCTCAGAATCAGAAAAGCCTGGATTGAAATCTAACCTTGGACATATACTAATTGTGTCTGACTCTGGTAAATCACTTATTTTGACAGTATCTTAGGCAACTATATAGGTATAAGTTGTAGACAAGTTACAGGTCTACATTGGTAGTAGGGAGTTTCCTCATCTGAGATCTCCTAATATTATTGAAACCCTAAATTCAGATCAAAGGGGAAAAAAATCCTAGTCTTTCTGTCCTTGTACAGATGTACATAATGTAATGGCTAGAGCACTGGACTTATAGTCAGAAAAAATTGAGCTCAAATCCACCCAAAGATATTAGCTGTGTGGTACTGAGCAAGTCACTTCACCTTGTTTGCCTCAGTTTCCTCATCTGTAAAAAATGAGCTGGGAATGAAATGACAAACCACTCTAGTATCTTTGCCAAGAAAATCCCAAATGGGGACATGAAGAATTGGACACAACTGAAAATGACTGAACGACAATTTTTTATAGCAAAAGTCAGGATATGTAATTTCTCTATGAAGAATATTATTCTGTGAAATATCTTTTTTTGGTTGTTGTTGGTGTCATTGAAGTGAAGGATAATCGACATTGAAATTTGTTCCACAGATTCAGATAACCTTTGCTATTTGATAGTCTTCTATCAAATACACTTTCAGAGAATTCCTTGGGCTATTGAGAGGTTTAGTGACTTGCTGAGTGTATATAGAAGTTAGAGGCTACACTTGAACTTGGATCTTCTTGATTCTTAATCCAGCCCAGTATCTATTTATTATTGCCATATTGCCTCCATTGCACATAAATATGTAAGTACATATATGGTAGTTTCACAAAAAGGGACATTTTTGGATGGATAGATAATAGGGGGAAAATCATAAGATTTGGAGCTGAAAGAAATTTTAAAAATTTATCTAGTTTTACTGCTTAATATTTTAGATGAGAAAACCAAGACTGAAAAAGGTAAAATGATCAAATGAGATAGCATAATTAAAGTGTTTTGCAAAATTTAGAGTACTATACAAATGTTAACCATTATTATTGTTATTCTTATCATTATTATTATTATTATCTTCTCAAAGTTGCAGAGTTAGTGACAGAACCAGGACTAGAATTTGGGTCTCTTTACTCCCAGACCATTTCCCCCCCTCATTTTGCTACACTGTCACCCATAGTTACATTCACCATATTTACTAAACCAAAAATTGGACCTCTCAGGTCTGACAAAGAATATTCCATTTGCAAAGCCACGTTAAAAGAATTTCTTTACTCAAAATCAGGAATGCCTTGGAAAATATGGGCCATGCAGAAACTGTAATAGCTGTCTGAATCACTACAAGGTGGGGATCTGTGTATTTTAAGCAGCACAGCTCTCAAACGTTGTGCTGGAACTTGACACACTAGTGTTACTCCATACCTAAGTTCAAGCCAACATTCATGCTTCTTTCCCTACCTCTGAATAGAAGAAAATGTCATTCATGTTACTACAGGGACACACAGATCACTCACTGAATAACATGCCTAAAAATTGCCCTTCCCCCTTCCTTTTGTTTCTTTTTGGAATATTTTTTGATTGAACTGACTGCAGAGCCTTTGAATAAAAAGCCATTTTGGCTCTGCTTTTGAGTTTGGAAGAGCAAGCAGTTTCTTAGCTTCCTCATCAGAATTCTGATAATGCCATACACCATGCTCATTATTGCTCCCACTGTCTGGGGAAGCTGTTTGAGAGGTAGCCTCTCAAATAAGGAGGGGGGGACAAGACAGAATTCTTAGTTGATTCAATGATTCAAATTATTTTTTTCTTTTTTAAAATTTATTTATTTATTTTTTATTTTTTAAAATAACTTTTTATTGACAGAACCCATGCCAGGGTAATTTTTTACAACATTATCCCTTGCACTCACTTCTGTTCCGATTTTTCCCCTCCCTCCCTCCACCCTCTCCCCCAGATGGCAAGCAGTCCTATACATGTTAAACAGGTTATAGTAGATCTTGGATACAATATATGTGTGCAGAACCGAACAGTATTCTTGTTGTTCAGGGAGAATTGAATTTAGAAGGTATAAATAACCTGGGAAGAAGAACAAAAATGCAAGCAGTTTACATTCATTTCCTAGTGTTCTTTCTTTGGGTGTAGCTGCTTCTGTCCCTTGATCAATTGAAACTAAGTTAGATCTTCTCTTTGTCAAAGAAATCCACTTCCATCAGAATACATCCTCATATAGTATCGTTGTTGAGGAATATAATGATCTCCTGGTTCTGCTCATTTCGCTCAGCATAATGATTCAAATTATTGAAATTTGGGATTGGGGAAAGGATTATCAAAAAATTAGGCTTGGGTATTTTTCTTTTTTTTGGTTTGTTCCTTTGCTTTTTGTTTTTTACTGACAAAGCTTACTAATGTTTATAGTGTTGCAATACATTCATTTGTACTTGTTTTTTAAGTCATAGGGCAAAGATCATGTTTTGTTTATTTCTTAAATCTTAATTGTATTTTATATCTTATTGTAGTACATATTTCATCTTAAAAAAAAAACAACCTGATGAGTAACAATGAACCAACTGACAAGTTGGGGTTTCTTAAATTAATAGATTTCCAGAGTTTTCTATAATTTCCAATAAATTTTTCATGCTGCTGTTTTATAGATCAACAATTTTCTGCCCTTTTTATAAAAAGGGAAAATAAGATCTAAATTACTTAAAGTAATTCTCTGGGATCACACAGCAAATCCATCATCAGTTCCTTAAGGACCTGAGTGATTTTTATATACCAGCTTTATGTTTTCTCTTTTTGTCTTTCTATTGATTCTCTCAGGGTTATTCTTTTATTTTAAGCCCATCTTTTCACTGTCATTCATTAAGGTCCTATATGTGCCAGATATACAAAAAGGATACAAAAAGAGGAAAAAGACAGTTCCTGCCCTCAAGGAGCTTACAATCAAATAGGGGAAACTATATGCAACAAAAATATACAAATCAAGTTATGGATAGGATAAATAGGAAATAATTAAAAGAGGGAAGGTCCTGGAAATAGGAGGGGTTGGGGAAGGCTTTCTGTAGGATTTAATTGGGATTTAAAGGATGCCAGCAAGGTCAGTAGCTAGAGTTGAGGAGGGAGAACATTCCAGGTATGGAAAAGTGGCCAAAGGAAATGTTTGGAGTGAAGAGTTGAGTGTCTTGTTCATGAAAGAGCCAAAAGACCAGAGTCACTGAATTGAAAAGTAAAGCTGTAAGAAGACTTGAAATGTAGGAGGAAGGTATGTTTTAAAGGTCTTTGAATACCAAACAGAGCATTTTGGGTTTTGCTCCAAAACGGGGACAGTAGGGAACCACTGGAGTTTATTGAACAGGGGTGACATGATTAGACCTTCATTTTAGGATGGAGGATGTTTGGAGTAAGAAGAGTTAAGGCTCTCTGGACACCCCTTCCCCCATAGGCTATAACTAAATAGATGTTGCTAAGATTAAGTTGAGAGGCCTTGGTAAGTACTTGGATATGAGGGGTGAGAGTCAAAAGATCCTAAGTTCTGAGCCTGGGGAATTGGAAAGCTAGTAGGAAAGGGAAGGATTCAAGGGGAAAGGTAATGAGTTCTGTTTTGAACATACATACATAAGTTTACATAAGTTACATAAGTTTAAGATATCTACTGGACTTCCAATTTCAGATGTCTGATTGATCTTTGGACTGAGATTGTAAAAGAGAAGAGCATTGCTTTGGGAATAAAATACAGACTCTTCTGTTTGTGATTTAAAGCTGCCCTTAATATGACTCCAACACAGCTTTTTAGAATGATTTCATATTACTCCCAGTCATTCCCAAGTTCAAATCCAATTGACCCACTTGCTAGTTCTAACCATGAAGGTCCCTCTCTGTTCTCCTTTTATACAGACTGTTTCACTATCCCTATTCATATCTGAAATGTTCTTTCTTCTTAACTCCACCCAATGGAACTCCTAACTCCATTCAAGACTAAAATGAAGTTCCACTTCCCAAATATGTAATGACTTTCCTTGTGATTAATATATCTCTCCCTTCTCTTCAAAATTATTTTGTATTTATTTTGTCTATATACTTATCTGTGTAAGTGTTGAATATGTGTTTCTAGAGGGCAGAAACTGTTCTTTTCTTTCTCTTTATCTACTCAGTGCTCAGTATAATGTGTTTGGCACATAATAGGCATTTTATGAGTGTTTATTGAATTGGAGGATTGAATTTTTAAAAAAGGAAATCTGTTTATTAAAAAGGAGAAAAAGAGAAAATCTTTACATTTCAGATTAATGTAAAAACTGGCTTCCAAGGGATCAGTTTTTATAAACTAGGAAAAATATGGTTTCTGGAATCCAACATTTGAGATTACTCAATAGGCCTTGGGGCATTTGAGAATTGCATATCTTAAACTGTATTTACCCAGAAGTATATCTTCATTTCAACTACATTTGGGTAGAGAAGTGAGAAGTCTTTTCTCTCTACACATAATTGCTTTCCTACTCATTCTGGCAGAACACGTTTTCTCCACTTTCTCACTAGACAGGCTTCTTTACAGGCCACTAAAAATATGACAATTGAAGGCCATTCCAAACAGCAATTTCTTTTAAAAAGAGGTCTCTTCTGACCAGATTGTTAGGGTTTCAGTGTGCTATACTCAGCACCTCTTTCTGGAGAAGTTCAAGAGCTGAGCGAGTTTGATATGAGACAGGTCATATTTTATGCTTCTTCCTACTCCCCTCTTTGCCCTTTCCCCAGCACTAGCTTTCTATATTTTTATACTGTGAAATAAATGTTTGATGACCTGAAAGAGGAAAATAAATCACAAAAGGGGTAAGCCTAAGGAGCACCTGTGATAAAGGTATTTATTGTTATTGTTAGTCATTTGTTTCTGTCATGTATGACTCTTTCTGTTCCCACTTGGGTTTCCTTGGCAAAAGATCCTTGAGTGGTTTGCCATTTTTTTCAGCTCTTTTACAGATGAGGAAATTGAGGCAAACAGGGTAAAGTGACTTGTCCAGAGGAACACAGGTAATAAGTGTGTGAGCCTATATTTCATCTCAGGAAGATGAGCCTTCCTGACTTTGGGCCTGGCATTCTTATCTACTGTATCACCTGGATATCTTTTAATTTTTTTTTTTCTGGGTGATAGATAGCAAAAGAGATTGATAGGACTGACTGTACTGTTCTTCTGATCTTGTTTTTCAATCATCTTTTACACAGTTCTTTCCCCATACCCTTTACCCCATTCCACTCTCAAAAAAGCAAAAAGCAAAATCTTAAGTTCTCCCATGGCACAGTTCTTACTATGCTTGCTCATTCAGTGACTCTCTGTAGCCTAGAGGATAAAATTAAAACTCCTTAGCCTGATATTTAAAGGCCTCCAAAATCTTTTTCCAATTCATTTTTCCAGTCTTACTGTATTGGATCATAAGCCATAGAATCATAGTTCTAAAAACAAAAGAAATCTTTAAAGTTTATTTAGTAAAATTTCCTCTTTTTACCGATGAGGAAACTGAGTCATAGGGGAAATCAGGTGATTTGCCCAAGATCATAAGGTAGTAACTAGATTGAAGCCAGAGTTCTTTCCACTGAACCAACTTGTCTCTTTTTATTATATTCTTCATGAACCCTTATTTTCTACTCAAATCAGACTATTAGATCTTGCCCTATATTATCTGACATTTCCCTGCTGGTGATTTTTGCCTAGGTCACATGCCCCACAAATATACTCTTCTCTCACTTCATAACTCTATCTGTTGAAAGTCTCTTCTTTAAAATGTCTATCTCGATATGATTCCTTTCAACAATGAGGTGATTCAGGCCAATTCCAATAGACTTATGTTAGAGAGAGCCTCTGCATCTAGAAAGAGGACTGTGGAAACTGAGTGTGGATCACAACATAGTATTTTCACATTTTTTTGGTTATTGTTTGTTTGCTTTTTTCTGATTTTTTTCCCTTTTTGATCTGATTTTTCTTGTGCAACATGATAATTGTGGAAATATGTATAGAAGAATTGCACATATTTAATATATATTGGATTACTTGCGGTCTAGGGGAGGAGCTAGGGAGAAGGGAGGGAGAAAAATTTGGAACACAAGGTTTTGCAAAGGTAAATGATGAAAACTATCTTTGCATATATTTTGAAAATGTTAAAAATCTATTATTAATAAAATAAGTAAAATTTATAAGTAAATCATTCATTATTTATTTTTAAAAAAACTATTATTTTAAAATTATTTATAAGTAAATGATATGTAAAATAAGTAAAAATAAAGTAAGTAAAAAGGTACCACCTTTTTCCTTTAGGAAGCTTTCCATTATCCCCCCACACACACACAAAAATGATCTCTTCCTCATCAGTGTATTTCTAGAAGCAGAAGTTTTCTTTATCCAGATTTTTCTTCTGCTCTTCTCACATTTGCCTTTTATTTGTGTGTGTATGTGTCTATCTATATATTATATATACTATTAGACTGTAAGTTCCTTGAGGACAGTCACTATATCTTTCCTTGTCCTTTTGTCTCCAGTGCACATAATAGGTGCTAGTAAAATTTGGTTGAATTGAACTGATTTTATTTAGACATAAATACTTCTCATTTGGCATTATGGAATTTAGAACTAGGATTTTAGAAATGATCTTATCTGAGTTCTTCATTTTATAGGAGAGGAAAACAATTTCCAGAGAGATTAAAAAGCTTATTCAAGGTCCCTATTTACTACAAAGATACTAAATACAGCCAAGATTTGAATCTCCTTTCCTTGAATCTAAATCCACCACTTTTTTCTTTTCCTTAATTCATTGCCAGGAGTACAGGATTTCAGAGTATTTTCCCCAGATTAAAGGACTTTAGAGATACTCTGACTATCTATGTCCCAATCCTAGTTATTGAATTTCAGTGCTCTCACTTCCAGAAATAGATTTTGAGGAGCTACTCAGTATATTTGAGATGTAAAAGAAGTAGGTTCCTGAACCTTGATGGAAAATACTTCCTTCCTTAGATGGAAAAAAGTAGAAGAAACATAAGAAGAGACATAATAGAAAACCTCAAAAAACCTGTATTTGAATCTAGATTCTATTACTTCTTAGCTATGTATCTGTAAGTCCCTGAGTCTCTAACCTGGGCTCTATAAAACTGGAAAATTTGAAATAAGTACTTGGTAAGCTTTAAAGTACCATAATAATGTAAATTTTTATCTAGTAACTCAGGAAAATTTATTTCCCTTTTTGACTTCCTCAATATTGAAACAATACCCTACCAACTTTTTCCTTAGTTAAAGGTGTATGATTAGATGTCTTTTTTAGATAAGAGAGCTCCCAGACTAAGGCATGGTTGCCTTGTATATCAATGAAGCACAACTTGAATTGAATGTTACTATTGCTGAATTGCAAGGTTTCTTAAAGAGCATCCAGTGCAATACATATAATACTTGATCAAAATACTTCTTCTTTTTATTTTTTTTGCTAAGGCAATTACGGTTTAGTCCCTTGCCCAGGGTCACACAGCTAGGAAGTCTTAAGTGTCTGAGGCTAGATTTGAACTCAGCTCCTCCTGACTTCAGGGTTGGTGCTCTATCCACTGCGCCAGGAGCTGCCTCAGTCAAAATACTTCTACAACACTTCTATATGTTGTATTTATATTTCTACAATATATCTACTAGTAGTCATCAAATCTTGGCTCAAAAATCTGCATAGTATTCTAACAGTCTGTTCTACCTGTGAATAGGTTTAATTGTTAAATCAATTTTCCATACTTCAAAAGTAATTTTACCTCTTCAAAACTTCCCCATTTCCCCAAGTTATTTTCTAGAGTTAAGCAGAACAAACGTAATCCCTCATTCATTTGAGACCACTTCTAATATTGGAAGATAAGATTAAAAGAAAGAATATTCTGGAAGTGCTATGTCTCAACCTGTGTTGTAAAAGAAGGAAACAAATAGTTATTAGGTACCTATTATTGTGTCACGCATGGCGCTGATATGGCTTCATTTAATTCTCAAATATAATCAGATGCCTCCTGACTCTAACCCTAACCCTAAATGCCTCCCAACTTTAACCCTAAATAATCTATGGAGGTATTATTATAACTTCAGTTTACGTTTGAGGATACTGAGGCAGATGGAGGTTAAGTCATTTTTCTTGGACTCAATCATTTCAGTCATGTCAAACTCTTGGGGTTTTCTTGGCAAAGATACTAGGGCAAAATGCCATTTCTCCAGCTCATTTTACACATGAAGAAACTGAGGCAAACAGGGTTAAATGATTTGCCCAGAGTCACAAAACCAGTAGAGTTTTCTTGGCAAAGATACTGGAGTGGTTTGCCACTTCCTTCTCTAGCTCATTTTACATTTGAGGATACAGAGGCAAATAGGGTTAAGTGAATTTGCTCATCTAGTAAATGTCTGAAGTCTGATTTGAATTCAGGAAGATGTCTTCCTACTTTCAGGCCCGAAACTCTATCTACTGCACCATCTATCTGCCTCCAAAGCTAGAAAAGTTTTCTTCTGAAGTATTTTTTCTTATTCCATGCCCCTCTCTATCTAGTATTCTCTCACTAAGGCATCCTACCATCCATGTTTATGGCTGCTAAAATTCATTTATCCTTATAAACAGAGAAGACATTTGTATTTTTGGTTATGGAGTCTTTTGGAAACCATGTCTTAGAACTAAAGGAGTAACTCCAACCTAGTCTGAAACTCTGAACAAATTTCAGAGAGGCTGATGAAATCTGGGGCACTCTTCAAAACACATCTTAAGTGCTCAATTATACATAAGCTTGGATGTCTTCTGGGGAGCTCAGAAGCCTTATAATTCACTGTGTTTTTGGCTCAGACTAGAAGGGAAACAATTTGGGAGCTATTCTTGTATAAAATTTTTTATTTCTTCCATTTAACATTTTTTGATATATCCTCTATTCAAATGCAAGGAGAATACCACAGGGTGATAATTAAATTATGTAAGTAACCCTTTGAGGATGAGTATTCGGGGCTTTATTTTCACTACTTGGACACTTTAATGTATCTGTGATCTCATCAATGAGAAAAATCTCTTCATTGATGAAGATCACAAATACGATTCTTGCTGTAAAATCCCAAAGAGGGAAATCCAGTGAGCTGGGAGAGCTTTTTCCAGGATTTTGTTCTTTTTGTTTTTTGTTTTAGAATCTTAGGGGTAAGGAGGGAAAATTAGATGAAAGAGCAAGCATCTATTAAGCACTTACTTTGTCAATTATATCTTAATTTAATTGGGTAACACTCTAGATTTCTTTGACAGAAATTATACGACTAGTCAATATGTGACAAGGGTAAGATTTGAACCTACCTTCCTGGTTCTTTATACATTATACTTATCTTTTTGTATTTACAAAATAAAACACAAGATAACTTCATGTACTAAGACATGTGGGATGAGAGAAAAAGGGAGGCAATCAGGATGGGTCTTATGCAGCAGAAGGTACTTGTGTTGATCTTTGAAGTTAGGAAATCTAAGAACTGGAAACAAGGAGGGAGAAAATTACAGGTATGCAGTACAGCCTACTGAAAGGTACAGAGTCTGGAGATTGAATATCATTCAATTGGATAACAATCACTAAGTAAATTTTAAATACAAATAGAACTCTTTACCAGTGTTTCTTATTTTCAGAGGAAAACCATTCTGATAGGGAGGTAAAAAACCTTCAATTATAGGTTAAACTACAAAGCGCTTTAATAAATAAGATTAGTAGCTATAGACTTTTTCTGGGGTATTGAGTGTATGAGTATTGGGGGTGGAAAAGGTTAAAGAGGAAAGAAAAATATAATAAAATTCCCAAACCAAGAAAAAGACTGTCTTCTGTAGTAATACTGACAGGACATCCTTTTATCATGCCATTATGTTTAAGAAAATATATTAAATTTGAGAAATCAACTTGAAGTGTCCGATTTTCTTTTCCCTGTGGTTTGTGTTCTATAGAATTAAATTCATGCCCAGTCATCTTCTGGAAAATATCTTTCCTCTCCTACCAAAATGTTTTGCAATTCTTAGTCAGCCAATCCAGGCATTCTTACTCATGTTTGACCCCCAGGAAGAAAACCATAGCAGAGACAGTCAGAGATTAACTGACGGCACTAAGACCTCTTTGTCCAAACCTCCTTTCTCCAGAACTGGTGAAGAGGCTTGAGAAGAATTCAGAACCCTTCTTTCCTATTGCAGCTTATGAATTCTCTCCCTCCTGTAATATGAAGAATACCTGAACCAACCAAAGAAGTGCAGATAGATCAAGCTTTGCACAGGAAGCTCTCACATGAGGCTTTATTTGAGTTTTGTTTCCTTATCCTAATTATTTTCCCCCACTTCTTTCTTTCTTCAGAGTTCTAGAGTGCCAAGGCCTTCCAATAGTGAATGGACAGTGTGACCCTTATGCCACAGTTACTTTAGCAGGACCATACAGGCAAGTGTCATTCAGAAAGTCTGCCTCTGAGAGGTTTAATTGGTTGTACGGGTGCTGGTAAGTTGATGGGTATAACCTAATGCTGTGTTATGATGATGAATGACCTTATCCAGAAAGAAAAGATACCAGGATAGGCTCTGAGGTGGGACATACAATTTTGCATTTCTTTTGTTTCTTTGATCTTTTTAAAATTGCACTTTAAAAAAATCTTTGTATTCTTCACATCAAGTATTATTTTTGGCTCAGTAAAAGTTCCTAATTTGCATACCATCTGGAGTTAACAGAGAAATAGAAATATTTATAAGATAAATAAAGACATGGAACTACTTGTGCATTTAATAGCTCAGCACAATGCCTGGGAGGTTTTTGTTTAACAGTGTTGTTACTTCCTTCTCAACCCCCTTTACTTTCTTTCTTTCTTTCTTTCTTTCTTTTTTTTTTTTTTTAACAGATCAGAAGCAAAAAAGACTAAAGTGAAAAAGAAGACCAACAACCCCCATTTTGATGAAGTTTTTTATTTTGAGGTTGGTATTTTAGTGGAATGGGTGGTAAGTTTAAATACATGGGAGTGACTTTGACACAGATCAGATCCCTCCTAGTGAAGCTATTCTTAATATTCTGATATAGACCACTTCTATGGTCCTGGGTCTTCAAAGGTATTGCCAGGAATGCCTGAGCCTTAGTGGGTCCAGTTCAATTGGAAGGGCAAAGAAAGACACAATAAATATGTTCACTGAGGACTGATTATCTTAGCTACATTGGGAGACCCATCACCACCAAAAGACTGTCTACAAGGAGATGAATTTCCTCAGCAACAGCACTTTGTGTAACTGTCTATTAAATACCAGGGAAGCAGCATTAATAAAAGGGATATACATGCCTATGAAATTATGTATTAATATATTCCTTAAGATAGA
This sequence comes from Sarcophilus harrisii, assembly GCF_902635505.1. Lineage (NCBI taxonomy): Eukaryota > Metazoa > Chordata > Mammalia > Dasyuromorphia > Dasyuridae > Sarcophilus > Sarcophilus harrisii. Next base: position 167,517,004 of record NC_045428.1, on the reverse strand, counting down.
ATAGAATCAAAATTCCAAGGATCTCCCTTGCTAACTGTCAAGATAGCAGGATGTCATTTTCCTAGGTAAGAAAGACTTATCTAATTCTCTGAAGTGCCCCTGCTTACTCCTTCCTCTCTTTTTTCTTAGAAAGAATGAAGCTTTACTTGCTTCCTGATTAGAGTTAGGTGCTGATAAAAGAACATTTCTAGTTTAGGGGTGAGGGGGGTTAGTTTTTTGTTTTGGTCTTTTTTCTTTGGTTAATTTTTTGTTGTTTGTTTTTTGGGTTTTTTTGAGAGTGCTCCATCCAGTTTCCCCATCAATTGTGAAAGGATTTTTGTCACAGGAAATAGAAGATATTTTTTTTATTTTTTATTTAAAAAAATTATTATAGTTTTTTATTTACAAGTTATATGCATGGGTAATTTTACAGCATTGACAATTGACAAACCTTTTGTTACAATTTTTCCCCTCCTTTCCCCCACCTCCTTCCCCAGATGGCAGGTTGACCAATACATGTTAAATATGTTAAAGTATAAATTAAATACAATGTAAGTTTACATGTCCAAACAGTTATTTTGTTGTACAAAAAGAATTGGACTTTGAAATAGTGTACCATTAGCCCGTGAAGGAAATAAAAAATGCAGGTGGACAAAAATATGGGGATTGGGAATTCTATGTAATGGTTCATAGTCATCTTCCAGAGTTCTTTCTCTGGGTGTAGCTGGTTCAGTTCATTACTGCTCAATTGGAACTGATTTGGTTCATCTCATTGCTGAAGATGGCCACGTCCATCAGAATTGATCATCATATAGTATTGTTATTAAAGTATATAATGATCTCCTGGTCCTGCTCATTTCACTCAGCATCAGTTCATGTAAGTCTCTCCAGGACTTTCTGAAATCATCCTGCTGGTCATTTCTTACCAGACAATAATATTCCATAATATTCATATACCACAATTTATTCAATCATTCTCCAATTGATGGGCATCCACTCAGTTTCCAGTTATAGAAGAGATTTTGAAGGGATAAGGGAAAAGCATTCAAATTCAAAAATTATGTCAATCTCCCAGAAAGCTCAAATATCAAGAGTAGAAATTTGAAAGTTGTGAAATGCTCAGATTATTTAGAAAGAGAAAAGCAATTAGTCTTGTACAACTCTTCATGACCCCATTTGAGATTTTCTTGGCAAAGATACTAAAGTGTTATACCATTTCTTTCTCCAGGTCATTTTATAGATAAGGAACTAAGATAGATTTAAATGACAGCTGGTAAATTTGAACTCAGGTTCTCCTGACTCCAGGCCCACTGCTCTATCCCCTGCTTCACTTAGCTGCTTAATAAAAGAGCTTTAATACATTATAAATGCATACGTGGACATTTCAACATTTTGGTGGATCTGTGTCATCCTCAAGTTTCCTCACCTATAAAAGGGGGATAATAGTAGCAACTTGCCTCTCAAAATTATTGTAATAATCAAATGGGGATAATGTGCAAAGTGCATTGTAAACCCTAAAGAGCTGTATAAATGTCAGCTGTTATTATTGCTGTGATATCATTGCTAGATGTACTTTCTCCTCTCATAAAGATCATAGCCCATCTATTCTATCTTATATCTTGTGAGATTCCTGTGTTCTCTGGTGAAATTTCCATCAGAGTTTATTTAATATGCCTAGGACCTTTTTCAAGATTGCCTGATATTACAAAGATAGCAACAGAATACCTAGGCACCCCCATCCATTGTCCTTCACTCTTTCTCCTTGATTGGCTGGTTTTTTCCCCCTAGGCACACATCTGTGTAATACTTCCTCTTCTATATAATTCTTGAGTCATAATATGCAGCAACTGGCAAGTGGCTCTTCATTGCCCTTTAGGTGGTTTTTAACTTTAATCTTTTGAAAGCTGTGGTGTTCTATAACATGTAGTTATCCAACACTATTAACTTTGACATTGTAGCTCTGGATGTACTTATATGAAGAAGCAGAAATTATAATGGGGGAAAAAGACACTGAAAAACAAAAAAATTATGAGTATCTAAACCATGTTTCTAGGGAAGGTTTTGCTGGCAGCGAAACAATTTTGAGGATCATGTCTCAGGGCATGTGAAAAAGGTGAGGATACCAAAGGTTTAAAAAAATCTCAGACCTAATTACCAAAAATAGACAACTGAGAGACTACCAATAACTACCAATCATATGCCTACATTTCTGGCTACAAAAGTTTTCTGAGAATAGCCTACATATAAATGAAGGATAGCTTTGACAAAGGTTTAAGAAGAGAATAAGTGGGATTTTTTTATTCAAATGACGTTACAATAGTTTACATCTTTAAAGCCTCTCAATTTACTGAAAAGCATATAGAAAAGCTTCTTTTGGAGAAAGAACCACTGGATCAAGATTAGGGTCCCAAAGTTCAAATCCTTACTTTGATGCTTGCTTGCTACCTCTTTGACATTGAACAAGTCATTGAAATTCCATGGGTTTCAGTTTCTTCATATATACGCATGTGCACACATATATATGTATAAGTATTTATCTACACACATATACACACATTCAAATGAGAATTCAACTGGATGACCTCTTGGGATCCTTCCAGTTCAGCATTTCTGATCTTATATACTTATTATTTGTTGGCTCTTTAAAAAGCATTTGACTTAATAAAGGAGAAGGGTCAAATTTGTTGCCCATCTGCCACAAGTGGCTGAGAAAACTCCCTAATACAGCCAAACCAGATTAAGATGGAATCGGGATATACTTAGGAAAATAAATAAATGTATAATGCAACACAGATAATGTTAATTTGAAGTTTTCAAAATGAATATGTGACCTGCAGGGATTCATTTTTATTTAAGTTTAACACCACTGTGATAGAGGAAATACTAATATAAAGGCTTTTCCCTAACATGGGATCTATCTAAACCCTATAAATTTTTTGAAAGAGGTAATAACAGAGATAACTTTGCTCAATGATCTGCTGATTAAAATATAAAAGCAAACACACACATACACATCCAAAAAGCAGTATTTACTATTATCATGGAAAATTAAAAACATAAAGAAAAAATGGATGTAGGATTTCCTGTACATGAAAAGATCTTCCAAGTACCTTTAGTTTCAAGGTAATACAGAACTGATTCCTGGTCATTTCAGACCCTCCATGTATATGAATCCCTTAATTATATGAAAGAATTTAGCCTAACAAGCCAGACAGGTAGTGGGTGAAAAAAGCATTTTGTCTGAACCTTGATAAACAGTTGGTGAGCAATCCATAGAGCTGGTCCTTCAATGATATTAATCTTGATACAAACTCTACAAACAGTGATTTAGGAGGTAGAGAAGAGGTGTAACTTTTGAGAAATTAAACATTTCTTCTAATGACCACCCTCTCTTGCCCCATGCATCTTTATTAAGCTAAAGGCTCAACCAGAACGTTGGGAACATCCCCTTGCATCAAACTTATGGGAAAATATGAATATAAACAGGATGAAGCAAATATAGATGGGTTAATGTCCATATCATTGGAAAGAATGTTCAAATTGATGAGCTCACAGATCCATATTTGAGGTTTTTGTTTATTTTTAAGTCACCATCATTTCTGTGTACCCTTCTTCCTTCTTCCCAACAGGTCCTCCTTCATATTAAGGAGAAGGGAAGGGGAAGGGAGTAAATATTTATATAGTGTCTATTATGTGTTAGGCCTGTGCTAAACACCTTACAAATATTAGCTTATTTAATCTTCATAACAACCCTGGAAACTTGGTGCTGTTATTATCCCCATTTTACATTTGAGGAAACTGAACCAGACACTAAGTGCCTTACTCATGTTTGCTATTTCCTTGTCCAGTGCGCCTTCATTTTATTGATGAGGAACTTAGGCAAATAAGGGTTAAGTGACTTGCCCTGGTTCATACAGCTAGTGAGTATCTAAGACTGCAAAGATGTTCAGGAAATTCAATAAACATATCAATTTTATTTGACAATATATGCCAGATTCCACATCTCCTTGCCTCTACAAAAATGAGAAGACATATTTTCTTCTCTAGAAACACACAATTTTATTATCAATCTTGCTTTATGGCTGCATGTCTCATGCATGTATGTTTAAATCTATGTACATTATTATTCCAAGGCTTAAAAGAGTTTACTAGATTTTAATTTAATTATATTCTTCCAGCTCAGTGCCTAGCCCAGTGTCTTCCACAGAGTAAGAGCCTAATGAATTAAATTAAATTTACGAGTTTTAAGAAGTAAGGGCCTTTTTTTGGAGACTGGTAAAAAAATGTGCTTCAGACAAACTTTGGTCTGTGGACTAGCTACTGGGAAATCCTAATCTAGATGACCAATCTAAATGACTTTGGTCAAAAGTCTTTTAAGAAAAAACAACTACCTCATTTGATTGACTTTTTTTTTCACAACTACAGACAATACCCTGTCTAACCAGTAAATAGATCATTGGGATAAGGGGTTAAAAAAAAAAAACTTGACCTGGTCATGGAAATGTGACTAAAAATGGCCCATTCTTTGGTCCTTAATATCTAGTAGCATACATTCCTCCCTTGTTATCAGTTCTCATTGTCTGGTTTGGGTCTTAATTAATAACTATTTTTTCCATATCTTTTACAATGGGGGTTTGACAAGATTATTTAGCCCTACCCCCCCTTTAAAAAATAAATAAAAGAGAAGCCTGATAGATCAAAATGATTAGACACTTTCCTCCCACACCCTGCCCCTACAACATAAACAAACAAATAAGAGGCAATGAGTTTGAGTGAAAACAGAACTATGTTTCATTTTGCCTTTTATAGACAGCTTCATATGAAAATGAAACAAAAATAGAGAGAAGTGGAAACTTGATGCTTATCAGAAGATGATCTCCATCTCAAATTGCTTACAGAGTTTAAACTAGACCAGTCTGGTGAAATTCCAGTCTAGATAGATACAGCTTTTTCTATGTTCAAAGATGCCACCTGTTTTGGAGAAAGGTGCTCATCTCCCTTCCTGAGGAGAAACAGCATGTACCACATGCATGGTACAGTGTAATGAAAAGAATGCTGAAGTCAAGAGAATCAGGGTTCTATCACTTGTATGACCCTGGACAATTTTATTTCTCTGGTTCAGTAAAATGGGAAGATCTGAAAAAATGAACTTAAGGTCTCACCAAGAACTAATAATAATAGCACTTTTACAGAGCCTTAAGACTTACAAAGTGTTTATGTATGGTTCTCACAAAAATCCTATAAGTGGTTTAATTGTTCCCATTTTACAATAGCAAAATTAAGTGACTTATCCAGGATCACCCTTCTGGTATCTGAGATAGTATTCATACTTATCTCTTCCTTAGCACTCTATTTACTATGCAGTTGACAATTCAGGACTCTGTGTTGCTTATTCTTGAACCTGGGGATGGTCTTAGTTCCTTCACTGTCCAATCTTAGTCACTCCTTCATGCTACTAACACTAGAGCAGTACTTCTGAGCTTCACCTGTGTCAAAAGTCACACTTGCCACACCCTCCACCTGGTGTGACTTTACAGACAGATGGCCCTGATGATAAATGAAAAATGGAGAGAAAATGTGGTTAAAAAGAAAAAAGGCAAACATAACTCTTCTGAAACATCAAAATGGCTATTTTAAAGTTCAGAGAACCCACCCTTTTGAATTTTTCTTCAAGCTTAAAGCATCCTGACAAGTAGATTAGTGATAACTCTATTTTCAAATCAGAAAATTGTCTCAGAAATTAAATAATTCACCCAAAATTACATAACTGTTTGGATGAGTCAGTTTAGAGAACTGGGCCTAAAGTTTTCAATTACCTCTTAGCCCACTGGGTACCTCCAAGAGCTGAAGACATTGAAAGGGAAGGAGGGGCAAAGAACTATAAGGAAAAATATAAATTAAGTAGATTAATGGGGGAAAAAAAACTCATTCGTAATCAGCTCTACAGCAAAAAGTACCAATTTGGATCAAAATTTTGACCATCCCAAACTTCAAAGTCTTTTTGAAAATAGCTCATAATATAATAGATAATTAATAAACATTTGTTGAATTGAAAGAAGCTGTTTTTGTTAATTTTTGCAGTAACTGTTACCATCATCTTGGTCACTTATTAGCAAAACATGACTAGAAATTATACTAATGTTTTTCTACAAATCAGCATGGTGGGAAAATGTAGTCTAGATGTACACAAATACAGATCATTGTGGATCACCTTCATTCTAGGTTTATTGTTAATATTTTTGCTATCATTTTTATTGTTAATAAAATTTGCTAAGCATTGACTATGTGTAGAATATTATGCTAGATAGACCACTGGAGAAGATAGCTTAAGGTTACCAAAGATAACTTTCTATACCTCCATGGAGCTTATAATTTAGTAGAAGAATATGATATACCCCCTAAAGTAATCTACAAAATGATGCATAAGATTAGGTACAAGAAAAGTATGATGTGAGATCTAAGAGAGGGAAAGCAATTAATAGTTGGAGGAATTAGGGAAGGTTTATTAAAGGAAATGATATTTAATTGAACTTTAGAGAAAGTAGGAGTTATTGTTCTAGCTATTGTTATTTCCACAATGAATATTTTGTGGGTAGTAGCATCCAACATTTCTCTAAATCAGTCTTGGAGGGGTATTGGGATGAGGGCCGGGAAAAGTTTGTGAGAAAACACATTCCAAACTATGAAAATTAAGTCATTCCACAGAATTTGTTTCTAAATTGATATTTAGGGGTGGAATGAAGTGCCCAGTGGCTTCAGACACATTTTCTATTGGTATTTTATTTTTTCATCCTGGGTTGTGGTTATCTTATGGGTGGGGTACATGCTATGTCTGTGTTACATTGGTAAAAAAAAAAAAAATGAAGCTTCAGAAAGTAGTGTTTCTTCTATCTAATGCTATAAGCTCATCTAGAGAACTCTCTTCAATTAAAAACATATGGGCCTCTTCTTTTGTTTATTAACTATAGGTTTTTATAAGGGCGCTTATATTTCCCCTCTTTTCCTTCATTGAATACAAATTATTGCATTGAAATTTTAAAAAAATAGACAAAAGAGCAGTTATTTTAGTCATTCTAAAAGAAATTATTAAGTGTATATCGAACCAGGTTTGATGGTCATCACTGGGAATTTAGGGACAAAAATGAAATTGTCCTCTAACTCTTTTGGCAGAAAACAACAACAATAATAATAATCACAATGATATTAGCTAACATTTAAATAGTACTTTAAAGTTTTCCAAGTAATTTACATTTATTGTCTTGTTTGATTTTATATGAACACAGAGAAGTAAATGCAAAACATTGATGATAAAATCCAACAATTGTTTTTATTGTTATTGTTCTTCAGTCCTGTCTGAGTCTTTATGATCCCATTTAGAGTTGTTTTTTTGGCAAAAATCCTGGTGTGCTTTGCTATTTCCTTTTCTAGCTCATTTTACAGATCAGGAACTGAGGCAAATAGGATGAAGTACCCAGAGTCATATAGCTACTAACTGCCTAAGACCATGTTTGAACTCATAAAAATAAGTTTTCCTGAGTTCAGGCCTGACACTCCATCCTCTGTGTTATTAAACTGCCCTACTTTTATCAATAACATAGTACTAAATCCTAGGAATACAAAGGAAAGCAAAAGCAAAAAAAAAAAAGACAGTCCCTACCCTCAAAGAACTTAAATATAATAAGAAGAGGCAACCCCTAAAGGAGATCTGGAAGGAAGAGGTGTTACCTGCAGGTGGAAAATTTGGGAAAGTCAGGAGTGGAGCCACTAGGGAAGTAAATATGGATAGTCTGGGCACTTCCTGAAAAGATGGTCCTGGATCAAAACTCACCCAGAACCCTCACAGAAATGGCTAGAGGCAATAATTTCCATTGAGAAATTTCCATTAGGAAAGATTTATTCATGAGTTCAAATCTGTCATGAGATATATTTACTAGCTGTGTAACTGGGCAAATCATTTAACCCTTAACTTATCTGTTTGCCTCAGTTTCCTCATTTGAAAAATGAGTCAGAGAAGGAAATGACAAACAATTCCACTATCTTTGCCAAGAAAACCCCAAATGGGGTCACAAAGAGTGCAACTGAACATAATCTTCTATTGAAAAATAACCCGAAGTTGTCTTTCTGCTAAGCCTTTCTGCTTAGGATTCTTGGCTGATTCAGGTGCTCTGAGGACATGGAACTAAATCTCTTCATAATCTCCCTACTTTTTATGGAAGAATCTCCTGATCATTTCCCTAAGACTTTCCCACCCACTCTTCTCCCCATATCCCAAGCCACTGAAAAATTCCTCCAGGAATTGAGTGATTCTGAGACATAGCTGTAGGGACCATATTTCTTTTTTTCCACTCCCATTGACATATAAAGAGTGAAGTCCTGGAAAATAATTTGATTAAGATGACTTTCTCAGAAATCATTGAATCATTCTTGAAATATATTGAAATGTAGTTATTAATAAAAATCAATTAATAAAAAAATCCTTGATCTAAGTGTTAATAATGTAGAATTTTCTTTCATACCATGAAAGGTTGGATGAGTTTTTCTTTGAATGCATGTGAGAGATTTTATATAAAAACTTGGTTATTTCTTCTTGGAGTAGTATTTCAAAGAAGTTTTTTTGCATCTGTTCCATCAGGTGACCAGACCCTGCAGTTATAGCAAAAAGTCCCACTTTGACTTTGAAGAGGAGGATGTTGACAAGCTTGAGATCAGGTAATTAACAAAATGAAGGTTTTCTATTTGGCAATTTAAATTGGGTGTTTCTTATGTGCTTTGGGGATGAGTAAATGTGTATTTAGATTCTCATGATAATTTAAGCTTTAGGAAATGTGAAGCAAAAGTCTAAGAATTTAAACCTCATTAGAGTTCTAGAAGTTAAGATAAAGAGAAAAGGAACACTGGTTATTTATTAGTTGGCAACCAAGAAAATAGTTCAGTATATTAGTCAGATTACTGAATTTAAATTCAGAAGACTATAAATCCAGACTTCGCCTGACTAGTTGTGCAACTTTGAGCAAATCACTCACTGTATCTCCAAGCTTCAGTTTTCTTAACTGTATAATGGCAATAATTATACTTTCTTGTTTTTCCATCTGTGTTATGAGTCTCAAATGAAATAATAGCATGAAAAAGTGCTTTCTAACTGTAAAGTATAGCAAAGTTTCTGTTGCCATTATAATCAACTTTACAGTATCAATCCCACATCTAAGCTAAAAATCTATTTTTAAACCAGGGTTTACTTATCTACTTATAATAGGAGACTTATAGGGAAAGGCATTGTGGATTAGTGAGGTGAGATAAACTTACAGGATCTTCATAATACATCCATGGTTTTCATAGTCTACACTTATTAAATCTTTAGGAACTTAAGTGAAAATTTAATTATGTTTTTTGTTGTTGTTTTTATCTCCAAATATAACAGGGGCATATATGGTTGTAGTCCACACACACAATTGTCTGGTCTTTGTGGTTCTGAAAAATCCTCTGTTGTGTTTATTCCTTTTAATAAGCTCTTGACTTCTGAGTAACTACTAAACTAAAAGGAGACAGCCTAGCTAAAGTTGAAGTATGGATGGTAAATGGAATTGAATGAGAAGAAGTGCTGGGCTGAGGAAGGGCCAGCTGTTCTATGTCCCTTATGAGTCTCATACTTGAGTCTTTCTATACTGTACTATTTGTGGAATAATTGAGGCACTTCCAACCTTCGGGCCAGAAAGGGCTTCTTTTTTTTTTAAAGAGGTCCTCTTGCCATATGGAATATGTTAAATATCATTCCCTGTTGAAATTATTTTGCCCATATAATCTATATTTTTTTCTTTTGTTCCTATCAAGAATGTTGTCATAGAACAGGGTCTTTGTTGGGCATTTACCTATAGCTATGTTGTCTTCTGTGATCTTCTTTCTGTGGCAGTCACAGGGAAATGCAGATGAAAATTAACATGATATGTGGATCAGCAAAAAAAAGGAAGTTGGATATTTAAGCAAGGAGCCATTTTTCATAGCCACATTCCCAATATTCAGACAGTAGTCAGTATTTTCCTTCCACTCTATCTCCCAGCAAGCTGACCTACTCAAATCTCAATTTATAAAATGACTAGTGAAAAACACTCATATTACACTTCCTGCTTTGTGAAAATGTGCCAACTTTCTACTCCTCTAAAGGAAAATAGACTGGAATTCACTCATATTTCCATTTGTCTCTTATTTCCCTATGCTAGCTTTTCACTGTAGCTATTTATACTCTTTAGTTTCTTTATACACTGCCTTTTGTAAACACATTAGGAACTCTTGATGCTATGCTACCAAGAAGCAGTGTGAATCACAATTAATGTGTAACAATGTTATGACAATATATGTATTGTTGCCATTGTTATAACTCTTCATGACCCTATGTGGCTTTTTTAGTCAAAGTTACTAGAGTGGTTTTTCCATTTCCTTCTCCAGCTCATTTTACAGATGAAGAAACTGAGGGAAACTGGGTTAAGTGACTTGTCCAGAGTCACACAGCTAGTAAGTGTCTGAGGCTGGATTTGAACTTAGGAAGTTGAGTCTTTTTGACTCCAGACTTGACACTCTATCAATTGAGTCACCTAGCTTCCTCAAAAGCACATACAGTCTGTTTCTAATAATCTAAACACTGAGGGGGAAAAAGATACATTTAATTTTTAAATATTAGCTTTACTTAAATTACTTTGTTTAAATTACTTTATTTCAATTACTTTGTTCATTTAGATGAAATAAATGGCTAAAACAGTTCCCTGTCACTGGAAGGTATTCAAGGAGAGAATATATGATCATTTGATAAAGAATTTTGTCAGAGATTTGATGCTGTAGACAGTGTTCTCAACTCTATGGTCCCTTCTAACTAAGATTCTGACTCTGAAGACAGATGTTCTGGGTTCAAATCCCATCTGATGCTAGTTAGCTATGTGACCTTAGATAAACATTTAACCTCATTTTCTTTATCTTTTAAGAGAGGGGAAATTGGACATAAAGGCCTCAGATTCTAGGGTCATTTGGAGTTTTATGCTGCCAGGGTCACAACAATAATCTCTTATTTTTTAACAATAAAATGGCTACATTGATATCATCTTCAGAAATTTTCATTGAAAATAATATTTGTTTATTTAACAACATGAGACCCTTGTAAACATTCCTCAGCGTAACTTGGGTAAAATGAGGGCAGTTTTCCTTTTAGAAGCTATGATTTCCAGACAAGCATATTCACATTAGTAATACAAATTATATTCAGGGAAGAAGTTCCTCTATTGTTTCTCACACCAACACATAATAGCTTACAAGTCTCAAAAAAAGAAAAGCTAGTGGAGAGATTTATGAGACAGTCAGGGAAAGCTTTGACACTAATAAAATCAAAGAAAGCAGATTGAAGGCTAATTCTGAGATTGTACAAAATGTTCTCTGACTGTCTTTTTCCCTTCCCCTCTGACACTTCCTCTTCCTATCATAGAAGCAGACAGTTTTTGTTTCTATGTCATTTTCTTTACAGTTGAATCCTTAGGGAAAGAATGTGTCTATTCTAAAGACATATCCTAGTTTGATCACATATTTTACATTTGCCTAGTTCAAGCTTTTAATTTTCAACACTTCAGAATTGCGCAACTGGAGGCTGTCCTCTTGAATGTTCCAGAAGAAGGCTGTACAAAATGACAGGTTCTCATTAAAACTGCCATGTGGTACCAGATGTTCCTTCAGCCTGCAACTTCTCCTTTTTCTTGTAGAGAACCATGTTCTTTGTTTGGGAGGGGGCAGACTGAAGAGTGGATTAAAGACTGAAGTCATTATTTTTTTAAAGCAAGCAAACCAAAACAACAGCTTGGTATTTTCCTTAAAGAAGGAGAAAGAAAGGAGGGAGTCAAAGGAAGAGCTAGAGGGAGAGATGTGGGGAGGTAGAGAGAGAGGGAAACAGCAGAAAGGAAGAGAGTCAAAGAGAGGAAAAAAGGGGAAGAGATGGAAGACAGAGGAGAGAGAGAGAGAGAATAAATTGTCAGTTAGAGATTGGAAATTCTCTTTTTTGTTCAACTGAAAATAGCCTACTATGGCAAGTTGTATCCAAAGAGTTCCACCTCTGTCATCTTCCAAATGCTCATTTATTTCTTATAACACTCTTTGTCTATTGTAGGTTTTATATGGTGACAGTTCCTGTTTTAGCTTGCCTAAGATAATAACAGTACATTGTATTCAATTGTCTGGATTCCCTCTGCCATTCCGGACCTCAGCCCACCCTCCCAAGTAGTGATGAGAACTTTTATATTAGATTTTTAGCTCCATTTAGAATATTAAAATGGTAGAGTCATATGTAGGGAAAATTAAGTGTATGAGTAACCTGGCGCTTTGCCATGGAATTGAAAAACAGTTAAACTTACATCACCTTCCAAAGTCAAGGCCACTCAAATGGAGATCATAAAAGTGATGGTGGTCTTGTCATTTAGATAGCAGATGAGAGATTATTCATTCATGTCAGAGACGACCAGATTACTCAGCAAGATAGAGACAGAGGGTCAGATTGTCAAGACGATTTGCTACAAAAATAGTTTTGTGGTTTGGTAGATATTTATGGAATAGCTACACCCTCTCACTGTTTTGGAATATTTTAGTTTAAGGCTATTTCTTATTTTTGTTTTTTCTGCTGTGCCACATGGCTGTATGTGATTGGCAGGTGTTGGTTCCTGTACTCTAGGGAGTTGAAAGAATTCAGTGATAAAATTTGATTAATTGATTAATTGATTTAATGGAATATATGAATGTCACTGTGGATACAAACTGATAAGAGAAAAAGGAAATAAAATCCATGATATGGAATGGGTAAAACCAACATTTTCTAGGATATTCCACACATGAAATGAAAATGTTTTTACCCAACTCTTTTCATGTGTTATTTCTGAATAACAAACTTAATACCTGAAGAATAATGTGCATTGTTTAGAAATTTAGAAATAACCTGGGGATTAGATGGTTGAAATTTGGCATATAGTATAAAGTTCATGAAGCTTTCTACTTTGGACAGTACCATCCATTCTGAGTTCACCAATGCATCTCCACAGGAAATGGAAAGAATGAAAAATGTTGAAATAAATGAATGAATTAATATAGATATCTGCAGTCCAATAGGGACTTACTTATTGATATCACAAAACTGTATGGTATAAGGAATCCATTACCATGACATCTTTGGTAAAGACCTTCTATCTTTGGAGAAACAAATACTTTCCAAAGCTTCTGGAGGAGAGTGTCTGTCTATCTGTCTATCTCTCTCCATATGTGTGTGTGGCTTTTTTATCTCACATGTTATATAATAACATGTCATTTCATATTTAGAAATAAAATAGTAATTCTTGAAAGCAGGGCCCAGTTATTGCTCTTCTCCATCACAAAGCATGGCATGGCACACATTGTACCTTGTAGTAGATGCTTTATAGATATTTGGATAATGAATGTTGAATGATTATTACCTTGAGTATTTTGGTGTATTGAGATTGTTTTCTTTTCTTATCTTTAAATGAAAATTGTACTATTTATTATTGGTGTCCGTTTATTTCAGGGTTGATCTATGGAATGCCAGTAATTTGAAGTTTGGAGATGAGTTCCTAGGAGAACTAAGGATTCCTCTGAAAGTCCTCCGACAGTCCAGTTCTTATGAAGCATGGTATAGTAATATCTATCTCCTTAAAGTTCAGCTATAAAGTAATCTCACCCATCTAGAAAATAATTATTTTCTTTTGTTAATTTAAATTTTTTTTTCAGTTCTCCTTCTTTTACTCCCTCTGCTACCCAGTGAAAAGAAAGAATTAGTATGTGTGTATGTTTGTGTGTGTTTATAAAATCTTGCAAAATATATTTCCACATTAGTTATGTTGTGGGGAGGGGAGAAAAACATTAAAGTAAAGACAATTTTTAAAAATTATGCTTCGATGTGCACTCAGAGTTTATCAGTTCTTTCTCTGGAGGTAGCATTTTTCAATGTGATTCCTTTGGAACTGTCTGGGATCATTATGTTTTTGAGAAGAACTAAGTCATTCATAGTTGATCATGGTACAGTATTTTTGTTACTATGTATAGTATTCCCCTGGTTCTGCTTACTTCACTTTGCATCAGTTCATGTACATTTTCTGAGGTTTTTCTGAAAGGATCCTACTACTTGTTTCTTACCACATAATAGTATTTCATCACAATCCTGTGCCACAACTTACTCAGCCATTCCCCAACTGAAGGGCATTGTTTTAGTTTCCAATTCTTTGCCACCACAAAAAAGAGCTGCTACAAATATTTCTACACTTATAAGTCTTTTCCTTTAATCTCTTTGGTGTATAGACCTGGTAGCAATATTGTTACATCAAAGAGTATGCATATTTTATAGCCTTTTGAGTACAATCCATATTGTAGAACTTACTGTAGAAAAAAAAGCAAGTAAAAATAATGTTTCTGAGCAGCTTAAATTTCAAACACAAAATTGTCAAAAAAAATTTTGTTTACGATTTTTCTTAGTGCCTTTTACTCTGCTTGTAGTTGTTCAGTTATTTCAGTTGTGTATGACGCTTTGTGTCCTCATTTGGGATTTTCTTGGCAAAGATACTGGAGTGGTGTGACATTTCCTTCTTCAATTTATTTTACATATGAGAAACTGAGGCAAACAGGATTAAGTGACTTATCCACAGTCACACAGCTAGTAAGTGTTTGAGGTTGAATTTGAACTCAGAAAAATTAGTCTTCCTGATTGTAGGCCTGGCCCTCTATCCACTTACCCCTTTTTGTTCTTACTTGATATATAATTCTTATAAGATTGGTTATCTCATTTTCAATCTCTCAGAAAATTAGAAATGAGAAAGGCTTTTATAAAGATATATATCATCAGAAGCAAGAAGTGAGAGCTAACAACTTTACCAAAAGAGGGCACAAAAAACACAAAAGAATTTCCAATAAATAAATATTATAGCCTAAGGACATTTGATGTAGGAGCATATAGCTCTTCACATCTTAAGAATCCCTTAGGACATTACTTCTTAATCAAGAAAACTACTGTAATTGGTGTTCATAACCAGTTACTCATTAAGGAAGGATCTACTAAACGCCTACTAGGAAGCAAGAACATTAAACACTAATTATGTTTCAGGTACTGTATTTGAGCACTTTATAAATATTATGTTACAATAATGCTGGAAGGTAGATGGCATTACTAACTCCATTTTAGAGATTAGAGAACTGAGGCTGGCAGAAGTTAAGTATCTTGCCCAGAATCACACAGCCAGTAAGTGTCTAAGACAAGACTTAAACTCATATCTTCCTACCCACTCTATCCACTAAGCTGCCTAGTTGCTTCTTATTGTTCATTTGTGTCCAACTTTTTGTGATCCTCTGGACCATATTGTCCATGGGATTTTTTTGACAAAGATACTGGAATGGTTTGCCATTTTCTTCTCCAGTGGATGGAGGCCCAGGATCACATTGCTAGTAAGTAATCTAAGGCAAGCTTTGAATTCAGCTCTTCCTCACTCCAGATCCAATGTTCTCTCTATAACTATAGAACCACTACTATGTACAAAAAAGATAGTGCATTAGGGGTTATGGAGAATATCAAAAAGACTAAAATGTTAGATGTCACTAATGACCTTCATATTATTAAATTCAGTGAGCTTTTTCTGTCATCCTCTATAGAGGTTTGCCATTTCGTCCTCCAGCTCCTTTTATAGATGAGACAACTGAGACAAACAGAGTTAAGTGACTTTCTCAGGGTCACACAACAAATAAATGTATGAGGCTGGACTTAAACTCGGGAATATGAGGCTTTCTGACTCCAAGTCCAGAACCATATCCATTGAGCCACCTTGCTGCCTCTTTCTTACGTTGCACATAGTAGGTACTTAATTAATATTTGAATTAAAAGATACTGCTGGGCCAGATTGTGAAGTCTTGCATTCCAGGTGAGTCTGGATTTTACTTGGCAGTAAATGAAGAGTTGGTAAAGAAGAGTCTTAGGGAGTGACACAAGCTGAGAAAAGTTTTAGAAATGTTCATTTGGTGCTTGAAAGACAGTGAAGAATCAATGGCTTGTGATAGTCTTGGAGCAAAGTAACTTGTGTTCAATCCTGTTTCTATCACATACTATCTGAGTGATCCCAAAGCAAGACACTAAATTCCTCAGTGCCCCAGACAACTTAACTAAGACCATAAGTGTCAGAGCAGGTGCTAATCTGTATTCTTAGATGGAATTTCTGCATGGGGAGGTCTCTCTCTCTCTCTCTCTCTCTCTCTCTCTCTCTCTGTGTGTGTGTGTGTGTGTGTGTGCTAACCAAAGAAAATAAAAAGAAAGAAAAGAAGGAAAAAAGAAACAAATAAAAGAATGGAAGGAAAGAAAAAAGGACAAAAGAAACAAAGAAGGAAGAGAAAAGAAACAAGGAAAGAAAGGAAACAAATGGGAAAGAAAATTGAAAGGAAAGGAAGGAAAGAAAAAAGAAAGAAAAGGAAAGGAAGGAAGTTGGAAAGAGAAAAAAGAAGGAAAAAAGGAAGGAAAGAAAGAGTGAGGAAAAATGATAAGAGGAAGTCATCACCAAATTCAGTGATCTTTCCACTGTTCTATGAGAACAACTAGTTACTTAATAGTTTCCAAGTGAGTCCATTTAAACTCAACATCTCTGATCTTTTGAAATTCATAGTACAGTAAACTGCATGAAACCAAACAGTTCCCAACATAGAGACACAACATCACATTGGGAGAACTAAAAGTGACCCCTTCTCTCTGCCTGCCTCCTCTGGAAAAAGATTGCTGACATTTTGTGACAAAGACCAAGAGAAGGAGAAAGCCTTGTGGAAACAGGCTAGGCTTTCACCTCGAGAAAATGTGTGACTTGACAAGCTTGGCATCAATTGTTTGTGGTGAGCAGAAAAATAAAGAAAGAAAGAAAAGTACTAGGATGTGGTGATCAAGAGGACTTTAGTGACCTTAGTCAGACTGCCCAGAGTGTGGGTGGAAAAGTGGAGCCACAGACTTTGTCTTAGAAGATCTATGATAAAATGAAAGGGGGAGAGTTCAGACTCTGGAAATTTGATAACTCTGTGTTATCAAAAAAAGATGAGCTTTTTCTTGAGTTTAAGAAAGCAAGGAAGTATGTGGTGTATTTTACAAGTATTTCTGAACAAAATGGTTAAAATGTTGGATTTTTTCCAAGTTTTGATACTTTAAGAGGTAAACCCTCAGCTACAGTATAACAGAATAATCTAGACAAGCTCAAAATTTGTTACAGTAGGATGTAATCATTCATGAATTAGTATCATTACAGTTATGTTACATGTTAGTTCAGCATCCAAACTTTTCATGAGTCCTTTTGGAGTTTTCTTGGCAAATATACGGGAGTGGTTTGCCATTTCCTTTTCTAGCTCATTTTTCAGTTGAGGAAACAGAAGCAAACAGGATTAAGTGACTTTTCCAGGTTCACACAGCTATTGTCCCAGACAAAATTCAAACTCAGGTCTTACTGACTCCAAGTTTAGTGTTGTGGTAGGATACAGTAGGTTATAAATCAGAGTCACCACTGCTGTATTACATGCCAGTAACTATGCTATTCAAACAATGCAGTATAAAGAGACGGTGCTTGGTGAGGGGTCTTGGTGAAGAACTCCCTTAGAGTTAGAAGGAAATATCTTCATCTACAGGAGAGGAAAATGACAAATCATTCCAGTATCTTTGCCAAGAAAACCCTTTGCATAGTATGGTCCATAGAGTCATGAAAAATCAGACATAATTGAACAATCTAAGAGAGAGATAAAGAAGGGGGAACATTTCAGGCACAAAAAGTGCTTGAGTAAAAACAAGGAGATCTGTTCCATCTGAACAAAGCAACAAAGCAAATGTAAGGTAGTGCCTGCTGGCATAGCTATCAGTCAGTTAACAATAATTTATGAATGCCTGCCACATGCAGAGTAGAGATTCTGTACTGTTGGCAGAGGCATAATGGTGGTGGTAGTATTGGAATCTGAATACCAAAGAAGTAGAAAATATGAACCCAATATTTTAGCTACAATCTAGTTGAGGAAAGAATTAATCATGTTAAGCTTTGTATTTTTATTGAGTATAAATTATTGGATAAGATTTTACATTTCAATGCCATTAAGCCCTTGACTGGAATGGGCCCATGTTACTGGATTTGTTTCAGGATAAATTGATTATACCTTTTTGAAGAAACACTCAGCCTTAACAAGAAGGCATTTGAGACAGGTGTGTGTGTGTGTGTGTGTGTGTGTGTTGTACATGTATATACAAAAAGCGATTATGTAAATTTGTGACTTTTGAACTGTGGCCCATTTAAGTTTTCCATGCATACTCAGGCTTGTTTTGATGCTCCAGATACAAATTCTGCTGAGAGAATTCAAACATTTTCATATGGAATGTTTAAATTGGCAGGCAAAGAGGAATGAATTAAAGCAGCATCTTATAAAAAATCACTGTGCATTAAAGAAGTCTGCTGCTGAATGAAATGGGCCACAATAGGATAAGGGTATAGGGAAAAAGAAGAAAAGAAACAATACAAATTACCACTAAAAATTACCAGACCCTAGAAAGTTTAACTAAATTAGTTTTCCTCTATCAACAAAGATTGTTTTACAGTCATTAAAATAATTAAAACTCAACTTTATTTGCTACTAGCTTATCTTCTTCCTCTTGCCTAGTCCTTATAACTTTTTCTTCTCTCATCCTGCTTCTTTCCTTTTCTTCTTCTACTTCTCAACTTTGCCTTGATTCCCAGGACTTCATCTCTTTTTTGTCCATCTTTCCCCTGCCCCTTTCTTCATTTCTTTCTTTTTTTGAAAATAAATATATAGTTTCTTATTAGTAAAACTGCCAGCAAAGCACCCAGAGTCAACTTGTTCCCAGCCATAGAACTGAGCTATAGAAGGATTTCCTTTGAAGACTATCTGTGTACCTGTAGTCCTTCCTTTCATGAATCATGTCCAATAGCTAAATAATTATCAGGTTTTATCTACATCTTATGTAGTTATCTACCTTTCACTGTTCCTTTCTATTTCTTCACCACTCCATCTCACTTTGATTACTCTTATAGCTTCCCAGTTTCCAGTCCCTCTTTTCTCCCAAAAAGTTGCCAAAAGAATCTTCTTTAGGCTCAGATCTGATCTTGTCACTCTGGCTCTTAACCTTTCAGTTATTCCTCATACCCTATAGGATAAAATATAATCTTCTTAGACTTTCATTTACGTATAACCCTCAATAATCTGGTTCCCACCTTTCTTTTCATCATCATTTCATACTATACTCTATAGGTTTTACTGTGGAGTATAGTGTGAAATAATGATGAAATGAAAGGTGAACCTTTTATTCCAAACATATGGAACTTAGCCATTCCTCAGACTCAATACTTTTATTTCTCACCTTCATGTCACCCACTACTTATGCCTATAGTTTACTCCTTCCTCATCTCTGCCTCTATCGCCTCCCATGATTGGATTCCCATATCTTAAGTATGTCTTCCTCTTTTCTGCTTATCTTCTTTCAAGATTCAACTCATGTGCTCCTCTGAGAAGCCTTTCAAGAGCATCCTAGATAAAAGTGCTTTTTATTGACTCATTTTTATTTTTATCTGTGTGTATTGTGTCCTCCAAGTAAAAATATAAGAACTCTGAGGGCAGGGACTATTTTATTTTCAATTTTGTAGCTCCAGCACTGGGACCCAACTGAGCAATATTTGCTTAATTGAACTGAGTCGAACTGGCCCCCTCTCCTCCAATCTCAGTCCTTCCTTTGCAAAGGTATTCCTTTACTCAGGCACCTAGGTTTGTTGTTGTTGTTATTGATTATTTCATTTTTGAAAAGGATTGATGTTGAGGGCTAACTTAACAAACTGCTTTATAAATGACTGAAAGTTATGGAACAGAACTTGAAAGCACCCATAGCTTTTAAGATATAACTAATTCACTTTTGATTTCCCCCTTCTCTTTCCAGGTATTTCCTACAGCCCAGAGATAATGGCAGTAAATCCTTGAAACCAGGTGATCTGGGTTCCCTAAGGTTAAATGTGGTTTACACTGAAGATCATGTATTTTCCTCAGATTATTACAGTCCTCTTCGAGACCTCCTGTTAAAATCAGCAGATGTTGAGGTAATTTGGTTGCTTGCACCTCTGGTTTATCTACCAGTGACCTCTCTCAAATTGTCATACACATTTCTATTTCTCATTCTCCCACCAACCAGAAGAGATTGAACCTTTCTCAGATTGTCTCAACAGCTTCCTTTCCATATTTATGATTTTCATAAGACATCTCTCTTACTTTCTTGTTTTTGTGCCCCATTGAGAGATCATTATCTGCTCATACTGGCTGTAAGGAAAGACACACCCAAGCCTTCTGCAGTTAGAACCGTTGATGTGAACCCACAGGCAGTGTGTACAACTTCCTAATTTTGTGTTTGAATGTGAAAAAAAGTAACCTTCTTTCTTTGCTTGATAAAACTTATTTTGTCTGGTTTTAGATGAGAGGTTCTGGAGAAAAGAAATCTTATATGACTGACACCTTTTTTTGTAGTATATGTAATGAGTCAGTGATGTCCAGGGACAATAGAAATATAAAAACTGAATTTGAACCTTCAGAAAACACATTTTTTCATTTTTTTATTTTTACCTGAGAGGTGTATTTATAGTGGCCGGAAATGATGATACCACAGAAAGGGGTGAGGAGAGGGAAACTACTTAACTAGATTTTCATCATTCTCATTTCCCCGAAACCCTGATATTTTATATACAACCAACCTTTTGATCGCAGGAGAGGATTCAGATACAGAGAATTTTGTTTTCTAATTGCTGCCCTTTGGTTATTGGGTGACCCTGACTAGAAACCAAAAATTTCAATAACTCAGATTTAATGAATTCTAGAGCCGGAGGACACCTCTTGTTTTTATTCAGCTGTCATAGCAGCATTCAACTCCTCATTCCCCTACTCATGGTTTTTCTTGACAAAGATAATAGAGAAGTTTTTCATTTTCTTCTCCAGCTCATTTTACAGAAGAGGAAACTGAGGCAAACAAGATCTCACAGTTAGTCTGAGACTGGCTTTAAACTCATGTCTTCTTGACTCCAGGCCTGGTGCTCTGACTAGAAAAACATCTTAGAAATGGTCTAAAGCATTCCTCCTAATTTGCAGATGGGGAAAATGAGGTGGAGAAAATGGCTCATCCAGGATATCACAGTTCATTAAAGGGAAGGCTAGGACTAGAATCTTCATCTGGTATTCTGCCTCCCTAACTAATCTTCCAAGAACACTCTTCCTTCAAGTGAAGTTGAGGTCTAAGAAAACACGGTCTGTTGGGTGCTTGCTCTATGAATATTCCTTTCTCTCTTCTTTGCCAGCCTGTGTCTGCTTCTGCAGCCCACATTTTGGGAGAAGTATGTAGAGAAAAACACGAAGCAGCAATCCCACTTGTGCGCCTCTTCTTACACTATGGCAAAATTGTGCCTTTCATCAGTGCCATTGCCAATGCTGAAGTGAAGAGGACTCAGTGAGTATCAAATAGCCACTCCCTTGTACAAATGGGGGGGAAATAAAACAATCCCCCAAATTCCAGAATTGAAAAAGGATAGTTTATTTAACTGTGGCTCTAAGGGTTATAAAGAACTTTATTTCCCTCAAAATCATGTTAGTGAGGTAAGTGCCATGGCACTCCCATTTTATAGATGAGAAAACTAAGACTTACAGAGTTAAAAGACCTGGCCCTCAATCCCACAATTACTATGTGTCAGAGATGGAATTCACATCAGATTTCCTCATTCCAGATCCTGATTACTTTTCATGGTTTTCAGAAATTAATAGATATGAACAATCATAGTTTAGAGGAAAAAAAATGTAAAAATGCAGACTTTCCTAGGCTTAGGTAATTGAATGATTATAAAATAATCATAAATATTTATAAGATTTAGAGGGAGGAAACTATGGTCTTTTAGTCCAGTTCCCTCATCTAGTAGCTGAAGAAACTGGAGAACAAGAGGTAATCCAGAGTCACACAGCTAGTTTATTTTATGCTTGACAGAAGAAACAAAAGCTAGGATGGCTGACATGAAAAACAAAACAAAGCAAAACAACCAAACACAAAGTGTAGACTTTTTCCTGTTATAATCACATACTAAGGTGGGGTTTTTTGTTTATTTTTTTACTGTCCATTTTTTTTTTTATCCAGGAAGCTATTAGATGAGTGAACTAAGATATCTATGTATCTTATCTTGGGAACTGATTTCATTAGAAGTCTGAGTTTAGCTCACTCTCACCTGTTCCCCTTTTGTTGTATTTTTTAATCAGTCTAAAGATTGTAGTAGCCAAAGAACAATATTTAGATATAGCTGTTAAGAAATCTGTGCAAATGGAGCTGAAAATTGGTAGAAATCACCTTCAGGGCAAATTAGTATTCTGGATACTGAACTCTGCAGTAGGTATGATTGGCAGCTAGAAGGCAATGACTACTTTACTCATGAGAATACATAGCTTTGCTGCCACAGACTGTTCTAGAGGATTCCCTATTTACTAAAGCTGGCACTGAGCAGTTTATTTTGTATAGGATTTTGCAGTGCCTCTTCTATCAACCAAAGGTTTTCAGTCCCAGAATCATTAATCCATTGCTTATTTTTTAAAGATTTTTTTTCTCTTTTGGCAATACAAAGTTCACAAAAAAATTGATAGGTGGACAGTAGCCAAAATCATTGTCTCCTTCATGATCTGAAAAAAAGTATGAATTTTTAACATAGGAAAAAAAGATTTAGAGGAAGTTTAAAATACCTAACAGTTGCATCAACAAATGTTTAAAATGTCTATTAAAGATCTGAAATTATATTCACCACTATTAAGGATTTTCTCAGCAGTCCTTTGTCAGATAGAGGTGTGTTCACAACCCAATCTTAAGCTCCTATGATGGCAATTTAAAAAAAAAAAAATTCTTTTTTTTTTTTCAAGAGCCAAAATTACAGAAATTTATTCTTTTCCAGAGACCCAAATACCATTTTCAGAGGAAATTCTTTAACATCCAAGTGTATCGATGAGACAATGAAGCTGGCAGGGATGCATTATCTTCAAGTTACATTAAAGCCCATTATAGAGGAGGTAAGGACATTAGCCTGAAAAATCTTTGGAGAACAGGTATTTGATTTTTGTCATTTTAGCGTCTCTAAATGGAAAGTAAGGATTTGCTTGAAAATTCAGATAGACATTAAAATCCTGCTTTTCTTCTAATATTCAGCTCAGGTGCCACTTCTTACTTCATTAAACCTTCCTTAATCTCCCTAATTAAAATTTTTCTTTCTTCCCCCAATCTTCCCAGACTACTTTGTTTGGATCTTTCCTGTCCTCCCACTCCTTCTGAGTTACTCCCTAGCTTGTACTATAGACATATTCTACCCTATCTAGATGATTGTAAATTCTTTCCAGGAATCCTTTAAAAATCCTTATATTTTCATTACGTAGTACACGGCGCTATATACAATTGGCACTTAATAAACACTATTTAACCTTGCATTTATAGTGGCAGAGCTGGACTTTTGTTCATGAAGAGGAAGTTTCCCTAGAGTTTGACAAAAATTCATGCCACCTTTTCCATGTTTGGGAAAATTTACTTTAAACAAACATTTGACCTCCGATAGAATAAGCTAATACTAAAAATCTCATTGTCATCAACAAGGACTCCCACTCATTCTGCATTCTTAAAGCAATATGGCTATTGCTAGATATCTTTTGCAGCTGTTTCATGTGGTGACTTTTTATTATCTCCCCAGTACAATGCCATTGTTCTCTTCCCAGGGTAGTAATTGAGTGACAAATTTAGATCTTGTATTTCCTTTCCAAGTGAATCAGCACTTTCCTACCCTAAACTGTTAACTGTGATAACTTGTCAAGAAGTATTTCCCCCTTGAGTGATTTTTGCCAAATTATCCTTTTGCACATGAAATAGTAGCATATTAAGTCATATTCTGCCTTGAGCAATTGAGTAAAAAAATCATTTAAAAACGGAATATAGCTATAAAACAGAAATTGTTATCCACATTTCACAAAGCTTAGCCACCCATCAGCTATTACATAAAAATGTTGTAGTTTAAAGCAGGATAGATTGCGGATGGGAGAGACTAGAGGTGCAAAAATTCGTTTCAACCTGTTAGCCTGTGAATCTGGCTATTTGTAGGCAAGCATGTCAAATCCCTGGAAAAGCGCTAATTGTACTTGCTTAAATCTTTCTTTGGAATAAGTAGAATGGCCAACGGAATGATGTGACATGATCATTCGCATGTATTTCCATAGTACTGGGTATCTATGAAGCTTACTCTCTTTCTGTATATTTGATATCCACTTTATGGAGTCATTAGTGCAAATGTTCTTTCCAGATATGCCAAGTCCACAAACCTTGTGAAATTGATCCAGTAAAGTTAAAAGATGGAGAAAACCTGGAAAACAATATGGTAAGACATTATTCCCTTTACTTTTTTATTTTACACACACATTTTATAATTGAAAATCAAATCTCTTGGTTATTATTTTTCTGGTCTTCGGACAATTTATGGCCTCTTGTTTTACTATGCATGGTAAGTCTGAGTAGAGAATGGTTCCAAGTCATGTTGCTAAGGGATAATCACTGCTGGAGAACTGGTTATTTTGGGAGGATGCAAATTGAAAGATTTTTCTTCTAGCCAAGTTTTGTTTAATTGCCTCTATTTTTTTCTTGTATAAATTTTCCTATTCCAGAAATGCTTCCTTTTATCATTTCCTCATTATCTTCTTTCTTCTCATTTGATTATTGATTCACTAATATCAATTCTTCTTGATAATACCAGTAATCTTCCTTTTAGAATCTCTTTTATTATTCTTAACTTCTAAACAGTTAGAGGATTTCCAATTCATTTACATCACCATACCTTTTAAACCTGTATAATTTGCCCTCTCCCTTTTTTTTGTTAAGCCTTCACAAATGAAATTATTCAAAACAGATGCTCTTTTCCCTGTTTCACAGAATTTGTTCCTTTTTCTTTTCTCTTCCTCTCTTTCTCTTTCCCTTCCTTTCTTCCTTTGGGGAAGCATCATAATATAGTGGATAGAGTGATGGGTTCTGAAGCCAAAAGATGTGGACACAAATCCCACCCACCCAATCTTACTACCTGTATGACCTGCTATGTATAGACATATATTTACATGTTGTTTTCCACAGTAGATTAGAAGCTTCTTCTTTATTTTTATTTTTCTTATCTTTTTAATTTTAATAATTTTTGTTTATTTTATTTTTTAAACTTATATTTTATGTTTTATCTTTTTTATTAATACCCAGTATGATTAGCATGATACCTAGACTATAGTAAACACTTAAAGAATGCTTATTGATTGATTGATTGATTGATTGCTTAATGTCCCTGGGCCTCAGCATCCTCATTTGTAAAATGAAAAGTTTGGATAGATGACCTCTAAAATATCTGTTTAGTTTTTGATTTATGATTCTATCATATTTTCTTTTGTCTAATTTCAATTAAACTATTCTAACCCTTTATCTTAAACTCTTAGGACTTAAGCTTTATTTTCCTTTTTCTTTTCTAAATTTAATTTTTTTGTTTGAATTTAAAGGGAATTCACCCTTAATTCACCTTGCTTTTTTTTTTTTTTTTTTTTTTTTTTTTTTTTTTTTTTTTTTTTTTTTTTTTTTTTTTTTTTTTTTTTTTTTTTGCTGAGGCACTTGGAGTTAAATGACTTTCCTAGGGCCACACAAAGTTAGGAAGTGTTAAGTGTCTGAGACCAAATTTGATCTCAGGTCCTTCTGCCTTCAGGGCCTGTGCTCTATCCACTGCATCATCTAGCTGTCCCATTCACCTTGCTTTTAAAGGGCTCTACCTCTATTTGTTCTTGTCCCTTACTGGTTTTTTGCTCACTTTTCATGTTTTCATCTTTTATCTTAATCCTTTGTTCTGCCTATACCTATGACTTAAATTCTCAGCTCTATTTTCATTATTAGTTCTTAAGTTCTGTCACCATTATCATCATCATTATTATTCCTAGTACCTATTATGCCTAGTACCTGGATGGATCATTATAAATTCCTCTTCATAAAAGCTTCCAATGATGAATCCATTCCTTAAGGGGCTGAACTTCCCTTTCCATTCATAGGTATCATTCCTTTCTCATATAGTAATGATTAAAAAAAAAAAACAACCTTCAACTATATCATACCTCTTTCCCAATTCATTGTCACAACATTTCTGCAAGAATGGTAGGCACATTCCTATTATTTCTCATCTTGCAGATGAGGAACCTGAAGGACAGAAAAAGTAATTCTTTCTGGAGCACATAGTACCAGACGCAGGTCTTAGCAACCAAGTTTCCTAACTCCTGAACTAATGATACATTTGATTTTTAACATAGATGATTATTCTTACGGGGGGGAGAAAGAGTGTATCTTTTCCCCTCATATATTCTTCAGTGAATAATAATTGTTATCATATAATTCTATTTGCCTTCTTAATTTGTATGTGCATTCAGAGAGTAGAAGGCTGATTTTCTGATACAGGTTTTGAGGTCATGACTAGGAAGTACACTGATGCTATTTTGTACTTTTTTTTAATCAGAGAATAAGCACTATACCAGTTTAAGTTGGAGGAACCAAAACTCCAACGTTTTAAAACTTGGCATTTCATAACAAGAGGCTTCTGTGGCTACAAACATCCTATCTACTTAAGGAGTGCTATCTCTGAATAGATGCAGTGGACTTCCTCTACTCCCTTCATTTGCTTTTTATTTTCTAGCTTTCAATCCATATTAGCTGGGATTCTGGGCTTTGACTCAGAAGGGTTTGTACTACTCCCTACCCAAGCTCAATGTGGCTGTACTATGGGTAAGTGGATCACTTACCTTTACAGTTTTTATAGCCTCTATTTGAGAAATGTGAATAATATTATTTGGGTAATAATAATAATAATAATACCTAGAATTCATTTCAAGCTTTAAGGTTTTCAAAACATCTTGTGAATCATTTTACCTTTATAATACCCCTCTGAGGTAGATGCTGTTATTATACCCGTTTCACAGATAAGAAAACCATTGCAAGCAGCAGATAAGTGCCTAGTGTCTTAGATAAGACTAAGTATCATAGATTTGACTTGAACTTGAGTCTTCTGATTTCAGATCCAGTACTCTATCCACTATGCCATCTAGCTGGGTAGCAAGGTGGGGAAAGCACCAAATTTAGAGTCAAATAATATTAGTTTTATTCCTGGCTTGGCTACCTACTAGTTGTATCATTTTTTGTTGTTCACAAGTAATTTCTACAGATCACAGTTTCCTAGATTGAACAATTTAGTTCAAAAAGCATTGGTATAAGACAAAATATTCTAAGTTCTAAGGATAGAAAAGCAAAATCAAAATAATTCCTGTCCTCAGGAAGCCTACATACTACTGAAAAAATGGTGAGGATGAAAAAAGAGATGTTCATTAAGGTCGATTTCTGTTCTAAATCTATGAAACAATATTTGATACATGACAGTAAAATATTTGGATCAATTTTAAATATGTTGCAGGAAAACCTGAGGCAGTATGTTGATCGCATCTTTAATGTTATTACAAAATCTGGGGTAAGCTGCCCAACCGTCATGTGTGATATTTTCTTTTCACTGAGAGAATCAGCTGCCAAACGATTTCAAGGTGAGTTTCCTATATCCATTAATAGTTAGCCTAGTTAAAAATAATTACATTCCCACCTTTGGTAATTACCTTTCTATTTGCAATGTCTCCCAACTATAATTAATGGTGACTTTTTAAAAAGTTAATCCCAAAAGAAAATAGAGAAATTGTTTCAAAATTAAACAACTAGACTAGCCATGATATGATAGGCGGGTTGATAGTTTGTTTGCCTTTTTAATTTTGCAGGGAAGTGGGTGAGGGCAATTTATTCTCTTGCCTACTGTTTCCCTAGGTATCTCTCCTGTTTTCTTTTTTTGGATGTACTTTAAAAAAAAACAATTCCCTGGGACCATTAAAGAATTCCTGGCACTTTCCTCATAGGGTTGGAACCTATTCTGTCTCTTGGCTACCTTCCAGTTCAGATAAATTGCTTCTTTTAGTGTTCCCACTTGGAATTTCCTTAACAGCCTCTTCTTGCTATCAATTAGAGGCATTGTGTTTGCACTGTACACCCTTCCATTGAAGTAGATCTCTATAGATCACTGACTTTCCAAAAACAGTGAAATGGGCATTCTGGAAATGTGTATCATTTCACCCTTTTGTAATAGCCAGAGTGAAAGGGGGGAGGAAGGAGGGGAGAAAGATTTCTGACTGGTCCAATTACAATGCTTGGAAAACTGATTTATCTTGGTCTTGCCATACTGTACAATATTAAATAGGTCATCTTTCATCTTCCTCTACCCAAATTTCTCCTTTAGTCCAAGAGAGGCATCCCTTCCACAGTGAAAGCTTAGGTTTATTAAGTGAAATGGACCTAATCTATCTAAAGAGAAGCCTTCCAGGGCTGTTGAAAAGATAATTTGCCTTACATATTCTAGGAATCCAAATTCTAGCTTCCAAGGGCAAGTGGTTATTTCTCCTCCTAAATGGCTTTGTAGTATTTATGCATTAGTGGCACACTTCTTGCATTCCTGATGCTGCATCCAAAAGATGATGCTTTCTCCAGTGAGAACTTCTTATTTTAAGATCATGCTTAAGTCAGAGCCTCACCATATCCAAACTATTTGGTCCACTAAGTAACAAAGTTCCTTCAATTCCTGTTATCTTCCAGAGTCTAGGATGAAATGACTTTTCTTGGTTACAGGTGACCTGGATGTGAGATATACTGCTGTGAGCAGCTTTATTTTCCTGAGATTCTTTGCTCCTGCCATCCTTTCACCAAATCTTTTTCAGCTCACCCCTCATCATACGGTATGTTTATTGGGGGGATTTTTTTCTCCCTTCCTTGTCATGTCAGACCTTTTCTGTAACACAGATGAGGTTGAGCTCCCTGCTAAGTTCTCTGTGTCCTATGTTAGCAGGTAAAAGATTGAAATGTAAAAATGACCTTTTGCAGGAGTCAAGGATCAGCCTATTAAGAATGAATTATGAATATAGCAAATACCTGCTATTTAATGCCTGACTAAAGATAGATTGCACCGTGGAACTTATTTGCCCTTTGATTTAAGCTTTCACCAAGGTTGGATGGTGGTATACTTTGGCAGTGATTAATGACAGATTTAAAAGTTCTTGGTGGCTTAGCAGCGTGACATAGAAATAAGAAACTGGAGTTTACTCCCTGTCACCATGGGGATTTTTCCAAGGGAGAAATTTTTATTTTCCCCACTAGCAACTTAGCCATTTATTTAACAAGTTACATTCTGGCAAGGAAAAAAAAAAGAGAAATATGTCTTCCCTGTCCTTATGGAACATGCTGTTACATATAGAACTCCTTTCACATTAAACTTACAAAGCCATTTGAAAAACTGAAATAACAGACCATCATTTGGAGAGATAAGTAGGTGCTTGCTTGGCACCCAGTTGGATCCTGTAACTTGGAAGAAGCCCTTTATATATATTTCCTTTGGAAAATAGTGAATGTCCTACTCACACGAGTGTCAGAATTGATTTACAATATTCTGGTGCTAAATATAGCAACATGACGGTTTCATTTATATTGTTTATATATTTTTTTTCCCATGTTCTGACTTATGATTCAGTTTCCCAGAAGGGAAGACCTCTCTACCAAGGAAGATCTGTAATTATTTATACAACTTAAATTGCATAAGATAGTTGTCTAGATGAATGAATTAAGCTGAATCAGCCAGTATGTATAGGGTGGGGCCTTGAATCTAGAATTTCTTGACTCTTCAGACTAGCTTTGTTTCCAGTCCACCAGGATGCCTTGCTTGTGTCCACACAAGATATACATTATATATTTGGGTATTTGTGTGTTTATTTGTAAACCATGTGTTTTTGTACTGTTTAAATATTTAATCATGTGATTTCTTGACTCAGTTTATACAAATTTTGACAAGATTCTCTTCTCTAGGGCTGCAGTTTTAACTGCAGTTATCCCCTCCACATCACAACTTTCCCTATCATGGTTTTGATATATCATGGGTTGACGTAAGAAATTAAATGGGAATTTTGGGAGAGTTTTGAGGAAGTCACAGACAATATATTAAGGCTGGTAAAGAACACAGAAAAAGTTTAAAATTTAGAAATGCATAAAATATGTGTATTTGATCAACATATTTGATCTTTTAACATCATAATAATTTAGTCTTCTTCTCTGATTCGAAGGGACAATAAAAAAATTTCATTTGGATTTTCCAGAGTACAGGGGCACCACACCCCTAATCTCTGCAATATGGAAGGGATAAATATAGTTATTTTTGTGGTGGTGGGAGTAGTTGTTGTTCAGTTGTTGAGTTGTGTATAACTCTTCATGACTCCATGGACCATAGCACACCAAACCCTTCTATATTCTACTATGTCTGGCCAGGTTCATGTTTATTCTTTCCATGTCACTATCCATCCTCTGATATCCCCTTTTCTTTTTGTCTTCAATCTTTCCCAGCATCAGTCTTTTCCAATGAGTCCTGTCTTTATGAAGCCAAAGTATTTACATTTCAGCTTCAGTTTTGACCTTTCAGTGAATAGCTTGAAGTAATTAATTTAAGCATTGTTTGATTTGATCAAGTATTTAAGTATTGACTGATTTGATCTCCTTGCTGTTCAAGAGATTCTGTGGAGCTCAACTTTCCTTGTAGTTCAACTTTCAAAGGTATACATTATTATTGGAAAAACCTTTGTCAGCAAGATGACGTCTCTGCTTTTTAGTATGCTTTCCAGATTTGCCATAGCTTTTCTTCCAAGGAGCAAGCCTCTTAATTTCATGGCTACAGTTACCATCTGTGGTGATCTTGACTCCAAGAATATAAAATCTGACAAACTGCTTCCATTTTTCCTTCCACTATTTGCCAGAAAGTAGTGGAACTATACTGTTGCCATGAATACTGTACACTTTGTATTAAATTTGGATCAAAGTATAATGTTTCTGTTTTCTTACCTTTGATAGGACCCACAGACTTCTAGAACCTTAACACTTATCTCCAAGACTATACAGACGCTGGGCAGTTTATCCAAATCTAAATCTGTAAGTCTCATCCTTTATCCCCCTACTTTGTTAGAAGTACTTTGCTTTTTAAAAATAAAACAATCAATTGACATTTAACTACTTTGTTAATGTAATGAGCACCAATTACTTCTTTCTAGTTTGTATTTGTAAATTTGGAATATAGCCAGACTTAACTGATTTTCTAGCTTTCTTTGTTCCTCATGGCAGAGGGGGAAAAAATAGGCAGAATTTAAAACTTATTGCTACATATATTTCAACTTTATTTCTACTTAGAACTGTCCCTAGATGTCATGTCTATTGGAGAGAATACCCTGGTCCAGGCTCTGGGAAATGCCTTGTTGCTTGGCTAGGGCAAGGAGGAGGGAAGAAAGAGAAGAGATAATTTTACATTAAATGTTGAACCATTATAAATTTAATAGGCCCATTAACCCACACTGAGATCAAGGAAAGGAGAGTAGTATTTTCTGCCTCTTCTATGCATGCCTTTGAAATGGTTATTCTTTTTTTGAACTCTTCTGTAAAACTTCCCTTAAAATTCATTTTAATCTAGATTTACCAACATTAAAAAAAACATTGTGTGCACATGTGGATAGGATTTTATTCTGATGGAGGTGAGGAGGCAAAATGCTACTTGCTTCTTTATTATTTTGCCCTAGGCCTTCATTGTCAATCTCATACCAGAAATAGCTATATGACTGGTGGTATTTGGGGAACATCCATTCTTAATTTTCAAATAGCAACAACAATTTAAAAAAATTGGGATACATAGGTAGAGATAGACTTTGTTAAAAATAACCAGAGGCTGAAAGTGGGTGAATGGCATCTCAGTCTACTCTATCCTCACTTTTCCAAAAAGCATGAGTCAAATCCTTGTTATATCTAGTTCAACAAACAACTTTTATATCAGGTTCATTTCTGAATGTTAATAGACTCCATTTTATGATCCCTTGCTCTCATTTGCTCTATTATTATTTTAGGAAGGGCATTTTATCCAATGGTTGTGCTCTAAATGAAACTAAGCTTATTAAATCACAGGACTTAACTAGCTATCATTTAATGGCAAGTCCTTTTAGTACTTTTCAGTAAAAGTGAGATAGAAAACAGGGGTTTTTTTGGGGGGTGGTAGTAATTTTTTTTAAGCAAATGGCCTTATAAGCAATGACTTGTTACATTCTCCACTTATCTTATCCAAATTTTATTGGTTTAGAAAAAGAGAAGGGTTCTATGCCTGAATCCAATACCTCCACAGGACTTCATATAGTTTCTTCTTTAAAAAATAATGTATCTTTTTAAAATTTACATTAAATTAGAGCTCTAGAAGTATTTATTTTTGAAACCAGCACTTTTAATTATTGTAGTTTTTAGGTAGTAGAGGAATATTTCCAATTTTAAGAACTTATTATGAAAATCCATAATTTAAAAATTAATTAATGGATTTTTTACAATTAAAGTTTTACTAAAGGATTCATCATAGGATTTCTCCAAGTGTTTATTTCTTCCAGAACTGTTAAAAATAGGTTTAAATTTATACAAATTTGATGAATATACAAATGTATACAATTATATGATTATTAAATACAAATTAATACAATATCCAATTCTACCACTAAAACTCACATAATGACAGTTAACTATTTACTCATTGATTTTTTAAAATGAGATATAGAATATCTCCTTTTCTCTTCTCTTTTTTTAAAATTTCTAAATTGCCATAATATTCAGTTGAATATTGTTGGGGTCTTCCGATTATTCAATAGATTTGGCGGGGAGGGGAGGTAACTCAAGACCCATACTACAGTTAAAATCTTTTGTTACAGGCCAGTTTTAAAGAGTCTTACATGGCTACATTCTATGATTTCTTCAATGAGCAGAAATATGCCGATGCAGTAAAAAATGTAAGTAAATAAAAATAATCATTCAATGGTTATCTAGTCATTTGTACATTTTAATTGCACACACACACACACACACACACAGGGAGGAAGGAGAAATGTAAATGCAAAATTGTAAGAGTCTTTGTCCTTATTTTAATTAGAGGGTACAACATGCATAAGGGAATGGTAATTATAACAGAAGTTTTAGTCCAGAGAGTCATAGTAATTGTGACTAAAGCCATAGGACAGTGGATTGTCATGCTCTTTCCAAGAGAGATGCTAGTATCAATTTGACAAAAGCAAGAAGTAGAAAGAGTGGAGAGCTGGAACAAGGAATAGTCTCTCCCCCTGCCCCCCCCCCACCATATATACATGGAATGCTTACAGAAATTCATTATGTGCTTGATCATAAATTCCAGGTATATTTAGGAAAATGGGAATTTATATGCTTTATTTTAAGACCTTGATAAAAAAAATAAAACCGGAACTTAATGATTCTAGCATAAAAGACAATATAATAAAATATAAAATTCTAGAATTAAATAATGATTATATGCTCAAAAGATGTAGGCCTAAAATAAAGCTTTTTAAAATAACAGATTTTAAAATTCTTTCAAGTTCAGCTTTTGATTAAAAACAATTTCAACTATTTCTCTCTCCCCTTCTAAAAACAAACACAAACCTAATTGTGGGTTGAGGCTCAACTACAGCGATAGGTATGCTTATCCTTACAAACAGTCAGAATCCCAGGGGAAATTAAAGGTTTAGGAAGCTTGTTTTAAGGAATTGAGAAAGTCACTGAAGAAGAAAACTTTTTTAACAGGCAAGATATTTTGATTCCAGGGGCTCAGGAAAACCCCAGCTCTCCAAAAGTAATTCATAGAACACTTATAGGATTACATTTCCTAATTATCTTAATTGCCCAATTAGATAGATATCTTAAATTAGATTAAAGTAAATTGAAGATCTTAAATTCCCCAATTAGATATTTAGCCTTTTGTCCCCCTCTTAAAATGTAGGTGCTCAAAAAGAGCCCCTATTCCATTTTGTTAGCAATTTATACCTTGCTGTGAATTTGGGATATTATTTCTCTTCCTTCAAAATAGGTGTCCTTAGAACTGGAGGTTATTATCTTTTTAAATGCTGCACTGTGTAATGAGAATACAAAGAGAGGTAAAAACAGGATTTCAAATAACTATGTACAAGATATGTAGAGTAAAAATGAGAGGTGTTATCAGAGAGAAAGCAAAAAGGTTTCTCATCTCTCCTTTTGGGTGATTTTTAATTAATTATTATAAATATTCTAAACCAATGTTTTTCTTCTTCCTGCCTGCCTGCCTGCCTGCCTGCCTTCCATCTGGACATTTTTCCTCTTAAGTTCTTAGATCTGATTTCATCCTCTGGAAGACGAGACCACAAGAGTATAGAGCAACCTATATTACTTAAAGAAGGGTAAGATTATGTTTATTACAAAGTGGAAATTCTGAGATGTGGACAGGGAGGAAAGAAATCTGAGTCACTTGCCTTTGTCCTTTTGGTTTTTTCCTAATATTATTTTACTTGATTTCCACTTTTGATTTTTCCTTTAAAAAAAAAAAAGAACTATTTTCCTTTTGTGCCTAGAAATGACAGCTATCCAATTTGCCTGGCCACAGTTAATGCAAAATTAATTAATAAACCATGAAATGCCCAAAGCCAGGATTCTGGTGTGGAGGTTGTCCAAGATATTGCACAAGCCAAGGAAAAATCTGGAACCACAAAACAATGATTTATAGAGATCATTGTTTTAAACCTTTAACCAAATCCAAGTAGGAAAATCAACTGTCAGTTGATGGGATTCATTGCTAACAGTAATAATTTAAATCTGTATATAATTCCCAAACCTATTTTGTCCAACAGGTCATTTTAAGAACTACCAGAGAACTCAAAACTATCAATAATCTCTCTATAACCATATGTTCCCTGTTATTATAAAAGTTTTCTTTTACACTCAATCCACATCTTTTATATGATAAAAGCCCTTACCTGCCTTCCACATGAAAAGAAATGTGATGTCAGTCATTCTGAACAGTGGTTGGTAGTAGTGGTGTGGTATATAGGAGTTCATGAATGTTTTAAAAAATATTCTGATAAAAATTCTGATAACTGTATTTTAAGATAATTTTCTTTATAATCTTATGTATTTCATTTTATTTTATGCATTTAAAAACATTACTCTGAGAAAGAGTCCATAAGCTTCATCAAACTGCCAGAGAGGTACAAGATACAAAAAATATATTTAGAGATAAAGGGGAGCTAAAAGATCATTTAGTTTGATCCATTTACTTTCTAAATGACAAACCTCAGTCCTAACTTTCTCAAAAACTAAGTAGTAGTCAGATTCTAAACCAAATGTTAAATGCCATTCCTATTATTTCAGGCTTGTTAAGCATATATTTTTATAGAATAATAGATTCTGAGACCTGGAAGGGGCCTTAAAGGTCATCTAGTTTCACCCCCTACCCAGTACAAAACTGCCCCCTGCAGTATTCCTGACAAGCAAGCATCAGATTTTCATTTGGCCAATTAAGCTAGGGTTTCTGCATCCCAGACTTATGAAGCTATTTTTTTAAAAAAACTAAAATGTAACATTTTACATTTATCTCTGCTAAATTGTGTCTTTTCATCACCAGCAAGTTAGTTACAAGGTATGACACATATGTGTACATATACATATGTAGTTATATATTTTTAACATACATAGAAATATAACATGTTTTTATTTTTATATAATTTAATATAAAATATATTTTTATTTATATATATAATATGTAATACTTTGGCCACCATTATTTTAAAGCACAATAACTCATGATGATCAATTCCCAACATGTGGAAGGTTTTCATTATGTGTTAATGTAGTGTATATTCAGAGTAATTAAATCACATGATCCTAGGTTTAGAGCACTTGTAAAGTGATGGGGTTGAACTAGATGATATCCAAGTTTTATTTTGCTTTAAACCTAGGAATTGCTTTAACTATACCATATTTCTCTATCTCCTTCCAAAAAGGTCTCATTAAAATTTATGTCAAAGATCATATTGAAATTCTGATGCTCATGTCTATAATCTTCTCCAGCCTTCCTATCTAGAAACTTTATCGGGAAAGGAAATGAGGCTAGTTGCTTGGTGATTTCAAGGACATGAGAGGGCATTGTTGGGACCTTTGTTCCCCCTTTCCATAAAAGCCAAATTGGGAAATTCCACATCTGTGAATGTGCCTTTGGAGTTGGCTTCCATGTCCCAGAATTTTTTCCTAAGGAACTGCAGGATCTTTCTCATCCCCACATCAGGTTTTCAGAATGAGTAAACAACAATGGCCTTCTTGGAGCCCACAATCTGGCTTCCAGTCTGAATTGCATTGTTATACTCAACAGGGGATATTCCTCAGTGATATTAGTCATACAGAGACATCACTAACTAACTTGAACATGGAGCCCATATAGATCATTTTCAAGACCAGTCTTTTCTCTTGAGTCTATTTAATGTTAATAGGTGCTGACAATACTGCCTTAAAAATTACTTAAATGTGGTTTTGGCTTAATAGATAAGAGACTAAACTATATATATATATATACATAGTCACAAAAATAACTTGAATTTCAACTTTGTTTTAGGTTGTGTGACTTAGAAATTTATGTCTTTAAAAACTTGAATCGACTCAAGCTAGAAGTTATGCACATAGACAAATACAGTCATCCTAATATATTAAATTTGAGCCTACACAAATTTTTAGGAAGTTACTCAAATGACTGATGAATAAAGCAACTAGAACAATGTCTTGAGACTTAGTGTATGCTCAATAAATATTTATTGAATGAATAATGAACAATGAAGCTTACAGTCAGGGGTGACAGGACTATGAGCTTTCATTTCCAATCAATGATCTGCCTTGCTTTATGTACAGTTATGTACAGTACAGCATGCAAATTGAGGTTTATGGATGTACTCGACTTTCACTACACAATAAGAATGATGAATAGTAAAAATTCAGAGAAATGGAGGAAGGCTTGCATAAAATGATATATACAATGACTATAGTAATACAAAAAAAAGATAATAAAAAAGGAAGACAAACTCTTGTCAAGTACAACAGGCAATCTTAGTAACTTACTATCAAAGTTAACACAACACATCCTATCCGAGTTAACATCCACACATCCTTCCTTTCTTTTTACAATTGGTAAACTGCACAAGTAAAAAATGCCATGTCAGGCACAGTCACACCATGAGGAAACTTTATTTAGCAGTCTTTGGGAGCATATTTTAAGCAAAGCTGCCACATATCTATCATTATTTGAGGCATAATAATATTCCATGGCATTCAAATATCATAGTATGATTAGCCATTACTCAATAATTGGGCTTTTTTGGTACTAGGGAAGGTATGTATGTTAAGAAACCCTACAATGAATATTATTGTTGGAGGAGGTCCTCATATTAGAAGATCCTCCAGTAAGGCAATCCCTCTGTTTACCTTGAGAAATACCTTCATCTGCAAAATGGGAAGCTTGGACCCAATGATCTCTTAGGATTCTTTTCAGAACATTCTATGACTCTGGATGTTCAGATTTAGGACTTGCTTAAATCAAGATATATTTGCAAGAATTCTTCCCTACTAAAGCTCATATCCTCCAGTGTGATTCAACATTTTTTGTATTCTTTAAAAAATAAATTTTTATGTATATTTCATTTTATATAACAGCACCATTCCCAATCTTGTTTTTCCTAATTAGTTTTTCTAAGTCTTTCTTCCATTTTGCTTGTGCCTGATTGTTTTTCTGCCTTTTCTCATTTGACCCATTGGCTGCTATGGTAAAGGATTCTTAATCTAGCAATAAACAGTTGATAGTAATAGTTCATGCAGGTAAGATGTAAGGAGACACTTGGCAAGTCGCTTTAACTTGTGGTGGTCTGTCACGTGTCACGTGCCATAAGAGCTGCCACAAATGTTTTTGTCTGGACTTGGCAAAGGAAATTGTGGTTCTCTTGACATACTTGAGATGCCATTAGCAAACTCCTTGGGCTAAACCTGTAATATGTCTCACAGGTAGAAGAAATTATTCTGTTTCCCTTTGCTTCTGGTATTTTCCAAGTAACACAATGTCTTCCTTTTGCTGCTTTTTTATTTGAAACTAAACACTTCCTGAAGAGTGGAATGCTAAAGTTTGGGTAGGGACAAGGAAGGCCTGCAGCCCTCCTTGGATATTTGATGGGCAAATGCCAGAAAAATTCTGGTGTAGTTTTAACCCCATTATTGCCTGTCTCCTTCAGTTCTGCAACTAGGAAAGATTCTGGCTGAGATTTACTTCATTGTTACCTTGTCAAGCTGTGATATATGAAAAGAGAAGCAGTTTTTATGAATTCCACCACTCCTTCACTTTCTGTTGTGTGACCCAAGCTTCATGATTGGTAGGATTCTCCATATTTTTATAGAAAAAAAGTGGGAGGAAGAAAGAAGGAGAAAGGGAAGACGGAAGGAAGAAAAAAAAACTACCCTGCCCTATCAACTACAGTCCACCCCTTTATTTTTGGTTTTCCATGAAGAATT
Source organism: Sarcophilus harrisii (assembly GCF_902635505.1). NCBI lineage: Eukaryota > Metazoa > Chordata > Mammalia > Dasyuromorphia > Dasyuridae > Sarcophilus > Sarcophilus harrisii. Next base: position 167,478,456 of record NC_045428.1, on the reverse strand, counting down.
CACTTACACTCTACCTCTTTCAGGACTCAGGATGAGAACTGTAAATATTTCTAACAGGCTTTATGGAGAGCCAATTTTAACTCTCTCTTCCCCCTCCAATTAATGACACAGTTTAGGAACAAAAAAAAAAAACAAAAAACAAAAAAAACTGATGTTTAAATAACACTAAAAATTCATGAACTTCTTTGAATGTTTTATCTTGTTGAATTCTGGTGAGGTAGGTGCTATTGTTTACATTTTACAGATGAAGAAACTGAAGCGGTACTCTTTGTCCAGGGTCACACAGCTACTAAGTATGTGAGACTGAATTTGAATTTGGGTATTCCTGATTCCAAAACCAGCACTCAAACCACTGTACTTTCTAGCTTCCATGGTTACAAAAGTCTTTATCATTGTCATAAAATAGTGCCACAACATATCTATAATTTGGGTGGATGGGTAAAGTTGGGGAGAGAAGTGGGTAGAGAAAGAAATATGATGGAGGGGAAAATGGGATTCAAAAATCCCATTCTTCCAGATCCATATTTTGTTAGGGTGGCTATTATCTATTTGAAGAGAACAAGTGCCCAGATCATTTTAAGAAAGCTAGGTAGGTAGCTCAGTGAATAGAAGCACTGAATGTGAGGTCAGAAATATGTGACTTTAAATCTTCTCTCAAAACTTACTTGCTTTGTGATCTGGACTGATCATTTATTTTTTGCCATACTTCCATTTTCTCATCTCTGACGTGGAGATAATAACATTATCTCCCAGTATTGTTAGAGTATATAATGAGGTAATAATTATAAAACATAAATGATAGGTCTTATTATTGCCATAATCATGTAACTAATATTATCTTCTTGAGGAGGGCTCCCATCCTAATAAGGAAATGGGATAATTAGGTGATCGGGCTACCAAATGGCACCAGAATTGAACACATAGCAATTCTGTGAAAGGATCAACTCCTTTTTTTGCCTAGAATGCCATTTCTGCTAACCCAACGTTTTCCCTTTTCCTTTTAACTAAGTCTAAGTTGTTAAAAGGGCTTAGGATGATTCAGCCTTGCTTTGATTTCATGGACAAAATAGAAGAAAAGGGAGAGAGTGGAAATTCTCCTTCTTTTGTTACTGAGATTCCTTTTGTAACTGGTCCTTTCCTGACTTAATGGGGAAAAGGCCTCATTGTGCTTTCTATTCGCATGAAGAGGATAAACAATATAGTATTATAAATCTTATGGCCTTTCTACTCATAATCTTTGAGCATCATACCCAGTTGATTTAAGTGCATTAAATATTGCTTTCTTCTTAATATACCTCTTCCACTGCTGAGGGCATGTTTCTAATGCAGTTTTTCCACTGATGTTTTTCACTATCATACCAGAATTTGATAGATTTATCGCTGAAGATGGAAAGAAAGGAATCTGGGGAGGGTGGATAGGATCAGGATTTGGAGTTGAAAGTTTTTAGTAAAAATCCACCATTAACTTTTACACTACATGCCCAAGTTTTTCAAATGTAATCATTTAAACATTTTAATGGTAAGTTTAAAATTAAGTTGACTAAAATCGAAAGCAGCTTGAAGATTCACATATAGGTATTGGCTAATTATTCTTGCTATGAATACTTGGACTTTTATATTTTGTCACAGCAGGAAAAGTGACTGGTATGTGTCTAAAATGTGTTTGCTTGGAAAAAAAAACATGAATGTCACTAGCCTGTCCAATTTATAATAGGTTTATGATCAAGAGAGCACAAGGAAGAAAACGCTTCGGGATGAAGAACTTTAAGAAGAGATGGTTCCGTCTTACAAATCATGAATTTACTTATCAGAAAAGCAAAGGTAACAAGAAAGGTTCGCTTTTCAGTTGTTTTCTGACTTTTCAAATACTTTCAAAAGCATTAAGTGAAGTGCTTGTAAGAAAAATGAGAACTCAGAGGCCATGGGCAATTAGAATGGATTTTTTTTCTTTCTGAAGAGAGAACCCAACAATGCTATCCCTACCTCCCCCAAAATACTAGATTGAATGAGAAAAAGGATATAAGAACTTCTCACTTGAGAGTGAACCTGAATTACCCATAAAATCAACAGAATGAGAATTATTAAGCAGCCACTTTTTATCCTGCTTCTTTGCTTATGTTTCTTGACAATTAGGTAAAATCAATATCATTTTTTTCAATTGGTAAGACAATCAACAAGCATTTAAAGAAACAACAAGCATTTATTAAATAGGCATTTACTATTATGTGGCATTGCTGTGGGAGGTGCTAGGGATACAACAACAACAACACTAATAATAATAACTAACATTATATGGTACTTACTATGTGCCAGGCACTATGCTTAGTGTTTTTACAATCATTACCTTATTTGATCCTCACAACTTTGGGGGGGGGGAGGTGAAGGGAACAGGTGCTGTTATTATCCTCATTTATAAACAAGAAAATTGAGGCAAGCAAAATTTGAGTGCCTTGTCCAGGAAGACACAGCTAGTAGTGTCTAAGGTTGCATTTGGACTCAGGTTTTCATGACTGCAGGCCTAGAGCTCTATCCACTGTGCCATCTCACTGTCCCAGGACAGAAATGAGAATGCCCTTGCCCTCAGGAAGCTTACAATATGTTAGTATACATTAAATAATTCACTGACATAGGATATTAATGAAAACTAGACTAGGATCAGTACACATTTTCTTGTACTGTCTTCTTTAAAAATTGATAATAATAAATAAAACTGGCACTCACATTCTTTCTAAAGGTAACCATAGTTATTTATCTTCTTTCCTCTGCATTCCAAAGGTTAGAGGTCTTGTTTGCCACAATTCTTTTTCCTTTTTTGAAATTTTTTCTCCTTGTATTCATCCCTAGGATTCTGAACTAAGTTCTTCTTTTGCCTGACCTTTTCCAACTTTCCTCTTCTTCTCCACATCTAAAACAAGAAAAAAAAGTGTAAATTCTCTCTTCTTGCTTTAGAATTTTAAAAGTTTGACAGTTAAGTATTTAAGCATCAGGATTATACTTTAAATAGGAAAAATAGGTACTTCAATTTTCTTTTACAAACATTCATTGTGCTTTAGATTACTTTGCAAGTGCACTATAAAAGTTCTTTTTTTGCCAAAGATACAGTAAAACTGTTGTTCAGTATTGTCTGCATACTCACAACCTTTTTGTTCCATTGTACTAATACAAGGTTAGATAAGAGAAAACTAACAGGGAATCTGTTAATAAGGATACAAAGAATTCAAATCCCTTGAAGACACTATATGTCTTCCTTTGAGAATTTTTTTTCCAACTCTATCTAACTATTTTTCTCCTCCAAATAATTCTTCTTATCTTAGGCTAATACAAACTTTTGCCTATTTCTAAGGAAGACTGAAATTGCCAAGAAAGAGAAGGCTCAACATGGAATACAGACTAGAGAATTGCTTGGGTTTTGGATTCAGGATCACCTTAGGGTTCAAGGTCTGCCCATAGGCAGACACATCCTAGCTGTATGATCTTAGTGAATTACTTAACCTGTCAGTGTCCTCAAACAGCTCTCTTCTCTCTTTTTAAGAAGAAATATTTTAAATACCTTTGGTCTATTTTTCTTAAAGAATGACTCTTTAAGTGTTCTATCAAAAATGTCATTACTAAGTTATTTAAAGAGGAAAAAAGACACGTTTTAGAAAAACAAAGGCAGAAAGATGTATTTTCTACAAATTAGTTGCTGATCTGTTTTGGTGGAATTCCCAACACCAATGAAATCACATGCTCGCCCCCCCCCCAAAAAAAAAAAAGGAAAAGAAAAAATAAAGATTGAGTTGCTTTAACATCTTTTACAAACAAAATGCAAGTAACTTCTTGAGAGAAGCCAAGCCAGAAACATTCAATAAAATTAGTGGACAAAGTAAAACTCTGCCCTATTTATTCATCAGCCTTTCTATTTTTGTTGACTTCCATCAGGAGACCAGCCTCTTTATAGCATTCCTATTGAGAACATTCTGGCTGTGGAGAAATTAGAGGAAGAGTCCTTCAAAATGAAAAACGTGAGTACTGCTTTTGAGACATTTTTGTCTTTTCTTAAGTGTCTATCCTGTTTTCTTCTAGCTCCTGTTCTTTTTTCCCCTACTCCCTAAAAACCTATGTACCATCCTTGTTCACTGAATTGTGTTATCCTAGTTACCCATATTCTTGAGGAGCTCTGGGAAAGGCTATGTTAGTCTTCAGTCCAACAACCCTCAAGAGCAGCTTAAATTTCCTCTTGGCATGGATGACTACAATAGAGTCCATGGATGCTTGCCCAGGAAGTGGTTTTAGAACTGAAATGGCATCGGTCCAACTGTTTCCAAGAGTGGTCCTAACTCTACATTGACTTGAAGAAATTAAGCTCTCTCAGAGCATCATTTGGTGGTCACACCATAGCCCTCAGAACTGGGAGCTGTTAAAGACACAAAGAAACAAATTAGACCTGGACTCTAAAATGACACATTAATATTTGCTTATGAATAAAAAAGACTGTGATATGGGCAGCTCCCAGCCCTATGAGTGACAGGATTTTTCTCAGTTATATTTAAGCTTGTTTAAAATTAGGCAATTGAAAGAAGATCATATGACTAAATGGAAAAAATCTATTTATAAATGACTCTGCAACACTTCATTTAGTTTTTATTGACTATTTAAATGTTTAAAACAACTAAGATGTTTTCCAGTCTGTGACTAGATGTATCAGTGTCTGTGAAGTGGAGTTGGATTGTTGCCCTCCCTGAGATGCCTAATAACTGGTCTATATAACTGTCACATCATGTTTTACATGCTTAGAATTCAAGCTGGGTAGTGATCTTACTTTTAAGACGATTACCATGTAGTTAGAAGAAACTAAAAGATAAATAAGTAGTGAAAAAGCAAATTTTCTGACTCTCAGTTGCACCAGCCACTACTTAGCTATTTACAGCTTTCTTTGAAAAAATAAAACAAGATGAGGTAGGAAGATTTGGCTCTCAGTTATTCAAGGACTGATTCTCCAATTATATTTTCCAAGTCCCATCGCCCTCCTGTTTTCTCTATCTGCTGTACATATTTGGGCCATTCTTCTGCTACCTAGCACTCCTCTCCATGGGAGAGTCTGGAGAAAGGAGCAGAGTTGAACCTCAGGCTGGCAAATGTTGTGTGTTAGCAGCTTTGGTAAAATATTTGATTGTGGAAATCAGCAAGATTATTAAGCTCTACAAAGCATCCAGAAATTTGTTTTGCTTGACTATGCATGTTTGTAGCCAGGGTTATGTTATTTCTTTCTTTCTCAGTTGAGGGAAAGGGAAAGGAGAGAGAAAGAGAGAAGGCAGATTTTTATTGATTGGGGAAAAAAAGAAATAATAATAAAATGTATTCACAGGAAGATTAACTAGATGCCCCAGTGGCTGTTGTCCTGGATCCAAAGAAAGGGAGACTCATATTCCTAGTTCAAATCTGTCTTCAAATTCTTACTAGCTGTGTGACCCTGAACAAGTCACTTAATCCTGTTTTCCTTGGTTCCGTCATCTGTAAAATGAGCTGGAGGAGGAAAATAGCAAACCACTTCAGTATTTTTGCCAAGAAAACTCCAAATAGGGTCACAAAGAATCAAACATGACTGAGATGATTGAACAGTAACATTCATAGGAGAGTAACTGTGATATAGGAGTATCAATAGAAGGCAGCTATTATGGTACAATGGAAAAAGCACAGCTTCTGGAGGGAGAGGATCTAAGTTCAAATTCTACCTCTCTAACTACCTGTGTAACATGGACTAAATCACTTTACTTTTCTATCTCCATTTCAGATCAAGTCAACAAACATTTATTAAGTACCTATTGCTAATGTACTCAAGGACTAGCACTATCTTTTGCTTCATTTTATTTTATTTTTATATTTATATATTTATAAATTTGTGTTATATGACATGTATATATAAATGTATACTTATAAATATATTTTTGTAGCATTTAGGCACAGTTTTTGGCACATTGCTGTTGTTCAATCATTCATTCTGACACTAATAGTGTCCATGGGATTTTTTTTTTTGGCAAAGATGCCAAGGTAGCTTCTTCTTCAGTGGATTAAGGCAGAGATTAAGTGACAACTCTAGGGTCACACAGTTAAGTATCTAAGGCCAGAATTGAACTCAGGTCTTCCTTACTCTAGGCCAGTGTTCTATCCACTGAGCCATCAAACAGTTTCTTGGCACATAGTAGGCATGTAATAATTCTCTATGGCTTAACTGATTGAAATGGTCATATCTAAAAAAAAAAAAAAAAAAGGTCATATCTAATGGCCTACGTGAGCTCTTCATCTCTAAATTGATGATCTTATGAACTGGGAATGTTTATAAAGGAAAGAAATAAAAGGATTTAGGGAGCACAAAATAGTTATATCACACAAAAAGGAAATTAGACTGGTTTTGCTTGTCTCTGAGCAGGTGGTCTCTCTCTGCAAAGAGGAAAGTTTAACTTCAAAGAAAGAAAAATTTTTCCAATAATTAGAGCTGTCCAAAGTGGAATAGGCTACCTTGGGATATAATTTGGGGGAGGCCTCACTTGGGTTATCTAGTAAAGAGAATGATAATTACTTGAGGTTTTTGTGGAAAGAAATCTTGAGATATGGATTGGAGTAAATGACCTCTTAAGATCCCTATCACTGGGATTCTGAGTTTACTAGAAAGTCTTTTTTATCTGCAAGTATTATGTATCCAAGGTTTGCGGACCTTCTTTATCATAGGTGGCTAAGTGTTGATAATATGCACAATTGTACACCTGTGCTTGTGTGTTTTTTTTTTTTTTTAAATCTTACAAAATCTCATTGACCACGAGGCAGCCACACCCATGTATCTGTTTTCACTCTCTTGGCTTCCTGATGTCAAATCTCTTGCTCTCTTCATAATTCCTTGGAGCAGACTCTGGGTTAAACTCCACCCTGGTATGCCCTTTGGTGGATACAACCATGTTTGGACTTTTTATGAGAAGGAACATTGAAGGGGGAGGAAGACAGAATTTTTTTTTCTTCTACTTGTATTTATTTTTTAAATTTAAAAAATATCATTTTCTTGTTTTTGCTTAAAGAGCAACTGTTGTGTCTGATATGTTGAGAATGGACATGTCTTACAAACATTGGAATTGCTTGGCTTAGCTAGTGGGCTCTCTGTTAACAGGTGCTAGATTTCAAACTATTCTGATTGTCATCTCAAGCTACATAACTCAAGCAAATGTGTTCTTTGGGTTGTTTTATATTCAATAAGCCACTGGGTACAGGGAGATTGTGGACTTGCTGACTTAAATTCTAAACATACAAAACTTTATAAATTGGGTTAATCTGGGACTGATACTCTTAAAACCACTTGTTTGCTTCTTCAGTCTATGAAAGCTTAAGATAGTTTTTTTTTAAGTGATTGTGAAACTGTCCAGAGAACTGTGTTAGTCCACCCTGCTACAGTGATGTTTCACATTAAATCAGTGCATTGAGTATTTATTATATGTTTCTTTGATTGGATTGGTTGTCCTTTATTCTTGAAGACCAAAATGACATTACCATTATTTGTTACTTGGCTAACAGTGATGTGATTCTGCTTTTCTTTAAGAACAAAGGACAGGGGCAGCTAGGTGGTACAGTGGATAGAGAACCAGCCCTGAAGTCAGGAGAATTTGAGTTAAAATCTGACTTTAGACACACGTAACACTTCCTATCTGTGTGACCTGGGCAAGTCACTTAACCCCAATTGCCTCAGTTAAAAAAAAAAAAAAAAGAACAAAGGACAACAGCCAACCGTGTGCCCTAAGAAGTAGCACTACAATATGGAATATAAAAGTACACCATAGTAGATAGAAAGCTGAGCCTAAAGTCAGGAAGACTAGCTTTAAGTTCAGATCTGGTCTCTCAGCCACTTAAGTCGCTTAACCCTATTTGCCTCAATTTTTTGATGCATATAATGAGCTGGAGAAAGAAATGGCAGCTCATTCCAGCATTTTTGCCAAGAAACCCCAAAATGTGTGACAAAGAATTGGAAATGACTGAACAACAACAAGGAACTCAGCCATTATAACTGGTGAACATGACAGAAGTTCAGTTGGTTCTAATGTAAAGTGCTGGTGGTTTATTTATATTCATGTCTTAGATTTGTACAGCAAGACACAAGGTATCCACAGGGCATACATGATAAACAGATGTTTGCATGACAGAGAATAAAAGAACAATCCATTACTGTGATAGAGAAAAAAGAAGGTGATACTGGAAGATAGAAAACCCAAGTTCTAATTCTTACTCTGCCACTGACAAGATGGTTATTCTTTGTGGGTCTGTTTCTGCACCTGGAAAAAAAAGAGAGAGACTGGATTAGATCTTAAAAATCAGAGGGTCATTAGATGTAGAACTGGAAATGGTTTCAGAGTTCATCTAGTCTAACTTCATTTTGTTGTCATTGATTAATTGTGTCTAACTCTTTATGATCCTGTTTGGGGTTTTCTTGGCAAAGATACCGGAGTGGTTTGCCATATCCTTTTCCCACTCATTTTACAAATGAGTAAACTTAGGTCCTGCAAGTCTTTTAACCTCAAAGTGCCCCTAGATAATTCTCTAAGACTGTAAGTTGTAGAAAAGGTGCTGACTCTGCATTGATGGAGAGAGTTCCCTCACTTGGGAGGTCCTTCTGAAATCACAGACTTAGTCTATCTTTTTTTTTTTTTTTTTTTTTTTGACTTAGTCTATCTAATAACAACCATGCTATAGTATGCATGTGGAGTTCTGGTGTGAGTACTTGCTGCATTCTTCTCAGGGCTCCTCATCCACCTTTGGTGTCCACCTTAACCTATCTCTAATCTATGACTCCATGAGCTGAAGCTTGCATAGTGGTCTGACTTAGCCTGTCTCAGTAGACAGACTTTTAAAGTAGGTTGAGGGTAACTGATGGGTCTCAAACCCATTGGTGAATTAAGGGGATGTTTACCCCAACATCCTCTGGGGAACAGTAGGCAGGTAAGAACAGTTTATTCTAATGGCTGTGAAAGCAGTGGAAGCAGGTGGTGTGGAGCACTTAGAGCTCCATTAGACCTTGTTCAAAGATATCAAAAGCTTCCACTGCATCCAGGGCCATCTCCAGTCACTTAACTTTAGTCCTGCCTCTTAGCTTCAAAGAGAAGAAAATGTGAGGCTGATGACTTTACATAACTCTGCCTCACTTCAGTCCAATTCACATGCAATTCAGGATATTTCCCATTATCTACTATTTTACCCCAATATTGTGATGTCACTGACCCTCATTAAAAATGAAGGACAAACAACAACCTTAGTAATAACTTATATTTTTATATTACTCTAAAATTTACAAAGCATTTTCTTCACAATCACCATATAAGGTAGACAGGTTGCCTATCTCTATTTTATAATGTCATGTGCTACCATTAACATTTAACCTCCTTTGACTCACTATCATAACTGACTCAGAAGATGGTCATATTTTTAATTCTTCCTTACTTTCATTTTTTATCAGTTCATAAGACTCAACTTATCTCCCTCAAAAATTTCAAAATGAACTCAAATAAAATGGAGGGGGGGGAATGAGTTAGGGCTTAACTCATAATGCATACCAAATTATTCTTGGACCTCGTGGGAAGGGGCTCAGATATTAATGCTGTTGTTTCAGTTTCAAAAAATTGAAATGTTCATATCATTGTTCCCAGGGATTTTGGATTTTTTTTTGCTTTGTTTTAAACTTCATACTTGAGGGTGGTGCAGTCTGTGTTTTTAAGTCTTTAACTGCTCAGGATAATTCTCTTAACCAGCTCTGTGATTCAGAACAAGACTCTCTGCAGAAAAAAAAAAGATAAACAGAAGCAAGAGATGACTCATACATATTGCTGGTCTCTGGTTCTTTTGGAATAGCAGTGAGGGAGTACTTAGGGAGAGCTGCATTCTTTCTCTGCCTTAAGACTGAGAAATAGAGACATGCTACAGGTCTGCAGTATATTAAGACTTCTCTTGAGATAGAATGCTGAAGGTTATCCAGAAAGCACCTGTGGGTCTTAGGTTCATTCTGTCAGAACCTCATTTTAAGTGTCGAGTAATGGCTATATTTTAGCATCCCCTCAGAATGTGTGTGTGTGTCCGTCCCTTACTTCCAAAGCAGACTCCCCCTCTCCCTTCTCCTGATTCTGCTTAGCTCCAGGGCTAATCTCCTTTCTAAAAGAAGGATCCTATTCCACAAACTCAACTCTCATTTAAAATAAGAATGAAAAGAAAAGGCCTGGCTTATTGTAACCATTTTTTATTTTTAGGGGACAAACCCAGAATATCCATGGGAGGAGAGATAAGTGGTATCTCATAGGCTTTTCAGATGAAGTAACCTGAGAGTTAGAGGAAGGAAATGGCTTGCCCAATGAGTCATCTGGCAGTGCTCAAAATAGATCCTAGGTTTCCCCTATTTTCCCAGACTAATTACTTTTCCCATAAACCTGCTGCCTTCTATCTACTCCAGCCATCCTTGACTAGAAGGGGAGCTATTTCTCACACATGACAAATTCTAGAATAGTATATAACTTGTCATTTTATTGTTATTAATCAGGTAGTTTGCTATTATCTTCATTTTAGAGATGAAAAAACAGAAATCATACCTGCCCTCAAGGAGTTTACTTTCTAGACGCAGCTAGGTGGTACAGTAAGTAGTTAGAATGCTGGGTTTGGAGTCAGTATGATCTGAGTTCAAATCTGTTTTCAGATATATACTAGCTGTGTGACCCTGGACACTTAACCTGTGTCTGCCTCATTTTCCCCAACTATCAAAGGGAATAAATGATAATAACATCAAATTTCCAGGGTTATTGTGAAGATAAAAACGAAATAACATTTATAGAGCTCTTTGCAAAACTTAAAAGCACTATATAAAGAGTAGCCATTATTAGCTACTAATGGGGAAATACCAGCTGGATGATATTGTTCTGCCTGCTATTATCCTATCTTCAGTGATAAGAATAAACAATAAAAAACTTGAAGCTAGGGCATTAATTGTGTGATTGTTGAGATTTCTGCTTCTTCATCTCCAAAAGGAAGATTATTTTATAAAATTACATTATCATTATTATTGCTGCAACTACTTTGGTTATAATAGTTTTTTTAAAAAAGATTTATAAACATAATTACCTGTAATGCTACAGGTATTATTATCCCCATTTTATAAATAAATAAACTGATGCAGAAAGAAGTTTACTAGCCCATGATCATAATTGTTAGTGTCTTTTTTCCTAATTTCAATTTATTTTTAAACTCTTTTCTTTTTAAATTTTGAGTACCAAATTTTTTCCTTCCTCTTATCCCTTTCCTCTGAGAAGGCAAGTAATATAATACCAATTATGCATTTGAAATGATGTAAAACATATTCTAACAGCCATATTTCAAAAAAGAGAGCAAAATAAAGTAAGAAAATTATCCTTTAATTTTATTGCTAGTGTTTTAAATCAGTATTTGAATCTAGACCTTTCTGACTCCAAGTCCAGCACCATCTAGTGTCCTACTATGTATCTATAAACATAAAAGTATAATAATAAAGATGACTATTTGAATCTGCACCAAAAAAAGCTCATAAGTATTTTCATGGTTTAGAGTTTCTTCCTTTCCTTCCCCTGTCTCTCCCTCATTTTCCATGTTTCCTTCACTAATCTAACCTCTTGCATCCTTAAATTTTTTTTTAACTTTTGGGAAGCATTTTTAACATTTAATCTTAATTTTATTTCTCAATTACATGTAAAGAAAAATTTCTAATGGCCTTTTAAAAAAGTTTTCAGTTTTGTATTCTTTCCTTTTCTCTCTCCTTCCCCTCTCCACTCAAGAAGGCAAGAATTTGAGGTAATCATGCAAAAGCATTTCTTTTAGCTATGTTTAAAAGAAAATGCAATAAAAAGAATAATAATAAAATATAAAAATATTATTTTTGCGTCTTTTTAGATGTTCCAGGTCATCCAGCCAGAGCGAGCTTTGTATATCCAGGCCAACAACTGTGTGGAGGCAAAGGACTGGATTGACATCCTCACCAAAGTCAGCCAGTGTAATAAAAAGCGCCTCACCGTCTACCACCCCTCAGCTTACCTGAATGGCCACTGGCTTTGCTGCAAGGCCACGTGTGATACCACTCCTGGCTGTACACCTTGTACAGGGTAAGGGTGAGGGCTGTTCACTGTTCTTAGGATAGTCACCCTTAGGGAAGCCATGAAGTAGAGAGGCCTGAGGCCATTTCTGGGCTTACAATGATTGGGACAGCCCTTTCCACCTTGACCTGTCTTATTCCCCATTAGATAATAACCTCTTTTAATATAAGGATTATGTTGATTTCTATCATAGTGTTCCTCAAGCCTAACCTCAATGCATTGCACATAGTAAGAGTCCAATAAATATTTGTTAAATTCATGAATTTGGGAGACAGAGGACAAAATGTTTTTAAACTTTCATTCTTAGGACAAGCTAAAGTCAAAGATGATGAAAACAGCTGGTAAAAAGTTTTTATGAAGTTCAAAAATTGACTAACGCTATGGACCATAGATCGCTAATATTTTGAATGTTATTTTAAAAAGCAAATCAGTATTTTAACACTTTAAATAACCTTTCAAATGTTGTTTTCAAAAAGTTTTTAGTATTTGTACTTCTGAAATTATTAAGACTTAAAACTGCATTAAGATTTTTTTAGATATTCAGGTAAAAGAGGAAAGTACTTAGGGTTTGCATTTTGTATTAGTATTTTTAAAAATTTAATTCCTTAACGAGTTTTAATAGCCCCACACATAAACCTGGGGTTCCTGCTTTATAATGAAATTCAGCAAACATTAGGTTCTCACTGGAAGCAGTGTAAGGCTAGCTATATCCAGTGATTTTCCCAAGTTTTGTGGTGCTTATAGTTTTGTAAAAAAAGAAAAATACCTTTAATGCAGATAGGGGTAGCTAGCCAGAGCCTTTATTAAATGCTTACTATGTGCTAGCCACTGTGGTAATCCCTGAGGGTACAAAGGCAAGCAAAAGAGACAGTACCTGCCCTCAAGGCACTTACATTCCGGTGGGGGAAAAAAACACCTTAAGGGAAAAGCCTAGAAAGCATGGGGTGACCGAGAAGGGTTACCTGTAAGGGACCGATGCTCTGGGAAAAAAAAAACCCAAGTGACATCTTGTATTTAGAAAGGCTTCCCCAGAGGAAGCAATTTTCAGGGAAGACTTCATGGAAGAGACAATATTTGGGTTGGGGTTTGGAGAATGCACAGAATTGAAATAAAGCCAATAGAAGGTAGGAGGACATTGTAAGCATTGGGAGAAGTGAGAGCAAAGACAGGAGTTGGGGGAATTCAGGGCATGCTTGGGGAATATGGTCCAGTCCATTGTGGGGACTAGCATGAGAAAAAGAGAAAGAATTGTCAAGGAGAGCGAGAGAGAGCTCTGAATGGAAAAAAGTTTGAATCACTGTAATTTTAACACTCAAGATCAGTACAAATTTCATTTGAAAACACACACACACACACACACACACACACACACACACACCTATTTTCTGAGAATTGAGGAAGTCATTTTGAGGTCTTTCATACCTAGGACTATAAAATCCAGTCCAGGCTGTATCTGCGTCATGAATCCCCTGTATAAAGTATCTAGCCTTGGCCTAGACTCTTTCAATGACCTTGGAAGTCCTTCCTTCATTAAGACAGTCGATTCCATTTTTGAGTCACTCTAATTGTTTAAGGAAATTCTTCCTTTCTTTGAGCCTAAACCTGAATTTCTGTGACTTCCACATATTGTTCCTAGTTATGCCCTCTAGAGACACATCTCATAATTTTTTACACCTGAAAGATCTTCAAGGAGAATGTTTCTCTCTGTCTCTGTCTTTCTGTCTGTGATTCTCTCCTCTCTGTCTCTTCTTTTTCTGTGTATCTCTGTCTCTTTTCTCTGTGTTTCTCTGTCTGTCTGTCTATGGGTCTCTGTCTCTCTCTCTGTCTGCCTCTGTCTGTATCTGTTTCTCTGTTTCTTCCCAGCAGCCTTCTCCAGGCTAAACATCTTACCACCCTAGTCCCCCTCTTCTGAATGTCCTCCAGTGTATCAGTGTCTCTCAGACACTGGACCCAGAATGGTTCACAATCCTGTAGATGTGGTCTAACCTGCATAGGTATACTGATGTAATCCTGGCTCTAGATTCTAGCTCTTGATACAACCTAAATTCTATTAGCCTTTTTTGGTTGCTACATCACATTCTTGACACACTGATCTGTTTCAACTGCAGATCTCTAAGTTTTTTTCACTAGAAATATATAGACACATCTCCTTGGGGTTATATGAAATTGTGTGTGTACTTTCATCCACATGCCTTGCCCTTTCCTATACATACTTTTAACCTTGTTTAAAGTTATTTTTGTATTCCTCGAAAACCAGTGGTCCCCCAAATTTTGAACAACCTCAAATTCTTTGGGTAGTAATTTGGGGAGCATCAAAATATTAACTTGAGAGTAGTGTTGTTTTTTAAAAATGCAAACTTCTTTTTCTTATTTTTTATAGTGGCCTTCCAGCAAACATACAGCTTGATATTGATGGGGACCGAGAGACAGAGCGAATCTATTCCCTTTTCAACTTGTATATGAATAAATTAGAAAAGATGCAAGGTAAGGAAGGAAGGCTCATGTTATCACAGCAATTGTTACACACTCAAGATAAAAAAGGATCTTTTCTGAGGGAACAAAACTGATATCACACATAATATGGGAGTAATCCTCTAGAAATCTATCAAGTCCTGCTATGAGGGGAAGTGAGAATTCTTTTCCTGAAACAAGCTGTGGATTTGTGTGTATGTAGACTCATGATGCAAGTACTTATGTTTATGACTCTGATGCTAAGAAGTTCTTTGTAAATTAGGCAAAGATTTTAAAAATGACTTTTAACCACAGAATTTCTAAATAATATGAGGATAAGGCAGAACTTGCTTACTCTGAGCAGTTATAATAATTTGTCATGTCTTAAATATCTCTTTACAATCTTCTTAACAATCAAGTCCAATATTTTTGGTTTACTATATATAGACATATACAAAGATGCATAATACATGTATATAGATACACAAACATATACATATATATAATTTTTATTTATTTCTTCATTTATTAATGGGCTGTACAACATATAGAACATGAACATTAAAAAAAACAAGCAAACAAAAAAAACTTTGCTTATAAGCTTTGTGAAAGCATCACTGATTTTAAACTCCTTTAGTTTATAAAACAAAACAAAAAACAAAATCCAAACTGAAAAAGTTTACATAAATAAATATACAGTTTGATGGATATAATTAATAGAAAAAGCAGAGATAAAGGAGCTCCTTCATTTGTCTAATAAACTCATTTTTTGCTACTTTGCAATCTGTTTTCCACCTCAAATCTGCAGTAGGGAAAATATCATGAAAGAAGAATCTTAGGCACTACTTGAAATGTGAAGCTAGCCTTTAAAGCCTTTAAAGCAAACTGCTGCTGCTGCTGCTGCTGCTGCTGCTTTTTTTGTTCCCCCCACTTTATTTTTGATAGAAGGCAGCCAGGCAAAGCGTGGACAGAAACCTGGAAAATATTTTAATCTGGATTTGGCAACCATTTCTTTGCACATCTGTAATTGACCTAGTCCCCACCCAATGGGACATCCTTTTATGACTCATCTTGGCGTGTTCCCATATATAGAGAGAAACAGAGAAAGAGAAAGATAGAGACAGAGAGAATAGAGAGAGAAAGAAACAAAAAGACAGAAATAACAGAGAGATAGAGGGAAGGGGGAAGAAGAGAGAGAGAAAAAGAGAGAGAGAGAGAAAGAAAGAAGGAGGGAAGGAGGGAGAAGGAAAGGATAAATGATAATAATAAAATATTGGTCTGGAGTCAGCAAAATATCATTTATTTGTCCTGTCTTGGACATCTGATAGCTGTGTGATGCTAGGCTTATCATTTAATCTCTCTCAGTCTCAGTTTCCTCATCTGTAAAATGGGGATGATAACACCTTTTTCATGGGATTGTTGGGAAAATCAAAAAAAATTAAGTGTAAAAGTTCTTTACAAATATTAAACTACTATATAAATATTAGACATCTTAATATCTTCTGTAAGTCTTTTCTTCTATGGATTAACAATACCAGTTTCCTCAACTATTCTTTGTATGACCTGATTTTCAGACCTTTTGCCACTGTTTTTTAATATGGATTTGTTTTAAATGCCTCTCAAGGTGAGACATGAGTATCGCAAGCATACCTGAGCATAATATTCCTGATATGGATTGATCATTGCAGAATATAGCAAAATTGTTATTTCCTTTGATCAAAAGATATTTTTATTAATGCACCATATGATTCCATTAATTCTTTTGTTAGCTGCTTTAGAAGGGCTATTTTGAGTTGTGATCAGCTAAAATGCATGAGTCTTTTGAAAAGTAAAAAGTTTAAAAGGCATTTATGAAGCATTTACAACGTGCCAGGCACTCTGGCAGTGTAACTGCTGGCTATACAAATATCAACCAATTAGATGGTCCCTCCTCTCAGGATGCTTATTTTTTTTTAATTATAGCTTTTTATTTACAAGATATATGTATAGGTAATTTTTCAGCATTTTTCAGCATTGACAGTTGCAAATCCTTTCGTTCCAACTTTTTTCCTCCTTCCCCCCACCCCTTCCCCCAGATGGCAGGTTGACCAACCATGTTAAATATGTTGACGTGTAAGTTAAATACAATGTATGTATACATGTCCAAACAGTTATTTTGCTGCACAAAAAGAATTGGACTTTGAAATAGTGTACAATTAGCCTGTGAAGGAAATAAAAAATGCAGGTGGACAAAAATAGAGGGATTGGGCATTCTATGTGGAGGTTCATGGAGGAGTCATCTCCCAGAGTTTTTTTCCTTGGGTGCAACTGGTTCAGTTCATTACTGCTCTATTGGAACTGATTTGATTCATCTCATTGTTGAAGAGGGCCAGGTCCATCAGAATTGATCATCATATAGTATTGTTGTTGAAATATATAATGATCTGGCCCTGCTCATTTCACTCAGCATCAGCTCATGTAAGTCTCTCTAGGCCTTTCTGAAGCAGGATGCTTAAATTCTAAAAAAGAAAGACAAAACCCATGGGGAAGATTTGGGCAAGAAGTGTTTTGGACAGTGAAGTCACAGGAATAGTGATTAGACATCAGGAGATTGATAGGCATATCCTTTCTAAAGATGGATTAGATTATTGTACTTGATCAGAATTGGGAGACAAGGGAAGCAAAGAGTAGGAATATGTAAATCCCTGGTGCAGTGGGGTGGTAATGGCTAGGAAGATTGCAGTGGGCCTGACTTTGGGCTAGAAACAATGAGTCATCCCAGTCATCAGTGGGAAGCTCAGAGTCCCAGTGAGGGAGCTCGAGTTCCAGATCATAGGTAGGACTGGAGCTCAGAGACATGGCAGTTTGAAAATGGGTAGCAAGTAGTTTCCCTGTGAGCAGTTGTTTAGCAAAATCTGGTACTTTTGTGACTGATTTTCTTTGAAACTCTATTTATTGTTGTGAAGTTTCATCTTGTTGCTTTTGGCCAGCTCATCTCAAGGTCTTTTTGAATCCTGATTCCATCATTCTAATCATAACTTCCTTTCCAGCTTTGTGTCAACTATAAACTTCACAAGCATGCTATCTTTGTATCTGTCCAAGTTGTTAATAAAAAATGTTGAGCAAAACATGGCCTAGGACTAAGACTTGCAGCATCTCATTAGAATTCTTTTTTTTTTCCCCAAAGTGGCTTAATTGTTAATTGTTAATTGTCTTTAGATACAGGTGCTAAATCAATAAATAACAAATGTTTTGATTTACCTAACAGCATAGTAATCTGTTCTTGTATCTCTTTATCCACAGTGATATTAAGAGAAAATTTGTGAAAAACTTTATAGAAATCCAGAAATGCTCCTACCAACCTCTGACACTGTTCCTAGAGAACCTATGCAATGTGTATCAGTTACCTCCTCCTTTTCTAAACTTTTAATAATCTCATTTAATCATTTATCACAGATGTTTTAAAGACTATGCCATCAGGTTTATGACTGATACTTTTTGGTTCTGCCTCTTTTTTTCTTTTTCTAAAAAATTTATTCATCTTCAGTCTTTTGGTACTATTCCTGTTTTCCACGGTCAAACTGTCATGGAATAGAGGTACAGGGGGATAGCAATCAGGAGACTTGTTTTCTAGTGATCACTTCACTGCCTTGCTGTGTCATTGTCACTATTATTGTTGTTCAGTCTTTTCATTTGTGTCTGACTCTTCATGACCCTATTTGGGGTTTTCTTGGCAAATTGCAGTGGTTTGCCATTTCCTTTTCCAGCTCATTTTACCAATGAGGAAACTGAGGTAAACAGGGTTAAGTGATTTGTCCAGTCACACAGCTAGGAAGTGTCTGGGGCAAGATTCAGATTCAGGACTTTAAATAATAATAATTCAAGCCTTCTTAATAAGTCTAATACTTAATCTACTATACCAATTAACCCTCTTTCTATCTTCTATTCTATCCTGTGCTTCAGGTACCTTTTAAGAGTTTATCCTGTCCTTTCCAGTTTGAAGTTTTTTCCTCCTTAGTAGATACATAGAAAGGAAATAATTGTTGATTAATGTTGCCTTCTGGCATCAGTTAGCACTATATTCTCTTCCCCAAACAATGGTTCCTATCATATCCTTGTTCGCTGGCTTACTCCAAACAAGAACAGTGTGGTGCATTGGAAAGATTGCTGATTTTGGAGTCAGAAGGTTGGATTCTGGCTGTTACAAGTTTTGAATTGGGGCAAGTCACAACCTTCTGACTCTCATTTGTAGAACGGAGGAGTTGGACCCAACATTTTTTAAGGTCCCTTCTAATATAAACCTTGAGTATATGTAACCTTTAAGTGTGTGTGTATACATGTGCGTTTTTCCCCCAGGGTGAAAGATTTTTTTACAAGTCTCACTTCAAGCTAAGCTTCATCATTCCTGACATCATTATTCTGGATTTGCATGTTTTATATTTGTTTTAGATTCTCCTTCTTCAAAGTTGTATATGTATTCTTTTAAAATCTCAACTAGTCCCTGCTCTTAAGATGCTCAGAGAGTGATGGGAAAGACAACATATAAACAACTACACACAAATTAAATGATGCCAAATAATTTCAGAGGGAAGGCAGTAAGATTAAAGTGAACTGATAAAGGCTTCTATATATATATATATATATATATATATATATATATATATATATAATATTTTATTTTTCCCCAATTACATGTTAAAACAATATTTTAACATTTTTTAAAAGTCTGTGTTCCAAAATCTCTCTCTCCCAACCTCCCTCCCTTTCTCACTCCTTGAAATGGTAAGTAATCAGATATAGGTTATAATGTGCAATCATGTAAAGCATTTCCATATCAGTCATTTTGTTCAAGAAGATGGAAGGAAGGAAGAGATGGAGGAAAAGAAAGAAAAAGAAAGAAAAGAAAAGAAAAGAAAGAAAGAAAGAAAGAAAGAAGGAAGGAAGGAAGGAAAGAAAGAGAGGGGGACGGAGGAAGGAAAGAAGGAGAGGGGGAGGAAGGTAGGAAGGAAAGAAGGAAGGAAGAAAGGAAGGAGAAAAATATCATGTTTTCAGTATATGTTCAAACAATATCAGTTCTTTCTTTGGAGGCAGATAATATGCTTCATCATTAGTCCTTTGGGATTGTTTTAGATTATTGTATTGTTGAGAATAGCTAAATCATTTAGCGTTCATTGTCATATAATATTGTTGTTACTGTGTACAATATTCACCTGATTCTGCTTCTTCACTTTGTATCAGTTCATAACTCCCAATTTTTCTAAAACCATCCTGATTGTGATTTCTTACAGCACAGTAATAATATTCCATTCCCAATTATATACCACAGCTTATTTAGCCATTTCCCAATTGATGGCATCCCTTTGATGTCCAATTCTTATATCACAAAAGAGTTCCTGTACATATTTTTATACAAATAGGTCTTTTTTCTCTTTTTTTGGATGTCTTTGGGATATAGACCTAGCAGTGGTATTTCTGAATCAAAGATATGCAGTTTGATTGCTTTTTGAACATAGTTTGAAATTGTGATCCAAAATAGAGCAATTCACAACTCTACAAATCAGTTTACAACTCTACCAATAGTATATTAGTGTATGGGAAATGCTTCTTTAAAAAATTAGGACTTTCTTTAAAACTTGAAGGAAACAAGGAGATAAAGATGAGCCAGAAGAGCATTTTAGGCAAGGGAAGCAATTAATGAAAATGTTCAAAACCAGGAGATTTTGTCTTCTTTGAGAAATTTGAAGAAACCAATGTTACTTGATTGAAGAATAAGTGAGGGTGAATAAAGGGTTAGAAGATTGAAAAGGTGACAAGTTTTAAAGAGTTGTAAGAGTCAAGTAGAGGACTTTTCACTTGATCCTGAAGGACCTATATAGGGACCCACTAAGAATATATTGAATAGGGAGTTCATATAATTTGACTAATGCTTTAAGATCACTTTGACAGCTGAGTGGAAGATGGATCAAAATAGGGAGAGCCTTGGAACAAGGGAAATAACCAACAAACTATTGGAGTAATCCAGGCATGAAGTGATGAGCATCACAGAGTGATTGAGAGTGTGAGAGTATTGATAAGAGATGTTATAAAGGTAGAAATGACAGTGTTTAACAACAGATTGGTTATTGGGTTTGAGAAAATACAAGGAATCTAGGATGATACCTCGGTTTTAAATCTAGATTTGTAGTTTATAATAAAATAAACCTAGATTTGTGGTTTGTAGTCATAATTGGTCTCTTTAGAGTTCCCTATTCTTCCTTTTGGGGCTTAGTCAAAGGCAGATGTGTGTTTGGTTTGTTTTAATTTCTCATTTCGTTTAAGATATATTTCTACTTAGAGACTTTTTATGCTAAAATCATTAAAAATTCCTTTCTATTAAAAAAAACACTTTCATATATGTCTTGACTGCTCAAAATTTCTTTACCAGAACATACTTAACCTTTTTTTCTCAATAAAAACTGATATATTTCTCTTTCTGTTGAATACAAAAAGGTGTCAAATACTGTAAGCTTCTTAGTAGAAATGAGTACTGGTTCTTTGTGAGGTCACATTCATTTTGGGCACTTTTCATAGGTCTGCTGAGACTAATGAAGGACTAATACAGTCTCCGAGAGCAAATGTATGACTACTTCTCTCAGTTTTGCTTTGATAGATAAGAAATCAGGGGACAATGTGAAAGGAATCAATCATGAGCTGAGAAAAAAAAATTGACTCTCTAAGGTGACCTTGCTTACACTAGTAGATAAATGATTCTCTGTGAGTCTTATTTATGCTATCTTTTTTGTCCCATCTTAATTTCCCACCTTTATAATCATATAAAGAGCAATGAATTAGGAATCTGAAAATTGAGAGTTTAAAGCCCAAATCTGTTCCATGGTACCTGTGTGACGTGGACAAGTTGGTTTGCTTGTCTGTTTTCTTATCTATAAAACAAGGAAATTTGCATAAATGATATCTAAATTCCTTCTAATTGTAAATCCTATGAACCAAATTATCCTACATTCTACTATATTATAGATTTGGCTTGGTTTGAGCTTTTTTGAATTTCTGGTTGTCATCTTGTTTTTTTTTTTTTTTTTGAAAAATATCTTACTTAACTCAAGCACATAGGAAAGAACATATTTAATATATACACTAGAACATAAAAAGAGAACTCAGTATGAAACCATGAATCTCCATTTCATACCACTTGCTTTTTTAAAAGTATATAATAAATTCTATGCTGCTGTCAAAATTTTCCTATTTTTCTTTGTTTTCTTATGAACTTCCTTCTGTCTCCTCTTTAACATTTAAAAATTTATAGTTTCTCACTGAATTTCTTACTTTTCAATCTGCTGCGAACTTAAGAATTTTGTTGGAGTAATATAGGAGCAATGCAGTTTATCTCCCATTCAGGCTGTATCTGCGTTTTCCTAGAACAGTATATTAACCTCTTAGAATTTGGTGAGTTATGGCAGAACTTGTTAGTACCTGTTTGATACTTATATATTAATGTGCCAATTCATTCTTCTGGATAGCACTGCCTTGGGAAATCATAAACTGATGATTATGAATTTCTACTCTCCACAGTGCTTAACCAAAAATCCAATCCAAAAACCCACAAGAACAGCAGCAACAACAAAAAAATACAAAACAATCAGAACTGGATAAATGAAATGAATGAATGAAAAATAATTTATTAAATGATTACTATGTATCAAGCAAAGTACTAAATTGGAGTATCATCTAGCAACCCTGGGATCTCAGGGTTTTGATATTTTTCTTCTCTTGTTTAACCAAAATTTATCTTCTCTCCTCTTTTCACATTTTTTGCAGAGGCTTGTGGCAGTAAATCTGTCTATGATGGACCCGAGCAGGAAGAATATTCAACATTCATCATTGATGACCCTCAGGAGACTTATAAAACACTAAAGCAAATCATAGCAGGTGTTGGTGCTTTAGAACAGGAGCACGCCCAGTACAAAAGGGATAAATTCAAGAAGACAAAATATGGGAGCCAGTAAGTGGAAGATAATTAGACATTCTCTCTGTACCATTAATTCAATGTGTTTGTCTTGGGTGATAAAATTTTGACAGATTGTAAGAAAGGAGAAATTCTAGGTGATATTTATATCTCAGGGAAGCCAAGTGGATCATGGTTAGGGTGCTATTTCTATAGTCAGGAAGACACATTTTTCTGAGCTCAAATTCAGCCTCAGACATTTACTAGTTGTATCACCCTAGTCAAGTTACTTAACCCTGTTTGCCTCAGTTTCTTATCTATAAAATGAACTGGAGAAGGAAATGGCAAACTACTCCAGTATTTTTGCTAAGAAATCTCCAAATGAAATCATAAAGAATCAGAAATGACTGACAAATGAGTGAACAAATAAATGAAAATCACATCTTAATAGAAACTTAGCTGGGGTAAAGTCAGGTTTGCCCCCAAGTTCTTTTTTTTTCTATCAACCATTCTCAATAACTTCCTTTCTCCAATAACAGTCAGAGGAGTCTAGTAGATAAGGGACTAAATCATCCCAAGATATTAACAATGGAAAATCAAGAGAAGGGAGTATCACTATTAAGTTAAATAAGAAAAATACACAAAAGAGATTACCTTCTTAGAGGGCACCAGATTGAATGATGGAGGAAGGGAATGCTCAAGAACAATGGATTTGGATGTTGGTGCAAAAGAATTTCATTTTGGTCCCTATCTAGAATTTCATTGGTATATGGAAACTCCCTCCATTGATGCAGATGAACAACTCATCATATATAGCTCTGAACAGTTAAATGACTGGTACATGATCACACAGCTAGGATGTGTTAGGGAGAAAGACTGAAGCTTGTGTCTTCCTAACTTAATCCATTTTAAGATTGTTTTATTGAGACTGATTTATGGGTCAACTAGGTGGTGCAGTGAATAGAACACTGGACCTGAATTAAAATCTCTGACACTTAGCTAACTATGTGATCCTGGTCAAATCACTTAACCCCCATTGTCTCCAAAGAAAGAAAGAGAGATTTATGGTTTTTCTTAAATGAAAGCCAGCATATTATAATGGATAGAAGATTGGGTTTGGGGTCAACAAGACCTGGTACCCATTGAACAAGAGCCAGTCACAACCTCCCAGTGCCCCCAGAAAACTCTCTAAGACTACCAGTTACCGACAAGTTGTCAAGGAAATTTCCCTACAACAATAAAAACTATCTTTTACCCCTATAAATCCTAAACATGAGAGTATGAAGTTTATTTAATATCATTTTTGTTGGTTTTGGTTTTCTTTGCTCTTGTGACTTTTGAATCTTAACCCCACATTCTGTGGCATGGAAATTCTATTGTGTCTGTGTTT
Source organism: Sarcophilus harrisii (assembly GCF_902635505.1). Lineage (NCBI taxonomy): Eukaryota > Metazoa > Chordata > Mammalia > Dasyuromorphia > Dasyuridae > Sarcophilus > Sarcophilus harrisii. Next base: position 167,454,581 of record NC_045428.1, on the reverse strand, counting down.
CTCTAGAATAGAAAGAAATCACTAACTTGGAGACCATTAGAGAGCCATTTAATATGAAACAATGTTCCTAAGTTGTCAGAAGAAAGATACAGAATGTATTCCTTCTCCACACAGCAATTATATTCACTCCTTACATAGGAATAGCATCAGAAATAAACAAGGAATTTTGCATTATAATTATGGGATCATCAGGGTAGAATTGAAGACCTCCTTAGAGGTCATTTGGTTCAACTCCCTCATTTTATGGATGAAGAACTATAGTCCTTTTCTTTTTTTTTTTAATTTAATAGCCTTTTATTTACAGGATATATACATGGGTAACTTTACAGCATTAACAATTGCCAATCCTCTTGTTCCAATTTTTCACCTCTTACCCCCCCACCCCCTCCCCTAAATGGCAGGATGACCAGTAGATGTTAAATATATTAAAATATAACTTAGATACACAATAAGTATACATGACCAAAACATTATTTTGCTGTACAAAAAGAATCAGACTCTGAATTATTGTACAATTAGCTTGTGAAGGAAATCAAAAATGCAGATGTGCATAAATATAGGGATTGGGAATTCAATGTAATGGTTTTTAGTCATCTCCCAGAGTTCTTTTTCTGGGTATAGCTAGTTCAGTTCATTACTGCTCCATTAGAAATGATTTGGTTGATCTCGTTGCTGAGTATGGCCTGATCCATCAGAACTGGTCATCATCTAGTATTGTTGTTGAAGAACTATAGTCCTTTTCAAAAAAAAGCTAAATGATTTGCTTGCTCGGGTTCTCACATGTAGTTAGGGAGCAGAAGTAGAATTAAAACTTGGGCCTTTTCATTCCCTTTATTCTAGATCCCCACCCTTCCTCTGTAATATCTCTAACTAGAGGATATTCATTCTTTACTTGTGATTAGAGTGGGGGGGGGTGGAATTTAAAAATATCTAATTGTTATTTTCTAAAAAACCTTATTTTGAACCAAACCTTCTAACTGAATGACATGAATTTTGTGGGGCTATGTAAATTATGTCTACTTCCTTCTTTACCTGTCAATCCTTTTAAATATTTGAAGACAGTGAATCATAACCATGTAGTAATTTTTAAAAGCCTCTAGTTTTTTGGGCTTCAATTTCCTTGTGATAGTATCTCTGCATTAGACTCACTCCTTCCTCCATCATAGAACCTTACCAAATCCTTTTTCAGGTATTACTTAATATTCTTGACTGGCTACACTTTTTTTGGAATGTTTCTAAGTCCTCTAAATGCACTGGGATACCTACCTCCACCAAATCTTTTTTTCTTCAAGTTAAATACCTCATGTTCTTTCATAGGATAGACCCCTTCCCACTTTTGCCATCCTGGCCAGCTGCCTCCAGACAAGTTTTGAATTTGTTCCTGGGAAATAGAGCTGAATGTAGCTTGGCTTTTACTTATTTTTCCTTTTTTGTGAGGCACTTGTATCTACCTTAGGGTCACACAGCTAGTCAGTGTCTGAGGCCCAATTTGAATTCAGATCCTCCCAACTCCAGAGCCAGTGCATTATCTATTGTCCCATGTAGCTCTCCCTAAGAACTAAACATAGTGCTTTAGAAATGATTTTCTGTGTGGCTCTTTTCTTTTCCCAATTTCTACTTAAGAGTATATTCATTTAGGGGCAGCTAGACAGAGCAGTGCATAGAGTACTGACTCTGGAGTCAGGAAGACCTGGATTCAAATCAGATCTCAGACACTTAACACTTACTAGCTAAGTGACCTTGAGCAAGTCACTTAACCCCAATTGCCTTGTAACCCCTTCTCCTTGCTCCAAAAAAAAAAAAAAGACAAAAGAAGAGTACATTCATTAAAAAAAAAAAGTCTCATTTAGATTGAGCTTGTGGTTAGCTAAAATCCTGAAATAAATTTCACACAAATTTTTGTTATTCTGACTTACACCATCTTTTCCTTGAGATTTTGACCCCAAACAGTATAATTTTCATTTTGTGCAATAAGAAAAGACATATTTAACTCAGCATCCAACTCCCTCATTTTGCAGATGAGAAAACCTAGAAATCTGTGTTTGCCATTGTTAATACTCAACTCAGATATCAACTTTACCATCAGAAAGCATTATTGAGCATATCGATTCACAGGTTGTGTCTCAAGTGATTGATAGACAAGAAAGACTCATTTTTTTCTCTCTGTGTCCATTACAGAGAACACCCCATTGGAGATAAGAGTTTCCAGAGTTACATTCGACAACAATCTGAGATTTCTGCGCATTCCATTTAGAATTGGAAAGATGACCCAGGATGGAGCAGTAGGATTGGATGAGGGAAGCTGAGACTTTTGAAAAGGAAAATAACAACAACCACCACAAAAGACAAAGCAAGGAAGGAAAGGGATCCACATGTCCGAAAATGTGTAGATAACAAGCTAAGCTTATGGAACTTTGAGACTTAACGTGTTCTTTCCTCTCTCCAAGAACTGTTATAATAGTTGCTATGCACTTTATTCATCTGGTATTTGCCAGGTGACTGAACTCTGCCTCCCTGGCATGTTTGTTGTCATCGTCTGAATTTGCCTCAGTCCCTTGGGAATCTAGAGATCAGTTCAATGATCAAGATTGCGTGGACGTCACCTTGACAGCACTCCAGCAGTCCACCGCCTTTGGGAAGCCAAGTCTGCTGTTGTGGACTTGATGAATAGGCAGCAGTATTTTTAGAGCTGTGTATTTTTTTTTGTTTCACGTGCAGTTTTGCTGTTCCCCATTACTGTACAGTATTCCACCCATCTCCATAGTCCCTTAGAAAATGCTTTGTAACACTCTGCTTTTAACACATTCGATGAAGTTAAGAAGATCCTTTCTTTTTTTAAAATTAGCCTGTCATTGTGTAGTGTGTAGGGGGCAGGCTGGAGAACAGGGTCTCTTGTGGGGGTTTTTTAAGCTAGATAATCAGTTTTGTGGCTGTAACCTGCAGACTTTCATAGAAATCCAAATCCAAATGGTACTCTTGGTATTTTTGAGATACAGTTTCTTCTGCAGACCTTTTGCCCAAGACAGTTAAGGGCCAACTTCAAAAATTCCAGCTAGTATCCTGGGGATGGAAAGTGACCTGGAACTCCAGCATCCTCTCCAAGTCTTTTACCCTTTCTGCCACAAGTGGGATAGAGATCACTGTGGGACTGGTTGCTCTTGAAAGGGTCACATTGCATGAGGTATGAAGCACCAGCTGGTGGCTTCTGGTTTAAAGGGCGCTGCTTTACTTCAGGGCAAAGACAGTGTGCCCAGACTAGTGCCTATCAACTGGGATTGGTACCAAATACCAGGTTTAGAGCTACAGAACTATTTTTTCCCCTACTGAATGATATTTAAAACCAGATTCCAAACTGTTGGGCACCACTTCGGGGACTTGGGAGGAATTAAAAAAAAAAGATATATACATTTTCAAAATGTTTTTATTAATATTTTTAAAGACAGTTTTTTAAATGAACTCTTTGATAAAAAAAATGTAACTCAGTGTTAAAGCATTGGAGCCTGTGATCATTAAATTGCCAGTGGAGAGATGCAGTTTGGCGGTGTTTTTTTTTTCTTTTTTAACAGATGGATGATTTTCTCCTAGAGAGCAATTTCCTCTACCAATAGATTAATGCATTCTTTCCAAATGATAGTCTTAGAGAGCTGCCTAAGGCACAAATAGGGTTAAGTGACCTTAGAATCAGGGTCACACAGCCAACCCACATCAGAGAACCCAGGTGTCCCCCAGATGAAGGTCAAAACTCTAGCCACTGCGAGTATGGCAGTAAAGAGGGATAAATAAACTGTGTATCTCACTAATACCAATAAGTGGTGTTGGAAGGGAAGAAATCTTAGGATTGAAAAATACATGTTCTTTGACTGCCAAAACTTTGTTCTGCCAGTTCCTAAAAAAAAAAAGTGTTTTGCCCTTGTCACCCTGAATCCTCTTCAGAGCCTTGGCCATGGTTTTGGGAGCAGCTTTCATAGGGCAGCAGCTACAGATGCTTTTGGGGGGAGGGTTAATGGAACAAGTCGGACCAGAATTTTAAAAAACATGCAAGTAAAAACCTCTTCATTTTGCTATCAAGCTCGTTTGCTAGAGCATTTAAAAAGCCAGTATTTTCAATGGGTTTGCAATGTGCTTATGTGGCTGGCTGGTTTTTGCAAAGCTCTGTTTTATAGTATGGTGATGTTTACGTCATAATTTCTCTCTGTTCTTGTTTGGAAATATTATAGTTCAGACTCTTAACCTAAGTGGGGAAAAATGATGATGTTCTTTGTCATCAAAGAAATAGTGGAGGGTGGGTAGTAAAATGTTGCAGAAAATCAAATTTGGGGCACACAGCAATTAGGCAGCCACTAAACTGCAATTTTTAACGTGGGTTTATAACTTAATATTCTGTTTATAAAATACTAATGATCTGTGATGTATTTTACTTGCCAATTAAAACAAATGTTTTATTCTTTCTGAAAAGAGGCTTTGGTTTTTCATTAGTGTTGTATTTATGATTTTCTACATGTGTGAGGTGGTCTAATTGTGAGGAATTTAAGGCCTGATAGAAGTAGCTCTTATTAGATATCATCTAAACGGAGGGAAATGGACTTGGAAATTGATCTTGTGTGGAATCTCATTGAATGATCATTAAGTCTAAGGTATATTCCCCTGTTGCTGGTATGGATTAGAATAGAATCTATTGAGGACCTTTCTGAAAAGAAATTGTAATCAACGGAATTGCACATTTCCAGATGTTATTCACCTTGAAAGATGGGAAGAAAGTGGGAGGCCACAATAAGTAGGGTTGATGTGCCTTTCAGATGACTAATAAGATGCTTACTAAATGTGGAATGACAAGATATGGACATGGCTGGCACTGTTCCCATGTCATTCATTAATGTCAGTGCAGTGATTGGGGAGAGTGGTCAGTTCAGGGGAAAGAGAATGGACCAAGACCAGAAGGGTAAAAAGAAAAGTGAGATCACTACAAAGGTATGTGAATGGCCTGGCCCAGGGGAAGTGGATAGGAATTGGTAGTCAAAATAAAGCCAGGGATAGGCAATGAGGTTAATAGATAATAATTTAATCAATAAAGATAGATAATTTAATCAATAAAGCAGGTGAACAGAATGGTTACTTTGATTTCTTTGATTCTTCATACATTGAAGGTCCTTCTCTCTGCAATCAGTAATGTGATATATATATATATGTTTACAGATATATATATATATATATATATATATCGAGAGAGAGAGAGAGAGAGAGACTGAAACAGACACAGAGAAAGAGTGGGGAGGGAGGGGAGGAGGAAGGGAGAAATACTATTTGAAATTAGATTTTTCAGGAGAGAAAGACAAATTGAGAAACTTATTAAGATATCAGAAAATGACATGTTTTTCTGGATGTTTCAAAATATAGGAATAATAGTCTCAATCAGGGGTAGAATTCAGCTAAAGAAAGCCTAGTAGATATTGACTGGCCTTCGGTCTTTCAAATCAGAGCAAGAACTCTAAAAGTTAAAAGGATATGGAAAGAGTAGATGCATTTAACTGCCAAGTCAGGTGTCACATAGAATTATATGGACAGTAGAGCAAGAAAATTATTAAGAAAAGTTCAAGTGATTCACAGAACAATATCCCTGATTGAGACTATTATTCCTACATTTTGAAACATCCAGAAAAACATGTCATTTTCTGATATCTTAATAAGTTTCTCAATCACAATCTGGAAAATTTATATAAAATTTTTTGGCCTTCCCTTCAAACCAGAGAAAAATTCTGATTTATTTCTTTTTTTCTTTTATGAGATGTTTACAGTACTTTATTATAATATTTGGGTTGCTATTATACAATAATATGCATATATTTTTCGCATTTTAAGTTTCTATACTTTTTGTGTCATTTGCTGTTCTTCATATGTCATATGAGGCTACTGCAAAATTCCCCCCAAAATCCATTTAATTTCTTATGTCAACCCATGTTATTTTGAAACCAATGGAGAAAGTCAAGATATAGAAGGAATAACTATGGATAAAACTTCATAGACTCCTTACGTGTCTAGCAATCCAAGTGTCTAGTTAGCAGCTCATTAGCAACTGTATTTGCTCAGACTACAATTTTCATTAATACTTCAAGGCTCCATATTTTCATCCTGATGTGTGGATATTTCAGTAGCATTCACAACTTGTGGCTCATGGTTCCATCCATTGTATTCCAATCTCTTCCTTCTTTAGCATTGCCCCAAAGAATTCACTCAATCTGTATTTAGTCTAACATATATTTATATGTTTTATTTATATATAAATATATTTTCATCTATACATTTTCAACTGCTTTGGAGCTTGCCATTAGAAAAATATAAATACAAATAAAGTATATATGCGCATATATGTTTTTGTATATGTACATATACACATACATATGTATAATTATGTATAAACTATTTTGTATAAATTATATAAATTTGTATAAAATATATATTCAATATATATTTGTACAGCTATAAAGTGTATACTTTACAAAATAACTCACATGTGCATATATATGTATATATGTGTGTTATGTGCGTATATGGGTATACATGTGTATACATTCACATACATACATACATACACATACACACAACTCATCATCAGTTTAGCAAACTTCATTTAACCCAAGCATGAAATGTTAGCAAACTTTCCTAATACTAATACCGATGATTAAGGGAGGAGAAGGGAGGGTGCCATAATGTAGGCCAGCTGTCCCTAATGTTTTCCTGCCACTTTGTCCCTGTGAATCTCCCCATAATAACAAACAGAAGAGCAGTGTTCACTTTTCTCCAAGATATCCTTTCCTGTTGCTTTTGAGCTTCTGGCCAGATTTTTATGCTTTTCTGGACTGGAATAAGTCATGTATTTGGAGTTTCTCACTGTATTTATTAAACATTATTCAGTTTAATACAAATTTCAGACTTTTATTTCTTGTGGACCTCGGTTAAGTACGTGATAGAGGTGAGTGACCTGTCTCCAATTTAGCAAGCCATCTTTGCAGAAAGCTCAATGCTTTTTTCTTCTTCTTCTTCTTTAGAACCATGAACTTTCCTTCCTTTTAGATGCAGTTGCTTTTTTTCTTCTGCTATAATGAGAATATCAAGATTGATATAACTTGGTCCCTCCAGTTGTTGTGCTACTTTTTTCATCTATAGATCAGTAGCTCACATTTAGAATACCAGCAACTAATTTGATGTTTACAGATGTGGCTGTCCTGGTAGTCCTCCTTAAATAAACATGCTGAGAAGATTTTATCAGAGAATAAGGTTGGAATTTACTCAGACTCCTTTGAAATATTTGTGAATAGTCAAATATTTAAAGATGAAGAACTGTTGGCTCAGGTTTCCAAAGCAAACCATGTATGATTTTTATCAATAATGCCATATTACTTAATAAAATATAGTATGCAAATTATGCATGAGAAATCAGAATTTTAACAAATAAAACTAAAATTATTTCTAAAAACCTTCTTTTTAAAATGTAGGATTCGAGTTCCTCGTGAATTTCATCAGATCATTGCCCAGTTAGATTTATGGCTTTAGATTTTAGTACCAGAGGTATTATCTTCTCTGGGCTGTTCAGGGTGTAAAGTTTGCCCAAATTATTCAAAGTAAAGATGGTTAACAGAACATGTTTATGAGGCCACCATTTATAGCATTTAATATTCTTATCTACATATGCAAATATAGGAATCAGTCCATGTGAGTTATTTTACATTCCATAGAATGCAGTATCATACCTTACCATTATGATGACATCACCATTCTTCCAAGAATACTGTATGATTATGAGCTATGGAATACCACAACCAAAGTTGTAGACTTACATATAAGACAAAGGAAAAGCACATGAGAAGGGGATTAGGAGGCTGGAATGCATTACCAACAAAAACTGCTTAGGACAAGCAGCATAAAGGATATTATCAGAGATTCATGAGACTGGAAGAAAAGGTGGACTGGTCAATCAAAGAACAGCCCAAATGGTTCGTTGATACCCATGAATTACTTAGTTATCTAGAACAGGACTTCTTTTTTTATTATAGCTTTTTATTTACAAAACATATGCATGGGTAATTTTTCAACATTGACCCTTGCAATCACTTCTGTTCCAACTTTTTCCTTCCTTCTCCTCATCCCTCCCCTAGATGGCAGGTAGTCCAATACATATTAAAAATGTTAAAGTATATATTAAATACAATATATGTATACATATTTATACAGTTATCTTGCTGCACAAGAAAAATAGGATCTAGAAAGAAAGAAAAAAACCTAAGAAAGAAAACAAAAATGCAAGTGAACAATAACAGAATGAGTGGAAATGCTATGTTGTGGTCCAACTCATTTCCCATAGTTCTCTCTCAGATTCTCTTCTTCACTGAACAATTGGAACTGGTTTGAATCATCTCATTGTTGAAGAGAGCCACGTCCATCAGAAGTGATCATCGTATAGTCTTCTTGTTGCTGTATATAATAATCTCCTGGTTCTGCTTATTTCACTCAGCATCAGTTCATGTAAGTCTCTCCAGGACTTTCTGAAATCATCTTGCTGGTCATTTCTTACAGAACAATAATATTCCATAATATTCATATACCACAATTTATTCAACTATTCTCCAATTGATGGGCATCCATTCAGTTTGCAGTTCCTAGCCATTACAAAAAGGACTGCCACAAACATTTTTTGCACATGTGGGTTCCTTTCCCTTCTTTAAGATCTCTTTGGGATATAAACACAGTAACAACATTTAGAAGAGGTCTTCTTAAACTTTTTCCATTTGTGATCCCTTTTTGCCCAAGAAATTTTAAGGTATATAGAGTATATAAAATAGACATGCAAATCAAGCATTTACTGATAATAGATCATAATTTCATAGCATCCAGTTATGCAATCCCATATAGGACTGCAACCCACAGTTTAAGAAGCTTTTTGATGCAGCCCTAGCACCTTTGTGATCCTCTTCACGGATTTATGTAATGAACCAAAAGTCACACAGAATGAGAATATATGAATGGGATCTGAGTTCCATCTTTTGGGAACATTATCCACATCAAGGAAATCATAGATCTATGGAAGTATAATTATTACAAAATGGAAAGTAAGTACACAGGATTATTAAAGTTAAGACAATCATTAGTCACTTAACAGGAAGTCACAGATCCATGGAAATATGAAAGTAAAATTATAATAAAGTAGAAAATAGGTATGTTTTCAGGATTATCACAGTTAAGACAACTATTGGCCAATTAATTAACAAGCATTTTTAAATGTTTGTTATATATGCCAGGCACAATATTGTGCCCTAGTTTCCTAGGCTAAACCAAAAAATTAAGGTCTCTGCCTTCAGTATAACAGTCTGTGTTTCCATGGAAATGAGAAATGTTCAGGCAGATGTTATCCCTATTCAGGCAACCCACACTAGCCCCTCCTGCAACCATAAACAGAGTAGAAGCCACCACTTCCAAACCTCCAGAACCTTTGACATCACAGGGTCAGCTATCTAAGGAAAAGAAACGCAAAAAGAGGCAGGAACTACCAGGCACTCAAGTGCAAGCTCATCTTGTTATGGTCCCTGAGAGATGGTCAAGGATGCCTTGACAGTGAAGCAAAGAAAAATATCCTGAAGCACATCTTACTTTCTGGAAAGCCCCAATGAAGGGAATACAGCCAGAAAACTTTCTCCTCATTTAAAAGGTCATCAGCTCTTCCAATTCAGCGGCCAATGAAGGGACTTCATTTCCAATTGTAAACCTTTTAACTCATTAGACAACTACTAGAGCTTCCATGTAAATGAACTGGAACCAGGTCCAAAATACCTCCCTATACTCTGAGAAATAGCCTGGATAAGCTCATTAACTCACATAAGTAAATATAACATATCTAGAAGGTAAATACAAAGTAGTAGAACTTCTAACAGGTAGAAAGCTCAGAAAAACTTCATGCAGGAAATAGCTCCTGAGCTGAGTTTTGAATGAAGGGAAAGATGCTAAAAAAAAAAAAAAAATCATGGTGCTACAATGGATCTTGAATACAAACCAAGTCCAACTGCCTCATTCAACAGTCAAGGAACCTGGACTTAACTAAGTCAAAGAAGCATTAAGCTACTAGATCAGGATCTAGGATCAGGACCTCTGATTCCAAAGCTTTGGCTCTTTTCATTGGACCACATTGTCAAATATCAACTTATCTGAATTGGACAGAAGAGAAACAGGAGATGACACAATCATGGCTAAATTTTCAAACTGGATGATTCATTCACCTCTTGGATAATCCACCACTGACTATATTGGGGTTTAAGGCCAGAGCAACTTTTGACGTCAGTTTCTGTTTGAAGTGATGTCATAGGGGACACATGGCAACAAGTGGACCCCTCATCCTGACAGTAACTCTCCCAAAGTCCATTTCCCTAGGGAGGGGACCCAGAGGAAAGGTTTCTAAACCATGCTTCCAGTCTGAGGTTTATTTTTTTTCAGAATCAACATCTCTCATTGGCTTTTTCTTTCCCATGATTTAAAAGAGAGAGAAAGAGAAACAAATCATGGAGAAGGAGACAGTACACAGACGGCACAGGCTCATCACAGGGGTTCCACCCACTGTCATGGCCCCTGGGCTTCACAAAGGGGTCACTGAAGCATCTGAACTTCAGAGGAGCAAGAGTGTTGGGGGATTTTCCCCCAAGGGAGAAGCTGTGGCTCCCATTGAGAAGCTGCTGCAGGAGTTTGGTGAGAGAGGGCCCTGGAGCCTGAAACTTTCTTGGGGGAGAAGACTTTGGGGTCCTGATGCTCTAGGAATAAATGTTGCAAAGAAAGACAGACAGTTAATGTTTTTGAAGCCATGATGCTAGTGGGGGGAAGGGGATAGGGAGAAAGAAAGCATGCAACTGTAAAAATAGACACTTTTAATAAAGTAGGCCCCCATTTGAGGAAGTATCAAAGGGTCTCCAATTTAGAGGTCAAAGGTAACTTAGTATATATGTGTACATGTATCTATTTGTGTGTTTACATATTATACACTTTATCTGATATTAGTGAATTTTGATCCTCTCCTGCCTTTCCCCTTCTATCTAAGGATCTCAGAACATTTTGCTCAAATTTGAGGGAACATAAACTTGCAGAGAAACAGAGGTGTAGAGATTCCTAATCCAGGGACTTGTCTGACAGAGATGCATTGTGAGTTAATAGTATTTAGGCCCAGTATACTTTCCTTTACCTGCCTAGAATCCCTAAATTAACTTTGGGAGATTGAATTGCTGGGACAATTCCATAAGTGATTTTTAATAAAGAGTTAAAAATAAAATTGGGATAAATGAAATCTATTATTTGGACCTTTCAAATTGGGGGCAAAATTGAGCAAGGAGAATTTAACTTTTTATGTATGTATGAAAAATCTAACATAAATTCCATCAATTCTACTACTGCATAAAAATGAAGCATATATGAGTTAGAAAATAGAGGATTAAAATAATAGTTTTTATTAGCATCACTTTAATATTTTATATTTGGAGCTGAAAGGATCTCAGAAGCAATCTACCCAGATCTTTCTTTTCCACTGTCCAAGTTAAGTGGTGTCTTATCAATGGGCGTGGTGTGAAGAATATCTAAATTTAAATCTAATCTCAGAAATTTTCTAATTGTGTGTAACAAATTATTTAACATCTGTCTACCTCAGTTTCCTTATCTCTAAAATGTGAGTATGATAGCACCTTCCTCACAGGATTTTTGGGAAGATCAAATGAGATAATAATTGCAAAACCTTTTTTAAGCACCTGGACATAGATAGTAGGTACTTAATGCTAGTGTTTCCTTCCTTCCTTGTTACAGTTACAGTTATACTTCTCACCAACACCATAATCATGATTTCTCCAGTTTTCTCAAGAGGTTTTATATACATTCTACAAACAGTAAATTTACTTTGATTCATTATAACTTTTAAAAATAGAGCACATATAGGACACTTCACCCTCTGCAATATCAATATTATTATTGACTCAAAAGGCAATGGAAAAGATATCCAGGAAATGCAAGATCAGAAAAGAAAAAGGGTTGATCACCAAATGATACTGAGAGGGAGAGAGAAATAGCTCAGGTGCTGCAGAGACTCACAAAATGCTGAAACACTAAGAGAATCTTCCATATTTTGGGGTCAATGTTTTTTGGGGACATGGACAAGATTCATAGAGACTTTGTTGTGGGTTATGATCTAAATTTGAAAGGAATACCCACATTAATAAGATCAGACAAGCACTGATTTTCAAGTGTACCCTTGAAAGAAAAAAATATCTTTAAACACAAGCAATGATAAAGAATGTTGTAATGTGTAGGGAGCAACAATTTGAATAACCTCCTTTACCTTGTTCTCCAAATTACACTTGGACATTGACTGGTTAACAAAAGATAATCAAATATTATCAAATAGTCTACGAAAAACTGAAGATAATTCCAAAAGAATAAAATTATTAAGGAATCGCTAGAAAGTAAATGCTTAAAATCATTGAATCGTATCTTCCTCCCACGGGCAGAACTGTATTTAGTAGCATCTTACCAATAAGATTAAGCCCAGTATCTTGTTTCTAAGGGAGATGAGGAGAGCAGCTGAGGTTGACATGATTGCTCTAATCTTTTTTAGCCCCAGAAAGCAGAGATAGAAGCTGTGGGTAGAAATTGCAGAGGAAGAATTTGACTTATACAATATTGAAAGTTTTCCCAAAGGGGAACCTCTCTGGCTTAGGAAGTGGTAAGTTCCCTGGAACAGATGCATTCAAGCAAAGGCTGGAATGGCTGAGGATTTTGTAGAAAGAATACCTGAACCAGATGAAGAAGCCAAAGAGAGGATCTAGGTTTGAATCTCAACTCTGTCACCTACTTCCTGTGTGTCCTTGGACAAATCCCTTCATTCTTTTTGGGCTCAATTTTCTTCATTTGTAAAATAGGAGCATTGGATAGACCCCTTCCAACTCTTTTAGCTTTAAGATATCTCTCTAAAATATCTTAAATACCTTCTCTGAAGAAGGTTTATTGGTTTAGTTTTTATCTAAAGACAAAGAAATAGTCTGCATCATTGTCTGAAAATGATGAGTCAGAGGAAGAAGGTGAAAGCATCAGAACTCTACTCTGCTGCTTCTGACTCTGCCTTCCCTTAGTAGTGATTGGGCATAGGGAAATTAAAAAGAAAACCAGCATTCCTTAATTAGTTGGTTGATTGTTTGGTCTTTCATTCTCAAAGAAAACCAAAGTAACATTATTATATTAGAGCCAAGTCAAAATGTGCTGCTGATCAGAACAATACAAGCTTGAAATGCTCTACCACAAATCTGTCACAAATACTTCATGTAAACATTTGGGGTGGCTTTTCTAGCTTTGCACATTTCATATTTCTTTTAAATTACTTCAATTCTGCTTTGCTTATGGAATACACAGCACACTGAGTGGTTCTGTGCTAGGGTCTCTCATGTAGAGAATCATCTTTAACAATTTTTTTGCCCTTGGTTGTAAGAACCTTCCCATGACTCTTTGGTTCCCATTCTGTAGCTTGGGCCATAGATAATTTCTAAAGGGAACACCAGGACAAAGAAAGCGTGAATTGGAGATAGAGGACCTGTATTTGAATCCTTGCTCTTCCAGTCATTAGTTGAGTTGACTCTATATAAGTCATTCAATCTCTCTGGAACTAGGCTGTCCCTTCTGCAAAATGAGACGGCTGAATGAGATTCCCCAAGGTCCTTTCCAGCTCTCCATCTATGATGTGATCTGAGGGAGGTATGTACTTTTTAGCAAATGCCATTTTCTCTAGGGTTTTCATTTTAGTGAAGAGAGTTCCTTGTCTGCACAGATGGCTCAAAAGAACTAATCTGGCTTTCACAAATTTCATTAAATGAAAAAAAATCTCATAGACAGATGCCCAGAGGAATTCTGATCTTTGTTAATAGGCTTTCTATTCATCCAAAAGCATTGCTTTGATTTGGTAAGTCTGGAATCAGGTGAAGGGAATAGGGATACAGTAGTTAGCAGAGATAATCCTGAACAATTAAAAGATATAAATGACTTATCTATGTGTTGAATGCTTCTCCAACTCAGGAGAACATAAATACCTTGAAGGTTGATTTTTGTGTTTGTATGTGCCGAAATGAGAACAGTGTCTTACATACAATAGAGACTTAACAATCTGTTCATAATTGCATTATGAATGAATTAATGAATGAATAAAAATGAGAGGGTAGAACAGCATAGGGATGGAGGACTCAACAGCAGCTGAAGGCATTAATACAGGAAAAGTTGTGACTAGGATTTCATTGCACCTGATACAAATTTGCCTGGGACAAGATGCACTAAGGCATTACAGTTGAAGAAATAATTGGGGAAATTAGGAAGGAGAGATATAGGGAAACCAGACAGAGATTTTAGGACACTAAAGGGCTACTGCAGGTGAGGCTGTACATTTGCTCAAAGGAAGCAGGGTATCCTGATGGTTTCTATTTTGATTGATTACTTTTTTCTTTTCTTTTTTCTTTCTTTCATGTTTTAAAGCAATTAAGTGACTTGCCCAAAGTCAGACAGCTAGTAAGTAGCTTATGTAGATTTGAACTCAATCCACCTGACTTCAGGGCTGGTGCTCTATCCATTGCACCACTTAGCTACCTCTTTATTCACTCTTCTTGGAAACTGAGTCAGCTTTTTCACACTTGGGAAAGAAAGGAACAAATTTTTATTATAACTATGATAATTATAATCTCTAGTGATAGGCACTGTGTTAAGCACTGTACAAACTTGACACAATTCCTCTTTATATTTTGGTTGAGGAAATTGAAACAGAAGAGATAAAGCAAGTTGTGCAGCTCACACATTAAGTTGAAATATTTGAACTCAGGTCTTCCTAATTCTGGACTCAGTATTCTATCCATGGGGCTAACTGCCACAGCTATTTCTTGGCATCATAGAAATCTGATTATTGAGGAAAGAAGTGAAGGAAGTTATTTAGTAGTAATCCTTACAATAAATAAATAGATGTTTTTTGGTGAGAGGGTTGAACTTAGGCTTCCCTCTGTCCCCAAAACACCCCTCATAGTATTATGTCAGAACTTGCATGAACTTTAGGGACTATCTCATCCAACTCCATTTCATAGAAGAAATTTCTGAAACACTACAGATTGGATATAATTTATCTAAAATCATAGAGAAAGGGTTATTCAATTTATAGAACCTGAGGCTTAGATGAGCAGTGGTGGTCAAATCTCATAAGGTCATACTGTTAGATCTGGAAGGGACCTAAAGAGACCTCCTTGTCCAATCCCCTCCTTTTTTAGAAGAAATAGCTACCAAAGTTTATATTAGAGCAGAGATTAGAATTCAGCTTTCTGATTTAGCACTTTACCCCTCAGTTTAGTGAAATTTATGGAGCTAGACTTTTTCAGAACAATAGTTCATGGTTTCATTGGACATCTACCAAGCATTTTTAGATGAGGAAATGGAAGCTGAGAGAAATCAAATAATTTCTCCAAGATCTCACCCTCTGTTCATTATACCATCCAGATGCCTGGACAAGGAGCTGAGCAGAGTTCTTGGGAGTTCTTCTTTGCAAAATCCAGGTTCCAAACTCTCATTTGCTTTGTTAAAGAGCCAAGTAGGACAAGATTTCAGGGAATATCACAAGGGTTTAGATGAGAAAGAAGGAAGGTTTTTTAGCAGGCACTGAGGTGCTACTTGTATAGCCTAATTTTGCTCATCCTGAAGATCCTTTTGGTCAAAATAGGGAGATAGGTTGTTTTGCAGCCCAGGCAGACACCCAAACAGCTTAGCCAACTGTACTACCCCCTGTCCAAGGAGAATATACTGTTTAGGCAGTCCCTGAAGGATCATTTAACTAGTACTCAGGAAGCCAGGATTTCTTTCCTATCCCCAGGCCAAGCTAGAAGTCAAGTCTGTTAGCTAGTCCTGGCTTCCTTCTCTCCCCACCTCAAACAACAACCAACAACTATATATTCTAAGATGAAAAGGAGCTGGAGTCAAATTTGTTCCCACCTCCCCAGTAATCACACTCTCCCACCTGCTACTTTCTTTAGAGAAATCAGAGGTCCTGGGTTCAAATTCTAACTTTGCTACCTTCTGCAATTTTGAGTAAGTCACTTCCTCCATCTAAATATTTGCTCTTTTGTAAAATGAGGCTGAAATTTAAATATTTGGCCACACAATGAGAAGTTGAGAGTCATTG
Source organism: Sarcophilus harrisii (assembly GCF_902635505.1). Classification (NCBI taxonomy): domain Eukaryota; kingdom Metazoa; phylum Chordata; class Mammalia; order Dasyuromorphia; family Dasyuridae; genus Sarcophilus; species Sarcophilus harrisii. The sequence continues at coordinate 167,438,374 of NC_045428.1, read as the reverse complement.
AAAAAGATATTGGGATGTCAGAGGATTAGATAGAGAGATGATACTATGGAAACCATGAATATGTACTTGGATGGTCTTTGAGAGATCATGAAGGAGAGAAAGGATCCTGCTATGCAATGGTCCAAGGGGTCACAAGAGTTGACTTGAATGAACAACAAAAATGAAGGGAATGAGACTAAATATTGTCTAAGGTTGCTTCCAATTCTGTCTATGATAATATATGTCAGATTTATGTAATTTTACAGAATCTTTGCTAAATAGGGCAATAGAGTTGGAGATGGTAGAGTCTGGAGGAGGAGAATAACATAAGCTAATAAAGCAGAAATTCTATTTGGAAATTGACTATTGAAAACTCTAAAATATTGTAAGAAATTAATAATAAAAATTAGCATTGCTGTAAGATTTAAAGAGGTAAAAAAGTAAACTGTTCAAATTCAAATGATTTGCTGCTTTAGTAACTAGTAATGAATTTAGAACCAGCAACATATATGGTGCTCCACAGTACCAAGAATTATTACTGGTCATTAAGATTCTGGAGGTTCAAAGCAGGGGTGATAAGAGTTTTAAATGAGATAATAGAATCTTAAAGCACTATATAAATGCAAGTTATCATCATCATTAATTATCACTCAGCCACCAGGCTTCAGTCTAGTGATGATTTTATTCACTGAACCTTCTACTGTATTCCTGCCGATCCTAAGTTATGTTTTTAAAGCCATACAGGAGTGTGCTGTTAGGCAGGTATGGGTGGGAGTGGCTGGTAGAAAAGGTAGGCATACACTTTTAGATTCACATATATTATTTATATGTTTTTACAATAGAAACATCAATAAATCAAGCCCTGATTTTGTAGCCTATTCACCAATTTGTGAGGTGGAAGTACTCACATTGAAGATTTAAAGTCTGTGCAAGCTAATTAAAGTTGATTACAGCCCACCCGAGGTTTTCAACCTTCACTGAACAGGATCAAATATTTCTAGGAAGATCATTTGATTCAGGAGTTGAGCTTAGGGTAGTCAAAAAGGAGCCTCTTTACAGGGTCTCTGATCCCAGCTTTATGTTGCTCTACTCCCATTGCATATTTACATCTAATGAATCAAGAACATTACTGATAAGTAATATTTTTTCTTTTAAGAAGGTGAAGATTTGGACAAAGAGTCAAAAGGTGAAGCTGAGGATATTAGCTGGTAAGTGAACAATTCATTTTTTGTCAGTCTAACTAAAAGGATGAGATAAATGATTATTTCTCTTTTCTATTTAAATAACCAATTATTGCATTGGGACCAAGATTTTTTCCCTTTTCTACTTCCTCATTCAGAAATCAATCAATATGGGAAATCTTTTTCAAAGATTTACTCAGGCCAAAATTTAATCAGACAGTAAAAAATTCTAAGTTTGTGCTAATAGGAGGATTTCTGCTCATTGTATTTACTCATACAGGCCTGGGGAGATATTGATTCTTCCTTTTGTGAGAGATGACATAGAAACTGATAAGTCTCTTTAACCAAGGCTTGAAGAATTCAAGTCCCTTACTCCAAGACCCTCATTGTAATATAGCTCATTTTCTCTTTGTGTAATATTCATTTTCTCATTAATTTTTAACCAATCAAAATTTATTGCCATCCTCAGGAACACTTGCTCTTCCAAGATCATATAAACCATGAGCCCACCACTATGAGGGGTTTTTGTTCTAAGACAGAGACAGCCAAAAAGTTATACTTTCATCAAACACTAGAAATATTAATAAAATGATTACATTATCCAGAAATTGTCTCTCAAACTTTTTAAAATGTCACATGGAAATCAGATTGTAAGGTTGGAGAGGACAGAGATCACATTTTAATATACAGGTTATGTTCAATTATATCTTCCTTGTTGAACGAGGCTTATTCATTCATCCAACAATCATTTGTAGACTCTGCAGTGTGCAGAATGCTTGCCATGTCACATGATATATGGGTTAATGATGTTCTGAAAAAAAATACCTGGAAAGTCTCAGGAAAATTATCCAATCAGAAGAATCAAGGAAATTTTCATGTTTTCATAGCCAAGTTATTTAGAGATAAGTGACCTTATCTCTAGTCTCCTCATTTTATAGAAGAGAAGATTAATACCAAAGATGGGGGATAATTAGTTGAATATAATTCAAGTAATATAAGCAGCATAGTTGGAATTCAATTTGGATTTTCCTAGGCCAAATAACCTTTCTTTCTTTCTTTCTTTCTTTCTTTCTTTCTTTCTTTCTTTCTTTCTTTCTTTCTTTCTTTCTTTCTTTCTTTCTTTCTTTCTTTCTTTCTTTCTTTTCTTTCTTTCTTTCTCATGGGGGAGCCAAAATAATGGAGGGAAGGCAGCTCTCTTCCAAACCCATCCAAATGCCTTTAGAAGTTACTCTGCAGAATGTGAGGGTCAAAGGAGGGAATTTGCTTATAATTGAAGTAGAGGACAACATATGGGAAGAAATAGTTGGACTCAGACTAAATGTCAAGATCTATATTTGATTTAAATTGAAGACTATTTGAGAAATTTGAAGACCATATTGAGTGTCTGAGAATTCTGTGAGAACAACTACTGTGGTGATAAGATTTTGGATAAAGTGATTGTTGTGGAAATTAATTTATTCTGGTGTTTTTCTCTTTTCTCTACATCTATTGTTCCTGTTCCATAATTTTATTTATACTATCTATTTGTGTAACGAGGTTATAGAATTTTAAGTCTGGATCATTTGCTTATCAAACTCTTCCATGTAATAGACATTTGGATATATCTTTTATTTTAGAAAAAAATTTTAAATGTTATTGGTATCTTTTCTTTTAATATTATCTTCATTTCCAATTATATCTCTTTCCCCTCCCCCTACCAAGAGAGCCATCCTTTATAACAAAAGCATAAAAGAGAAAAAGAAAAGAGAACCAAGAAACATATTACTTTAGCCTGGGAACATACACAATCCGTGTTCCACATCCATTGTTTCATTTCTTCCCCTCCACTGCACCTTTGTAAAGAATGAAGAGAGATGCATTTTCTTATCTCTCCCTCGGGCCAAGCTTGCTCATTATTATTTTGTGGTATTCAATTTGGGCTCTTGTTGTCCTTATAAGTTTTTACAATATCATTATTCACTCTTCTCACCTTACTTTGCATCAGTTCATGTAAGTCTTCCCTTGCAACATATTTTTTCACCTGAAAAAAGGCATCATCTAAGATAATAGAAGTTTCATTTTGACTCTTCCATTTTTCTGATTTATAGGGAGACAAAGTACTGTGTATGTGAATGGATAGAAGATGGGGTATCTAGAGAAGGGAGAGCCTAAACAAGGAAGGAATCACTGTCTTCTTTCATACTTGATTATGAGCAATGCACAAACAAGATCTGTTAATTACTTAATTATAAGAAATAAATTAGAACAGAACATAATCTATTTACCAGATCTCACTTAAGGGAAATTTTTTTGGAACCCTCATGATGTCATTGGTTTAGGTACCTCTATCTGAGAATGTGTCTCCCATCAGAGATATTTACTGTCTTAGAGAGTTGCTTGGAGGCACTGAACAACTAAATGACTTGACCGGGGTTACATAGTTAGAAAATATTAGAGATGGGTATTAAACCCAAGGTCTTCCTTACTTTGAGGCTCACTGCTTACATTAGATAGATAGATAGATAGATAGATAGATAGATATAGATATAGATATAGATATAGATATAGATAAATAGGTATGGGTGGATATATAGATATTTAGGTATATATAGACATATAATATACAAAATACATACATATTATATATATATATGTACAAGTATACATGTGTGTATATATATAATATACATATACATAGAGAGAGAGAGAGAGACAGAGACAGAGAGACAGACAGACAGACAGACAGACAGAGAGACTGAGAGAGAGAGTGAATGTAATCCAAGGACCTTGGAAGTGAACTCAACCTTACCATTTTCTTCCTCAAAATAATTGATTTTAATGTGCTTAAAATTTTCCAAATTTTAGTTTTCAAGTCTAAGGAGCATTCATTTACTAGGCAGTGTAAACAAAGAATGGGAAATCCTTTCTTGTTCATGAAGGGTTTTTTTAGACACAAATTAAAGAATTCTCATGAATTAGAATCCAGAAGTGGACCCCAGAGACATAATTAGGAAATTTGATCATGTTCCATGTGAATTCTATGAGTGTTACTCTTTACTTTCTGTACAAATTAATTGAAGGAATTCTCCTTCCCCATTCTGTCAAGATTAATCATCCCCAATGCCAAAATTCTATTTAGATATTGTGCAGAGGTGGAAGAGGATAGGGTGAAAATAAGAATACCAAATCTATGCCTCTGATGGGGCTTGAGGAAGGGCAGGATTTCAACAAAGAATAAAGATTAAAGCCAGGAAGATTTTGGACACCTGTGATGTTCACTTTCAGGCAACTATTTACATTATTTGTTCTTTTGTTGTTCAATCTAACTCTAACTCTTCATGACTACATTTGGAGTTCTCTTGGCAAAGATATTGGAATAGTTTGTTGTTTCCCTCCAGATCATTTTACAAATGAGGAAACTAAGAAAACAAGATGAAATAACTTGCCCAGGGTCACACAGCTAATAATTGTCAGAGGTCGAATTTGAACTTGGATTTTCCTGTCTCCATGCCTCTGGTACTCTAATTGTCAGAGGTCGAATTTGAACTTGGATTTTCCTGTCTCCATGCCTCTGGTACTCTATCCACTGTACTACTGCTCTACCCTCTCCCACTCTTCTTTTACTAAGAAAACCCCAAATGAAATCACAAAGAATTGGACATGAATGAAAAATGATTCAAACAGAGTAAGAGGGAGTAAAGTAAGGTATAAAGGAAAGATATAAAGGAGTTAGGTTTGAAATGCCAAAAAGATTTTGTATATGAGCCTGGAGGTAATAGAAATAGACCCCAATCTCAGAGAAGAGTGTTACTTCAGCATGTAGCCCAGCTCACAGAGAAATAACCAAACCAGGAAAGTGGGACCAAAAAAGGAGTCTATAATTCTGCCACTTTGAACCAGCAGAATTTTTCAAATGGCTTATTGGGGCCAAGTCTAGATGAACTCTTTTTGCAGAGACTAAAATCCAAATTAGAAAAGCACAGAACTCGGACAAGGGGGGGAGGGAATTAGCTGTCCTCTGGATCGGACCTTTTTGGGGGTAATGAGATGTTTCAAGTCTTCAGACTGTCTGGAAATGTCTGGGAGAAAAATACAATTATTCAATACCCCAAAAAGTCAACAATAGGACCTTCCCTCTGGAAGTGCATAGAGCCTAGTCTGAATATCAGATTCAAAATCAGAAAGTAGGCTGAATGAAGGGTAAACAAACAAATAGCAGGGAGGATAGATTATGGGAATGTAGGAAGGAATGCATGGCTACAGTGAGAAACCCTCTTGAAATTATGTAACACAATATGTAACACATAAGCAGAATGATTTCAGAACTGAAACAATGTGAAGTGAACAAAAGGATGTTGTATGTAGTAACAGAAATATTGTACAATGAAGAGTAGTAACAGAAATATTGTACAATGAAGAGAACTATAAATATCTTAGCTATTCTCAGCAGTATAATGATCCAAAACAATCTCAAAGGACCAATGATAAAACATACTATCTACCTCCAGAAAAAGAACTGATATTTCTTGTTTATAAAGAACTTGATTACAGATTGAAACACAATATTTTTCATTTTCATTCTTTTTCTTTTTTTTTCTTTTCTTTTATTCAACTCTTCTTGTACAAAATGACTAATACAGAAATGTTTTATATTTTACATTTAAATTTATATCTGATTGCTTACCATTTCAGGAAGGAGAAAAAAGGGAATAGGAAGGGATAGAATTTTGACTCAAAACTTTAAAAAATGTTTTAAAATTGTTTTAACGTGTAATTGGGGGAAAATAAAAAATATTACATCAGAAAAATAAAATTATAAATTTGATTCATTTAGCAGTTTTGTGACTTTCTGAAGCTCTGTTCAATAGCAATTAAGTAGGATTGAAGGCAGAAAATAGTATAAGGTAGATGGATAAGATAAGTGGTATAGTGGATAATACACACTGGGCTTAGAATCAAGAAAACTCATCTTTCTAAGCTCAAATCCAGCCTCAGATACTTACTAGCTATGTGATCCTGGGCAAGACACAACCTTAAGAAGGAAATGGCAAACAGTTCCAGTATCTTTGACAAACCCCAAATGAGGTCAAAGAGTCTGTCCTTACTGAAAGGGTCAACAATAAAAATAGTATTTCTATAATTATTTTATAGATAAGGAAAGTGAGGCTGAGAGGTTAATTACAGGGTAGAACAGCTAGAAAATCTCTGACTTTCCAAGTCTAACACTATCTACTTTACCACACTGTCTTTCATGGAAGGCCTTTCAATAGGTCATTTTAGACATGCCTCAGATCATGACCTTAGTTTGATATAGCATTACTACAATAAAAAATGGCCAATAAATTATAGGTTTATTTGGTCATTATGATGGGTGGGGAAGCAGCCAATATGTCATTTCCTCCATTTTGCTCTTGCTCTTACATGCAATGAGCAAATTGGAGGCAAGGGAACTTTATTCCTTCCAACTGAAATGAAATTTTAAAAATACCATCAATCCAAACTCATGTATTCACATTGCTCCATTCAGAATCCATTGTTATTAAATGTGCCTTATTCAATCACATATTAAAATAGAGACGGTCTTTGGTTAGAAAATTATCTACTAGCCTTGCATTGTGCACCATAATATATCAACAATAATAATTATAATTAGCATTTATAGATTGAAGGCTAGTCACTGTGGTAAAATGCTTTATAAATATTATCCCACTTGATATTTACAATAACCTTATAGGCAAATATCATTATTCTCATTTTATAGTTGAAGAAACTTACCCAAATAAAAGTTAAATGACTTCCTCATGATTACACAGTTTATAAATATCTGATGTAGAGTCTATTCTGACTCCAGATTCAACATTCTATCTAAGGTACCATCTAGCTACCTTAAAGACAGGGGGAAAATTCCTTCTACATAGGGGAAATTATGACCATAAGTCTTGCATACCAGCATGGAGATTTTTCATTCAATCAAAGCTTTCTTGTTAGAAATGGCTCTACCTATTCTAGAAAAATCAGTCAAGGATGATCATTCTTGTCAGAAATAGGAAGCAAAATGAATTTCTTGATAATCATCATGTTTCCAAGTGCCACTGAATGATCCATGCTCTATGTTTTTATTTCCCTTTAGCCAGATAATTCTAGAGGATGACAAGGATGGTCAGGAACAGGGTGACCTAAAAAGAGTGGATCAAGACAAGGACAAAGATAAAGACAAAGAAAAGGTGGAAAAAGAGGTTGACAAGAAGGAAGAAGAGGAGCAAATTAAGACAGACCAAGAGGAAGATAAGAGAGGCAAAGAGAAAGAAAACTCTGTTCTTGCACTAAATTCAACACAGACCCTGGTCAGGAAGTGTTCAATTGAACATGAAATAATTTTGACATCTAGGGTTAGCATTTTATTCTCATATACAGATAATGACTTCTTTCTATTTACAGGAAAAGGAATTACAAGCATTAAAGTTGGATGACCTTCTTCTGGATACTGAAACAAATCTTGCTGTGAGTAGTTTGGGGTACCAGCATGCACTTTCCTTTTGGCACCGTACTTCTACTCATACCTATCTTTAATAATGTTTTTCTTCTTCTTCTTATATATATTACATAGTTGGTAATATCATTTTCTTGCATGTTATACTATATGTATTTTCTGATATATGTATACCTGCCGATCTCTTCTTCCAGTCATATTTATTCTTAGTAATTTCTCTTATGCCAATTTTTGTGCACATTATAATTGGTAATACAACCTACATTCATATTCCACCATTCATCTTTTCATTTATTTCAATATTGTTTGGGGATCATGATGTTCCATGATCATCTATTACATTACATTATTGGGTGATTGATTAGGTGGTCTCTTGCATTAGTGAGGTAGAGTGAGAACATTGAAAAGACCTAGGATATTTCTTAAAGGTAGTCTAGCTCAATATCAGCCTAGTCAGTTCTGAGTCAGTTCTGAGCCAATTCATGTCTAATCCCATAGTCTGTTCATTCAATTATATGTCACAGTTTAGGCAATACATGGTTTTTAAATCTACTTTCTACCATATAATACAATGAAGGAAGGTCTTGGCTACTTAACTACATGTATCCCCTAGGAAGCATCATTTAACATTTCTCCTCTATAAAATGAGAGGTTTGTACTTGTAATCTCTAAGATCTCTCCTAGCTCTAAATCCTAGGCTTTGATGATTCTAAATCATTCTCATTTTAATAGGAGAAGCAAAATGAGGAGCATTGTCTGGGAATAAGTTCAGAAACAATAAGTTATTTCGTCATGAAAAAATGGAACAAACACTCCTGAAATGATGGAACCTTTGTCCCAAGTTCTTTGCATCCATGTGATGTTACAATTCACACTCAAGTCAGAATAGTTCTGGAGGGGTCTTTGCATGTTCCTTTGCAGAGGTGATAGGAGCCATGGTTTAGACTACTGAGTTATTTATAAAATATCTGTCATCTTGTGAGAATTCACAAGATAATTTTGAAAGAGGACAGCCCTCCATTCTCCATTCTAATGTGATTAGTAGGGAATGAAGATAGAGAAATAGAAGTGTTTTCTCACAGTCTTTAGGAGGTCCAACATTATGAAAAGGCAAATGGTGTGATATGAGAGTTTCTAGGAAAAACCAAGGAATGATCCAAAATGTTCTCCCTCCCTCCCCACCAATTGCAATGGTAACCCCGACTCTACCACCATAAAGTCATTTTTTGACCTTTAAATAGCATTCAGTTAAGATAGTAGTAACTCATTAGAGATTACCAGGTATTAGCTCTTTCCTTTCAAATCTCTTCATTCTGGGAGGGATCAGGGCTCTATAGGAATAGGCCATAGAGTCAATACGTTTTGAAAAGGGAGGTTGAAGAGTTGTTATTCAGTCATTTCAGTTGTGACCAATTCTTCATAACCTCCTTTGAGTTTTTCTTGTCAAAGATATGAGATAAATGAAAACCCTAAGAGAGTTTCTCAGTAATTTCAATTTATTGATGTTAATTAATAAATTGATGGACAATGGTTTCTTTTCATAACCAAGAAACCATTGTCCATCAATTTATTAATTGATCACCAGTGGAGACTCCAAGAAATTTTTTGAAAAGGAATCCCCCTGACTGGTAGACATTTAATGAGCAATCAAGCTAGACATCTTCAGCAACTCCTACTTGATCATGAAACCCAGCAGCCTCCAACAATTTGGATAGGAGAATCTATCTTAACCAGATCTTTGTAACTAGTTTTCTCCTTTATGAGCTGACATGCCCTAAATCCTAATGGAGGGATATAAAGACAGAGGGCTCCTTTCCTCTTGATAAAGACTTCCTCAACCTGGGTTCTATCTATACTCTAAACAGAAACTGAGTCTCCCAGTTGGGTGGGGTCCCACTTAACTTTTTTTCTTTTTTTTTTTTTGCAAGGCAATTGGAGTTAAGTAACTTGCTCAAAGTCCCTCAGTTAATATGTATCAAGTATCTGAGGCTAGATTTGTGCTCAGGTCCTCCTGACTCCAGGGCTGGTGCTTTATGCACTATGCCATTTAGTTGCCCTTCTGCCCAATATGGAGGAGAAGGTTCCTTGAGAGCTAGGATTAATTTCATCAATTCGTCATGTTCCTTAGAGACTAACTTTAATAAGAGCTGGACCTTAATGAAGAAATAGCAGGAAAAAAGCCTGGATCATAAACTAAATAGTGATTATAAATAATGCTATGGTAATAATTTATCTCAGATACTTGGAATAGTTTGCCATTTCCTTCTCCAGTCCATTCTAACAGATGAGGAAATTGATGTAAACAGTGTTAAGTGACTTGCCCATTACATAGCTGGTAAGTGACTTAGACTGGATTTGAACTCATCTTCTTGACTTCAGGCCCAAAACATTATCCATTACACAAGGTCCAAAAAACGAGAGGCTTTGAGAAGAAGAAAGGTGAGAGGGAGAGAGCAGGGATAAAAAGAGTAAAGAGAAAGAGTATCTCAGAGTAGAGACATTTATCTTAATTTTGAGGGTCAGTTTTGTTGTTAGGGTTTTACAGTATGGATTTCATCCAGAAACTCAGTCCCCTGAAGTTGTTCCCACTACAGGCAGCATTGGCAAAAGGAACGGGATGATGTTGCCCCTCTGATGAAATTTCCCTCCTTTCAGCTCAGCTTCAGGCAATCCTGGCCATTCACTCTTAAATATTCATGTCTCTTGGATTTCTTTTCACAGAAACCACCTGTTGCCTTTGTAGAGATTGATTTGGAAGAACGAACTGAGGAGGTAAAACACATACACACACACACATATACACAGACAGACACACACACACAAAGTCATCTCCCTTAGGATTGTGAAAAACCCCAAGAGGAATCTCCTCTACAATAGCCTGGTGTACTAAACAAAACACTAGACTAGAAGATATAAAGATCTGAGTTCAAATCCTGCTTTTAGCTTCTTTCTAGCTATGTGACCCTGGACAAATCATTTCAATTACTTTGTGCTTCCATTTCCTCTTCTATAAATTGGGAAGAGATTGTATTAATTGGCCTTTGAAGTCTCTTATAGCTTTGGTCTATGATCTCTTGACAAGTGCTGTTCCAATATCTTCTAGTGGCAAGGAACATATTATACTATAAAGTAGCCTGTTTCATTTCTGGACATCCCTAATCACTAGAATTTGCTTCTCTGTAGATAGAGCCTTTGTGAAATCCCATACGCACTGTCCTAAGTAATAGGGATACAATCAGAAAAAAGCAAGAGTCCTTGTCCTCAAAATCGTTGGACAGAAAAAAATCTTTGATAGCAATAATCCCATCTCCTTTCTTCACATATTTCATAGGATATGACTTCAGAGTCAGAAGACCTGAATTCAGATCCTGCCTCTGATGTTCATGTCATGTTGGACAAATCACTTCTAAATTATCTGGGTTCCTCGGCTTTCTTATTTTTTAAATAAGAGTGGCTAGATTATAAGATTTCTGAAATTCCTTCTAAGTAGGCTAAATCTATGCATTCTATATATGTCACAGAAAGAATCCAATTTATTTCTGCCACCCTTCCTGCTTGCTTGTCATCTCAGATCAGTCATTGGTCACAAACATTTCAGCACATCTCCCCAGTAACTTTGCACTAATCTATTGAGTGAGTCACAAATGCCCATGTACCTAAGCAGACTAGCCAGGACCTAGTTTTATGATCATATAGGAAGAATAGAAGGTACATTATATTAGGAACCAAGTCTAGTCTTAGCTATGCCATTAAATATTTATAGAAATGGCTTAGCCTCTGTAAGCCTCAATTTTTCCATCTGTAAGTGATGTCTGAACAGAATGGCCTTTAAAACCCCTTTCAGCTCTGATATTTCATGATTGTTCATTTAAGAACATATGAGAACAAGAGTGATAATAGTCACAATTATAGAATTGAGCATGACCTTCAGGTGTTTTTTCCAACCTTATCGTAAAATGAGAAAGCCCTCATATTTCACATACTAGAGAGAGTAAGTGACTTACTTATGATTACCCAGTAAATAAGAGAATTTGGACTGTATTAGTCTTTTCCTCAGTACCATGCTCACATCTTATTCTACATAAAAACTTTTCCATTCTTAGAATAGTGGAAGTCAATTAAATGTTACTTGATTGGAGACTTGGGGGTCATGAAGGGGGAGACCATAAATTACAACTCACCTATGACAGGGTCATAGGATGATAAAGATAATTCTTTTTATTTTTTTAATTATGAATTTTTATCTCTCCCTCCCATTGTTCCACGTTGAATAGCATTAAAAAATGAAACAAAAACCAAAATCTTCTTAACAAACATGTAAACCAGTAAAACAAATTTCTACACTGACCATGCTTACAAAGGTATGACTCATTTTGAATATAAGCCCCATTACCTTGCAGATAGATGATGTGATTCACCTTCAATCCTCTGGACTCATCATGCTACCTTTATTTTTCACATTAGGAAATTGAGGTTTAACCTTCAGATATGATGAAAAATGGCAGTGTGGAATAGTGAAGAGATTGCTGGACTTGAGGTCAGGAAGACTTTAAGTTCAAATTCTGTTTATGACATGGTAGCTGTGTGAGCATGAACAAGTCAGTTCACTTATAAGGCTCAAGCAGCTCTGTAAAATGGATTTGCAACTGACATTAATGTTGGGGGATGAGATGTTCCTCCACACTTAACACAGCAAATTTCAGCAACAAGATGAACTAAACTGGTTAGATTTGAGGAAATTCTATGATGAAAAAACTACCACTATTGTAGAGGAGATCCATGACATTAGGCAAACCAAATTGGGAGTAGGAATGGGAAATATAATCTTGAAATATCCATTCCTTGTTGATATATAGGAAGGCAGTAAAGGTGCCACATTCAATATGCACAGAGCATACATCATAGAGGTCCTCATGACCCTTATTAAAATAACAATAAATCTAAGTAGAATGAATACTTTTTCCAAAGTTGTCAGAATACTTTCCTAGCTATGATTTAATATTTTTGTTTGAATATTATATGAAGTAAAGAATGAACTTTATAGACTTAAAGGAAATAAAGGATTAACTGAAGTTCATATAGCCAATCAATTAACAAACATGTATCAAGCATTTAGTGTGCCAGGTCTTGTACCAAGCATTGGGGGTACAAATATAAAGAATGAAATCATTTCTACTCACAAAGAGCAGTTAGAGGCAGAGGTCCCTTGACTGGCAATCCAAGGGCTTCACTGACTAAATGAAGAGGAAAATAAGCAATGAGTCCCATGTCCCGGCTATGGATTTGTGGGAGGGGATCATCAGATTTTAACAAACTGATTCTAAATGGGTCTTATCTGTGTCTGGTCAATCATAATAATTGATTACTTAGCAAAAAAAAAAAGTTTATTCTGCAGGAATTGGTGGTGCAGGTGACAATGTGGTCACATTTATAGCTCCTCCCCTCCATTACCTTCCCAAACCTCCTTCCCTGGGCTCACAGGGCTGGAGCCACACTAGAAGATGGTACTGATCTCTATTGCATATCACTAATTTTTTATCCCACATTCATTTCCCTTTGTGTTTATGAAATGTGTCTTTTATTGCTCAGAAAATTGAAAATACTTTGACAGAAGAGAAATCATCCAAGGCTGAAGCAGGAGATATGTCTGAAGATGAGTAAGTGATTCTCTCTTATATTTTTTTTTTTTTTTGCTTCAGGGAAAATATTACTGAGACAAGCTTCTTCTCATCTTTGAGGAGCTCCAAAGAGGGTGGAGACTTCATTTGATAATGGATTCAGTGCATGGGGAAGAGCTTTTGCAGTGACTTAATATTATAATTATGGCTTAGGGCTGGGGAATATTGCCAAACTCTTCTGATTTTTCCCTAAGAACTGTATAGTTGGTACCTTTTTAATTGTCACTAAGAGTTTGTGGATAGAGTGTTGGGCCTGGTGTTAGGAAGAGTTCAAATCCAGCCTTAGACACTTATTAGCTGTGTAACCCTGTACAAATCATTCTTTGCCTCAGTTTTCTCATCTGTAAAATAGAGATGATAATAGTTACCTTCCAGCTTTGTTGTGGGGAACAAATGAAATAATAATTATAAAGTTTTTAATACAGAGTCTGACAACACAGTAAGTGCTATACAAATGTTAGTTATGATTTATTATTCTGATTATTATTCTGATTTCACTGCTCTATGAGTCCCTTGGAGAGAACAGGGGGGATGGGGAAGAGATGACTGAATGTCCTTCACACCGTATCCTTATAATGAATGAATCAAAAGATAATTGATGAATAACTAAGCATGTGCTGGATAATGGACCAAGTTACAAAGAATAAAAGAGATAATTGATATGATTCCTGGTCTCAAGGATTTCATATTTTGAGGAGACAAATCGTTAAGCTGGAGGATGAATGGTGGAAATCCCAAGGATGCTTCAGCAAGAGAGCAAGTCGGATGGCTGAATCCGGCCATCTGGAACATGTAGCATTTGGGACAAATAGCAAGGACCATAGTTGATGACTCCAGAACAGAGCCTTGAGGAGGGGTCCTGCATTATGGAATAGTCTGCTGGGAAGGAGATTGAGGACCCAGTAGAAAGAAAATTCTGGGCTCCCTGCTACGTGAGTTTGAGAATGGACTAAGATGTTAAGGAGAGGAAGTGTCAAAATGAGGAGGTATCAGGATGCATAGTGTTGAGAGAGGTGTTAGTAACCAATCAGAAATAGGGAAGGTGACGTTTGCAAGAAGGTTTGGGAGAAAGACACTCTGACGTACTTATGTCCTCCAGCTATGCAATGGGTTTTGGGTGGTTTAGATGAAGAAGGGGAGAAAAGATCATTATTTCCAATCTTGACTATCCTCTGGACTCTGGCATAGCCCAAGAAAGGATTGTAGATGATCTGAAGTTGAAGAGGGAAAAGGAATAGCAGCCTCAAGTTCTTGGAGGCAGCTAAATGGTATATTAAGATTAGGTAGAGCACTGATTCTGGAGTGAGGAAAACCATAATTCAAATCTGGCCTCAGATATCTAACTAGCCATGTGACCCTGGCCATGATTTTTGTCTGCCTCAGTTTCCTGATGTGTGAAATGAGAATGGCAATGGCATTCACCTCCCAAGGTTGCCGTGAGCCTAAAATGAGATATTTATCGTGATTTGCAGACTTTAAAATGCTATATAAATGCTAACAACTTTAATGTGAAATAGTACAGGGAAACAGGAGGAAGGGAGGTTGGATGGAAGGGGGGGGAGGAATGATTGTTGCAAAATTAACAGAGAAAAACAGCCATAACACAATTTTCCAAGATTCTTAGGCAATAGTTTAGTCCTAGTTCCCAAAACCACTAAAGTAATTAATTAGTCTATTTGTTTTAGAACTCAGTCCTGACTATATTCGCCTTGAAATGAACTCACATTTGCATTCCCAGGTGTAGATTTGCCTAGTTAGGCTGCTGAATCTTCTCTAATCTTTAAAAGCTACTTCTCCAGCCCTCCGATATGAGGTGAGAGAGTGAAGAGCTAGAGACAGGGGCAGTTTCATTCCTCATGAAGTTCCTACCCCTAAATATGGTCATTCCTGAGATTCAACAATGGTATCTTCAGCTCTTCTTCTTCCCTTTCTCATTGACCAGCAGAAAAAAAAAAAACTTTTCTGGATAACAAAGTTATTTCCTTTCTCCCCAATGACTTAGAGCTTTTAATTCATAGCACTGGCCTGAGCCTGAGGAGGAAGAAGAGGAGGTTTGTCTGCATAGCTCAGAGATCTTACATAAGCTGCCCTTTCACCTTGGCATTCTCTATTGTAATTCTTCACTGAAATTAATTGTATTAGTCAGATTTTGTGACTAAATTTGTTCATCATTGTCAGATTTTTCTTCTATTAAGGCCTTCAAGTGGAGATTCTAAATAATGCCTAGAAGCGATAAAGATTGGGTATATTTTCTCATTCTCAGCAAGATCCCTACTTAGCTTATTTGTACATAGTTATTGGTACGGTGCCTGCCTTATTAGACTGTGAACTTCTTGAGAACAGGGATTATTTCTTGAGATCCTTCTTTGAATTTCCAGCAATTAGTACAATGCCTGGCACATAGTAGGTGCTTAATAAGTGCTTATTTATTGAACCCACCACTTAAATACCTTTAGTTGCTGTGTTGGGTTAGATTTAGGGCTTTCCATCCTGGAATAAGAATCATGACAACTATGTGTTGTTACAATAATTGCAAATAACAGGAATGCTTTTGCATATAATATCAACATTTTCTTCCTCTTTCTGTGTCCTTTCCTGCCCTCATCACTAATTTGAGTAACAAGAAAGGATGATTTCACCAGTTTTTCATGTAGCAAAAAGGGCCATTGTCATTTTATAATCCTGGATGCAAGAAAAGACTGCATGTCTATGAGGAGATGTATTGAGTTTCGATCTGGACATAAAAGAACATTTGTCCTCGTTCTGGCCTCAGGGACATCATAGATCCTTGAGACCTAGGAATCTTGTTTCAATCTTCTTTCTGAGAACATTGGAGTTGTTTCCTCCTGTCCCAGCACAACCTATGACAGAGAAATGAATATTTGAAAAATATCCAGCAGGAAAGGAAAAGGAAGAAGAAAAGGGAAAATGGAAGGAATGGAAGAAGAGGAAGAAGAAGAGTGAGGGAAAAATTTAATTAGAAAGAAGGTGGAGGACAAAGGAGGGAAGGGTGAATCAGCATCTTTATATGTAGCTTTGGCAATTTCATGTAATCTAAGCTTTCTCCAGAAGAGAGTGATAAATCAACTTTGTGAATTGAACCAGGTCCTTGGCTTTGGTTATACTGGAACTTTAGTTTCATCTTCTGTCTCCCTTGCTGAGACAACTCATCAGTTTGAGGCAGGTTATTAGGTCTTGGAATGAATGTTTGAGTTCAACTCCTTCTCTCATTGTTACAGATAAGAAAACTGAGTCTTAAAGGATGTACAACAGCCACTAACTTTCAGAGGCAGGATTTGACCCTAAGCTTTCCTGACTTAAAGTTCATTCCCTTATTTCCCATGCCAAAACATATCTTCACTATCTCTTGTATAGAGAATTGTCTAGAATTGGTTGGTGGTTGTTCTTTGTTCTCAAAGAGGACCAAAATGACACTACTATTTTAGAGTCAAATTGCAGTGCATCCAACTGTGGCTGATGAGACCAATGCAAGCTCGGAATGCTCTGCAACAAACTCTTTAGCAAATTCTTTTGAGCTAATTCAATTCTGTTTTGCTCATAGAGCACAGCATCCTTTCTGTTGAGGGCACATCATGCTGGGTGATCCTGTGTCATGTTTCCCATGTCATATAATCAATTCTAAAGTGCTTAAGAGAGACCTTGAGAATGTTCTTATATCACTTTTTGGAACTACTTTATAAGTGCTTGCCCTGTATGAGTTCTCCATAATATAGTCTTTTTGGCAAATATACATGTGGCATTCGAACAATGTGGCTAACCCAACAGAGTTTCACTCTTGGTACTAGAGTTTGAATGCTTGGCAGTTTAGTTAGAAAAAGGACTTGTGTCTGATATTTTATCCTGTCAGGTGATTTTCAGAATCTTCATAAGATAATTCAAATGGAAGTGATTTCATTTCTTTGTCATGCTGCTGTTCTACTGTCCAGGTTTCACAGGCATACAATAATAGTCAGTACAATGGCTCTGTAGGTTTGGTTAGTAGTCAGTCTAATACTTCTCATCTCCCATACTTTCTTTCCTTTGGAGCCTCCTAGAGACTGAGTTAGCTCTGGCAATGTGTAAATCAACCTCATAATCAATATAGAAAGTATAATGACAAGGTAAATAAACTTATCCTCAGATTCAAATTTTCTCCATTTGCTGTAATTGATGCTTCCACATTTGGATGATGAAGTGCTGCCTGACGGAGTTACCTGTGTTTTCTTGGTTTTAATTGTTAAGCCAAAACTAGCATAAGCAGCAGGGATCAATCCACACTCTATTGCATTGAGTTTCAGATGCTGCATTGAGTGCACAATCATCTTCAAACAAAAACTCATGCACCAACATTCCCTCCATTTAGTTCTGGCTTGCAGCCTTTTCAAGATGAAGAATTTGCCACCAGTGCAGTAACTGACTGATGCCATGTTTGTCCTCATTGAAGGCATTTGACAACATGGCTGAAAACATCATGCTAGAAAGTATGGGGACAAGCACACAGCCTTGTTTCACTCCATTGGTGACTTAAGAGAGCATTGTCTATTGCCCAGAACCTGATTAAGCAGACTGTCATGAAATTGATGTACCATACTGATGAACTTTTTCTGGGCAAGCAAATTTTTGCATAATTTTCCATAAACACTCATAACTGACAGTATCAAAGGCCAAATCTACAAATGTAGACTATAGACCTCTGTTCTGCTCCTGGCATTTCTTCTGGAGTTGTTGGGAAGCAAACACCATATCAACCATTCCTTGGCCCCTTCTGAAGCCATACTGGTTCTCAGGTAAATCATCTTCTTCCAGGTGTAGAATTAGCTTATTAATGAGGACTCTGGCAAGAATCTTGACAGCAATGACTTGAGAGAGATGCCCAACCCCTGTTTGACCCAGGATAATTTATTCCTTTTACCTTGATAGCAATGGACAATGGAGGAAACCTTAAATTCCTGGGGCATAACCTCCTCTTGACATATAATATGGAAAATTTCAGTCAGCTTTTGTATGAGCAGTGGACAACCCCCCCCCCACTCACACACCTTTTAAATCTCAGTTTGAATAGAATAAACACTGGGTGCTTTGCCACATTAAAGGAACTTAATGGCATTCAAAAGCTCCTCTTCGGTTGGAACTTCAGCTGGGAAGGGGATTGATTTCAATCTGGGGCAAAAGGTGATTTCAATATTGATTAATAATGTTCTATTCAAAGCACTATGGCAGTGTATCGTGTCTTATCACTAATCAATGTGGCTCCATCAGAGGTGAACAATTAGATGCACTATGAGTCTTTGGCCCGTCAGTGTACCATAAAACCTCTGGATTGTTACTATCAGCATCAAACTGAATTTCATCTTCTTTCTTACTGAGCCAAGAATCCTGTGTCTTATGTTTCACTTGTACTTTACTTTTGATGGAAATGAATGCTTCCTTCTTAGACATGGGTGAATTCTCTTACTGTTAAGTTCCCATTTTTTAAAATTTACCCATCTTTTTTGTCAAACCACTCTTGATGTTTGCATGGAGCAGATTCAAAACTGTACCCCCAAAATCTGAAAACTGCCTCCTCCTTTTCTGCTCCAGTTTTGCCAAGTGTGTTTTGGTTCAACTAACACTCCAAATTAGCAACAAGCTGTTCCCTCTCAAGGAAGGGCTCTGATCTGTTGATATTAATTCTTCTGATCATTTAAAAAATAATAGCTTTTCATTTTCAAAATATATGCAAAGATAGTTTACAACATTCACCCTTGCAAAACCTTCCTCTCCCCTCCCCTAGAAACCAAGTAATCCAATGTACATGTGCAATTCTTCATTTCCACATTTATCGTGCTTTACAAGAAAAATCAGATAAAAAAGGGAAAAAATGAAAAAAATAAGCAAATAATAAAAAGGTGAAAATACTATGTTGTTATCCACATTCAATCCCCACAAGCCTCTTTCTGCATGCAGATGGCTCTCTCCATCACAAGTCTATTGGAATTGGCTTGAATCATTTTATTGCTGAAAAGGGCCACAATTCATCAATTGATCATCATATAATCTTGTTTTTGCTGTGTACAATGTTCTCATGGTTTTACCCACTTTATTCAGCATCAGTTCATGTAAGACTCTCCAGATCTTTCTGGAATCATCCTCCTGATCATTTCTTATAGAACAATAATATTCCATAACATTCATATATCATAACTTATTCACCCATTTCCCAACTGATTAGCTCCACCCAATTTCCACTTCCTTGCCACTACAAAAAGAGCTACTATAAACATTTTTGAATATGTGGGTTTTTTACTTTTTTTATGGTCTTTTTGGGATATCGACTCAGTAGAGAGAATGCTGGATCAAAGGGTATGCATAGTTTGATAGCCCTTTGAACATAGTTTCAAAACTACTCCCCAGAAAGCCTGAATCAGTTCACAACTCCACTAACAATGTATCAATGTTTCAGTTTTCCCACATCCCCTCAACATTTATCATTCATTATCTTTTCCTGTCATTTTAGTCAATCTAAGAGGTGTATAGTAGTACCTGAGAGTTGCCTTGATTTGTATTCCTCTAATCAATAGTGACTGAGAAAAGTTTTTCATATGACTAGAAATGGTTTTAATTTCTTCATCTGAAAAATTTCTGTTCATATTCTTTAATCATTTATCAATTGGAGAATGGCTTGTGTTCTTATAAATTTGAGTCAATTGTCTATATATTTTAGAAATGAGGCTTTTATCAAAACCCTTGGATGTAAAATTTTCTGCACCCTTTCTAATCTTGTCTGCATTGGATTTGTACAGAAACTTTTTAATTCAATAAATCAAAATTATCCATTTTGTTTTTTATAATGTTCTCTAGTTCTTCTTTGGCCATAAATACCTTTCTTCTCTACAGATCTGAGAGGTAGACTATTCTTTGTTCTCCTAATTTGCTTTCAGTATCACCTTTATGTCTAAATCATGAACCCATTTCAATCTTATCTTGGTGTATGGGATGTTAGGTATTGGTCAATGCCTAATTTCTGCCATACTGTTTTCCAACTTTTCTAGCAATTTTTGTCAAATAGTGAGTTCTTATCCCAGACAGTGAAGTCTTTGAGTTTATCAAACACTAGATAGACTACAGTAGTCATTGACTATTGTGTCTTGTGAGATTAATGTATTCCACTGATCAACTACTTTATTTCTTAACCAATAGCAAATGATTTTGATGACTGCTGTTTTATGTTATAGTTTTAGGTCTTTTACAGTTAGGTCACCTTCCTTTGCTTTTTTTTTCATTAATTCCCTTGAAATTCTTGACCTTTTTGTTCTTCCAGATAAACTTTGTTATAATTTTTTTAGCCCTATATTTTCTTGACAGTTTAATTGGCATAGCATTGAATAAGTAGAATAGGTAGAATTGCTATTTTATTATACTAACTTGGCCTACCCATGAGCACTTGATATTCTTTCAGTTGTTTAGATCTAAACTTCATTTATGTGAAAAGTGTTTTGTAATTGTGTTCATATAGTTCCTGACTTTGTTTTGACAGACTGCCAAATATTTTACCTACAGTTATTTTAAGTGGAATTTCTCTTTGTATTCATTACTGCTGGTTATATATAGAAATCCTGATGATTTGTGTGAATTTATTTTATATCCTGAAACTGCTAAAGTTGCTAATTGTTTCTAATAGTTTTTTAGTTGATTCTTTAAGTATACCATCATATCATATGCAAAGAGTGATAAATTTTTTTCTTATTACCTACTCTAATTCTTTAATTTTTCTTCTCTTATTGCTAAAGCTAACATTTCTAATACAATATTGAATAATAATGTGATAATGAGCAACTTTGTTTCACTCTTTCTAGTAATTTTTTTGTCTTAGGGCTGCCACTTGTGTTGAATGCAAATATTCAATTTGGAGAGGAGAGGTCTATGATCATTCCAGCACTCAATACCACACATTGCCTTCATCCCTCTCACATCCTGTTTCTTCTTACAATCACATAGTTTATTAAATGACAATGACTTTTGCTGCAAGGGTGCATCTCCGTAGTTTTATGCCATTTATGAAGTATTTATTTTTGAGATTTACAAGTCTTCAGTAGTAAGTTAGATTTCCATTACTGTTTCCATTTCCATTTCCATTTCTCCCAAGGAAGAAATGTTTGGAAGTCTGAGCCTATTCTAGCATTAAAGTCATTCACAATTATAAACTTATCCTCTTTTGGCACACTGATAATAAAAGTGTCCAGAACATCATAAAATTTTTCTTTGACCTCATCAGGGTTCATCATGGTGGGATCATAGACACTGATGATGATGGCATGGCATTTTCCTGCAAGTAGAAACTGCATTGTCATGAACCTATTGTTCACTTCTTTTGCTAATTTTGTTTAATTTTGATTACAAAACTTATAGTATACCAGCTTCACAGTGTTTTCCTTCAATGTGGTCATTCCAGAAAAACATATATCCAGCTCTGACTTCAGCAAGCTGACATTCATTTACCAGCCTTGTTTCACTCAGGGCTGCTATTTGGATGTAATAGTTGTTGAGTTCTTCTGCAACAAGAGCTGTTAGTCTTTCAGTGCTACTGGATTTTGTGTTTGTTGTCTGTCAACATGCACACATTCCATGTACCAATGGTGGTGGATTCAGCTTTGCAAAACTTTTGTACATTTTTTGGTGTTTTGATTGTAGAGCAGAATCTTTTGTTTGCTGCAATAATCGGGTCAGGGTTGGATAAGTAGACAATTTTAGGGCTCCTTTTCTAGCCTCAGGAGGTGTAAGCAGTGTGATCCTTAAAAGGTTGATCAAACACTAAGGAAGCTGCTAAATCCCACTGCTGCTTCTAGACCTAGTGGCCTGGGCTGCCCATCTGCAAGGTAGTGACTACAGCATCCATTGTATCTGTACCTGCTGCTTCATCACTCATCCATCACCACAGGACTTTAAGATAGGTAGAAATAGTTTTTTTAAAATAATATGGGTGATGCCTTTTTGATTCATGAGTAAATTGAATTTAAGTGAGATAGTTGCTTGAAGTTGTTGGCTTTATTATCTCTTCCAGAGTTATCACTGATAAGTGGCAGAAGAGTAAAGATAACTGGTAATAGCTCAAGATGCAGTAGATGACTTTAGTGTCTTTGATTCTAAATAAGCTCTAAACTCTCCACAGCATCTGCTTCAGCTGCCTTCATGGCCATTAGAACCAGTTGTTCTAATCTGTCCTTTCCACCAGGGGAAGCCTTCACACGCTTGAGGTAGACACCCCCTAACTCATTATAGTGTTTGAAACCTCTCAGTTACCCTCAGCCTGTTTAGCTTATGTGCCAAAATGGTGTAGCTACTAGGCATACAATAGTTCCTGAAACTACAGATGAGAGTTAAGTGGATCAGGTAAACACCAAATGGAGAAAGCAGTCCTGAAAAAAGGCTCAGCAGCCCTCTTATCAGAAGTACTAGTCTTCCCTGAATACACTCTACCACCCGTCTGGGGTACTGAAAGATTGACAGATTTGAACTCATATTTTCCTGATTCGACTTCAAAGCTATACTTACTATATTAACTAGCTGCAGATCAAAAAGTTCTGTGAATGACCACTTACTTCCATGATTCTCACAGTGCTAGATTAAATGTAGACCTGTTTGCCAGTATGGGTCAAAGATAGGACTTGAATCCAGATCTTTGTGGCTTTGGGGGCAGCTCTCTATCCACTAAACCGTATTTAACACTACTTACTGAGGGTGGAGGAGTAACCTCTTCAAACAATATAATAGCAAAGCAGGTCATTCTGATAGCACAGCTGACAGATAGGAATTAAGTTTAAAGTAAAAGAGCTGGGGAGATGTCCAAGAGGGGAAAGGTATTTGATTCCTAAGATTGCTATACTCTAGGCAAGAGTAGAATTGGTGTGGGGATAGCAAAGATTTAGCACTTTTATATTTCATATGAATAAAACACCTTGCAAAACATGAGCATGAGTCAATACTTCTGTAACAAAGGGCTCAAGAGAGAATTTTCCATCATTGATTTTATAGCAAAAATTTACTTTTTGCTTGTACTAAAAGATCAAGATTGTCTTATCACTCCCGAGGACAAAGGATTTAACTAGGCAGGAGTAGACTAGAGTAGTCACAGCTGTTGTATATTGTCTAAGAGCCTCCTGTTAGATTCTCTGCACTAGGCTTCTCCACACTGCCTGCACTGGGTCACATTTCCCTCTGCCCAGCTGAGACAGTACTTTCCTGAAGTCCTTCCAAAATATCTTAAGCTGGAAAATCATTACATTCTGAACATTTGTGGGTTCTGTCACTCCAAAATTCATTCAGAGACTTGATATCTAGTGTTGATTGTGAGGGAAGCTGGAGAGAGTTTGGGCAATGTTCTGTCTTACTCTCACCCATCTTGAATTCGTTACCTCTGGTATTTTTTTCTAAGGCTGAGAAGAGAAGTAAATTTCCCTTTTTTCATCTGATAATCATCATCACTACTATTTATATAGTGCTTTAAGGTTTGCAAAGTACTCTACAAATATTATCTCACAATAACCCCAGTAGATAAATGCTATTATTGTTCCACTTTATAGATAAGGAAACTGAGGTTACACAGAGGGTTACATACATAGTAAGTGTCTGAGAACTCGGGTTTTTTGGATAACAGGTCCAGTCCTCTACCTACCATATGAGCTAGGTGCCTTCCTATAAGCAGACTGAGGAATTCTGTGAATAACCATGTACCTCTAAGATTCCCAAAATAATGTCCACATGTTAGACTGTTGAGATCTTGTAGCTATAGAATCATTTGCTCTCTCCACCTCATAGTGAGCTCTAAGCTTTCATATTTGCACTAAAGAAATTACTGGAAAGAAGTGTGGAATCAATGGACAGAAATGGACGGGATAAGGCATTTATACTTCCTGAGTGATGTTTAAACACAAAAGTCTCTTTGTGTTACAGATCAGAGGCTTTAAGCCTTCCCAGTAATGCCTTTAACTCAGCATCACACTCACACACACACACACACACACACACACACACACAACACACACACACACACACATACACAATCAATATATATTTATACCAAGGAAAGTTGAACAGGGTTTACATATTCATGTATGTTTTACATAAAAGCAACCTTTAAAAAGTATCCTTCAGTGCCCTGTCCCTCTCCAACATGCATTTTATAATCTAGGAGTTGCCTAAATTGCTTTGCTAAGAAGACTTTTAAATCTGGATTGCAAAATTCTTAATTCTTCTGACATTGGAAAGGTTCTAGAAGAGCTTCTGTCAGTCTACCTCTGTCTCACATGTTAATTTGTGGTATTTTTTTCTTCCATTCTTTGAAGTTTTTTATTTTATTTTGTTTATTTTATTACTGTATGTTTCAGCCTCCTCAAAAACTTTTATCTAAAGGATGAAAGTTCTTGAAATCAGAAAAAAACTAGATTTTAAATTTTGTTTCTTTCACTTACATACTAATCATGTGATCATGGGCAAGTCATTTACCTAACTCTCTTAAGACTCAAGTTTCCTCATCTGTCAAATGAAGGGATAGAACTAGATGGCCTCTTAAGGTCCCTTCCAGCCCTAAATATATAATAATCCTATGATTTTATGAATTATACTGTCCCAAAATCTCACAATGAACACTACACAGAGCTTCTGTCCCAATCCCAGGATAACGTCTTTGGCAGTTAGGGGATACATGCTTCTCTCTTGGTCTCCTTAGTGCCTGTAGAGATGAACCAGTTTCTTTCCTGGAGAGAGTTAAGTGACCTGGTGAGATAGGGTCCTGGAATCAGGAAATAACCGAATTCCAATCCAGTTGGCCACTTAATAGCACATGAGGTGTCTGTTTGCCTCATTTTCCTCAGCTGTAAAATATAGATAATAGCACTTTCCTCAAATGGTTGTTGTGAGGATCAAATGTGCTAATATTTGGAAGGTATTTATTTAGCACAGTGCCTGACACATAATAGGTACTATATAAGTCCTTATTCTTTTCCACCTTCCTTCCCTGGTTTGACTATGATTACAACTCATAGGTTTGAAGACTTGATTACTAAGTTTTCAGTGTGAGTATTTACAGAATTTGTAACAAATACTACAAATCATTGTTTTGTTCATTATCTAGACTTATTTTTCAAAGAGCCAGCTCTTAAACATACATGACTACAATTCACAATAATGTGCTAAATCAGGGATTTCCCGCAACTTAAATTTCCCAGGAGGAGGGACTCAGGGTCATCTTTCAGAGGTGACATACCCTCCAAGCTTGGAGCTTGGAGCTTCTCCACTAGCACTAATTTAATAAGAAGAGGGAAAAGTCCCAAGATAGGAAATGGGCTTTTTGTCAGGCTCTCACCACCACTACCTCTTATTGGTGCAATGTCTGACAAAACATCCAAGTTATTCCCTGGTTTAATAAAATATCAGTTTAATAACAACAATAATTAGTAAAATTATTGTTAGTTATTAATTGTTCATCTGATTAGTGAAATAATAGGAACACCATGAATAACATTTATATCCAGCAACATTACTAATAATTAATTGCTCATAATAATTATAATTAGCAATATAATTGGAATTAATAAAATAATGATAAATAAATAATAACAATACTCTTCATGTTCTGCAAATAACTTTACATATATTATTTCATTTGATGCATACAATGACTCTGTGGCACTATTGTTGTCCCCATTTTACATATAAGGAAATTGAGATAGGGAAAAGGTAAGAGACTTAACTCTTCATAGTTATGAAGTCATAACTTCATAGTTATGTCATAGAGTCAAATTTCTTGACTCCCAAGTCCAATATCCTATGCAGGAAGCCACTACACATTTAGAAATAATTATTCAAATCATTTAAGGCTACAAGGTTTGACAACAACTCATATTTATTTTCATAGCATTTAAAAATCATACAAAACATTTTCGTCACAACAACCCTGTGAGCTAAGTTGCTTGGATACCATTATATATGCCATTTTATTGCCATATATTGCCATTTTATAGATGGCAAACAAAAAATTTAAGAGGTTAAATATTTGTCACACATTGCTCACACATACACATATGTTAGGATTTGCACTCTTATCTTCTATCTCCACATTCATCACTCCTTCCAAAATATCTCATAGTCACCAGTCCTAGTTTAAAAAAAAAAAATCATGTATAACCTAAGGCCTGCCTATAATACTTTACCTAAAGTTGTTAGGATTGGGCAGAGGTCAGAATTCTCCCTCGTCTTTTTTGTGCTAGATAATTATACAATATTTCAGAGTCCAATTCTTTTTGTACAGCAAAATAACAGTTTGGTCATGTATACTTATTGTGTATCTAATTTATATTTTAATATATTTAACATCTACTGGTCATCCTGCCATCTGGGGGAGGGGGTGGGAGGAAAGAGGGGAAAAATTGGAACAAGAGGTTTGGCAATTGTCAATGCTGTAAAGTTACCAATACATATAACCTGTAAATAAAAGGCTATTAAATAAAAAATAAAAAAATCAAAAATAAAAAAAAAGTTTTGTGCTAGAAAACTCATGCCCATGTTATTCTAATCCACACATCTGGTTTCACAATAAAACCTGGTTTTCTGGGGCTCCTGGATAAAATATGTTCTTGAGGGTCTTTTTCATTGGACATTTTTCATTGCTTCCATCACCTGTTTTGAAGTCAAGAGATAAAGTATAACCTAAATCTATAATTGTATTCATAAAACCCTATTAATCCTATGAATTGTATTGTTTCAGTGTCCATCACTGAATGTTCCTCAGAGTTTCTGTCCAATGTGACAATCTTGGTTATTGAAACCAACCCATAAACTGCATTCTTCTAGCATCAACCCATTACTGCCGTGTGAATATAAACCTCATGACCCCCTCATTGGCAATGCTGCTTCTCTTTGTGAAGGTTGGCTTGTTCAATTAAAGTAGTCAATTCCAGATTTTATTGGTTAGATAGGTAGTTTTAAAGTGCAAAGGGGTTTGCAGTTTAATTCAAATGATCAATGAATGGTACCTCTTCGGCTCTTTCATTTCAACCTTCGGAAATGGATACAACAACTTAAGAGACGCTGAACTTTCAGTAGTCCAATTTTGTACACAGACAGCTTTAACTCTGGACGGATGGCACTCCAGCAAGAAGGGACAGGCCAGTGCTGATTGGCACAGAGCCTTTCAGGATCAGGGCCTTCTGCTGATGCATGATGGTTAGAATTTGTTTCCTGGCTCACTCATCCCACTCCCCTTTGTCCTCCCACCTTGTTCATCCTCAAAGTTGGCAAATGTGATCCTTCCAGACTTTTCCAAGAAAATGCTTCCTCTGCTTGTCAAGCTCCCTGACTCTGATGAGTCAACCAACTGTTCATTTCCTAGCCAAGAAGCTAGCTTTGAAGCTAAGCTCCTCTGAGCCCTAATCAAGGCCAGTTTGGCCTTAAGAGATGAGCAGTATGGCCAAAGGAGTTAAAAGCAGGAAAGTCAATATTAAAGTTAGCATGCCTGAAAGAAATGTGAACATGCTTCTCAATTCCTTTAGGCTAATTTTATTAATAGATTTTAATTTGAGGATAGAACTCTTAATGGTCTCTACCATTATATGTAGGTGCTTGTGTTTTCTTCAGTATAATGATATGAGAAGCAGTAAAAGTTGGTGAGGAAAATCTAAGCAGGGGAGAGAGAAAGAGAAAGAGACAGACAGATAGACAGAAAGAGATAGACAGACAATGATAGACAGAGACAGGGAGAGAAAGAGACAGGCAAAAAGAGAGAGAACACACACAGAAATAGAGATAGAGACAGACAGCAGTGATAGAGATGGAGAGAAAGACACACACAGAGAGACAAAGATACAGAGAGAGAGAAAGAGAGAAGGGGGGGAGTTGTGAGGAAGAGGAGAAGAGGACAGTAGGGAGAAGGGGAAGATCATTGAAATGAGGAAAAATTGCTAAAAAATAAGCTACTGTTCTGGATACAAACAGTGGGCAGAGCCATAGACTCAAGTTACTGCTACTCACACTATTTCCTTTCTTCCTTGTGGTTTTCAGATCAAAGACCATGTGGATATGCTGTTTTCCAATCTCAACCAAGAAGAAGTCAAAAGAAAAAGCATAGTAACCTCATTAGAAGGTAATTAGAATTCTGAAAGGGCATATGATGCCATTGTCAAGGAAGGGAAAGCTGAGGGACAAAGTGCTTGAGAAAACTAGAGGTATCATCAGCTTAGTCTTCACTCTTCCTCCCAATTTCCTTGTGCCAAGTTTCCCTGTTTCCCACTCCAAAAATAGCCCTCCAGATTGGTGACTGTTCCTGTTTCCTATAGTTTGGTCAGCAACTTGTTTTTTTCATTTTTCAACTTTTGGGAAGGCCAGACTATATGGGAATGAAGAGCCCTAAACAGATGGTGACAGATCCTTCCCTCTTAAAAAGGGCAATCCCTCAAGCTTAAGGTGGGGATTGGTAATGGGATGGGGTTCATCTACATGTAGTTCTTGAATAGAAGGGAAAGAAATTAGGCAAGTGCCACTGTGTACTATATGTCCATCTGAGTCTACTGATGGGCATATGATGTGGAAAACAATTAATATGAAAGTAAGTCCTCTTTTAAAAACTAACCTATTGATTGAGTGGTGAATGTGATGTTTTTGTAGGAAAAGAAGAGAAAATGAGTTCAACTTTAGTTTCCCTTCCTGCTCATCTCCAGTGATTACAGGAATCCCTCATTTTATGTCAACTTGTTATATGGAATTGTTACACAGAATTTTGAATTTATAGAAATGATAAAGTAGGGAACTAATTGATTGTGTGTAATTTGGAGTCAACTTGAGGTATTTTCAATCTATCATGTTATGCATTATATAAAAGAACAACAAAGTTTTGGAACCCAATTATATTAGATTGTAGTCTCTCTTGAAAGGACAAAATCTCCATGGTCTAAGGGGAAATTGAAAGCATAAATACAGTTGCTGTGGGCTGAATGGTAGGGAAATGATGGAAGAGGAGAAATTCTTGAATAGGAAAATGATGCCGAACACTTACAATAGGCACAAAATTGCTATTAGATGGCATATCTTCATCTCTCCCCTCTAAAGTTTTCAATTCATTCGATTTGAAGGGTTTTTGCTTGTAGGAACAGATTTCAGAGTTTGCAAAAGAAGCTAATGGAAATCTAGGGCTTGTTTTGCATTATCTGTTCTATAATGCAAGATACTGATATTGTGACCACATTTAATTCTCCCTTTGGACATTGGGAGAGTGCAAACATAGGGCTCCATTGTAAATTCTCCAAAAGACCACAGTCCTCTGTCCCAGAGATATCATAACTGTCTTTGGCATTGATTTCCTAGACACGCAGCAATCAAGGGAATTTCCTTGTTCATGCTTGGAATGGGAGAGTACTATGGCCAAATTTCCACAGCTGCTCAGGGCTGGGGACCAAAGCAGGAATGAGAATCTAGAATGTAGGTTTGGGTGGCATTATCAAGCACTGCCCTGTGCACACCAGCTCATCCAGGCTTGGGACATCCTCCAGTGTGGGGTTATGAAGTTTGGTACTACACCTCCTCAAAAGTCAAAGAACAAGGAAAAAATTGCCCTATAATGATAGACAATCTCTACTCAAGAATATATTCAACTAAACCTAAGATGACCTTACGATCATAGATTAAGAATTAAAAAGGAACTTAGTGGCACAGTGAAGAGATAATCCTAGTTTTAGAGTCAAAGAAAATGAGTTCAAATCTCTGATGCTACTTACCTGGATAGCCTTAGGTGTAAGTCATTTAACTTTTCTGGGTCTTGGTTTTCTCATCTGTAAAATGAAAGAGTTGAACTAGATGGACTTTGAGGTTCTTTCCAAATCCAGATCTGTTATTTTTAGAGACTAAATTTCAATGTCATCATTATTGTTGAGTCATTTCAGTTGTGTCTGACTCTTTGTGAGCCCATTCGGGATTTTTTTGGGGCAGTGATACTCTAGTGGCTATCCATTTCCTTTTCTAGCCCATTTTACAGATGAGAAAACTAGGGGAAAACAGGTCTAAGTGACTTTCCCAGAGTCACACACTTAGTAAGTGTCCAAGATCAGATTTGAACTCATGAAGATAAGCTTCTTCTACCACTGCATCACATAGCTGCCTCAATAAATTCAAGAGGTGAGGAATTCACAGAGAGGTAGATTTGTTGCTATGACTCTCAGAGGTATCACACAGAGGAGGTGGGAGATGGGTTGGGTCAGAACTGAGCTAAACTAAAAGGTAGCCCAAGCACATGCTAGGGACAGATGCTTGTTTTCTCTGTGTGCAGGGAGCTGAATGTTGTCACTATCACAGAGAAGGGCTCTGACCAGGTGGACTAGGAGACAAGCCAAGACCAACCTGCAGGGGCCACTTTTGCAGAAGATCAATTGGGGACCTCCCACAAAGAATTAAAATTGGAGAAAAAGAAAGCAGTTGAAATGGGGAAATGTCTCTATTTGTGGCCTTGGGGAAAACCCAGCTCAATATATAAATTTGAATTTACATAGTTGACAAAGTAGGAAACTAATCTTCTCACTGTGAATTCATGTCAAGCTCGAGATAATTATGGGCTGTTGTAAAACATTAGCTAGCAACATGTTTTGGTAAATTTCTGGGAAATACCCAGAAAAAAACTATTAGATCAAAATTCGATAAGCTCTTATACATGTGACTTCAAGGGATAGGTAGGTAAAGGACTATTCCGATGCTTTTAGGATAATCAGGAGTGCCTGATCAAAATATGACTTCCATCTTTGTCAAGATGACTCTGCTATATCTATTCATACTAATATGGTCAGTTCTTCAATCAAAGAACAAAAATATACTAACCCAACGTCCCCTTTGAGAACTCAAAGACAGTAAGCAAAATTCAGGTTGCTTATCTGGTATGCATTCTCTATAAGCATAGTCAAGGGGCCTAGAAGAAAGATCCAAGAGCTTCTGGAAGAACATCTCATAAAGAACTAGGGATAAGAGGGATGGACATCTTTAAGGCAGGTAGACATAACCATCTAAAATAATGTAGGAAAAATAACTACTAGGAAAGCCTTCACTTAAAAGCTATCATTTTGCATGGCTTTAAGAAATTTTGAAAACTTTTAAGTTTCAAACTCAGGTTCTGATTAAGAAAAAAGTAGAGGCTCATTCAATAATTTTATTTATTTAAAAACAATTTCTGGTCTACAAGCCTTCTTTCTGAATTACCTGGACACTTTTCCTGACCATTCCTATCGACATATTCTGGAGCATTAAGGCATGAACATTGTTCAAATATATTCGACTATAAAACATTTTTAAAGGCTTGCTTGAGCCTTTGTTTTGAATTTTGGTCAAAAACTATGTTTTAGTCAAGAGTCAGACTAAGTTAGACTAAGGAAGACCTTCACGATAAACTAAGAAACCATATTTTTTAAAACATATAGGCCATTTTTCTCTACAATATAACAAATACTTTGTTTGACCTCCTTCATTTGTTAAAAACTCTACTTCCTGCAATATGCAGAGCAGCAACATGATGTATATACAGGACAGCAGTTTTCAAAGTATGGCCAGGTTCCCCTGAGGGTTCCCAATACCTTTTGGGGGTACATGAGATCAACTTATTTTTATAAAGAATTTTAATTTCAGATACAGAAAATATCAATAGATATAACCAACATTGGCAAAAACTCTTTGGGGTCCTCAATAATTTTTAAGAGTGTAAAGGGGCCTTGAGAACAAAGATTTTGAGAATTACTGTGCAGTAGAGAGTAGTATAGCCTTGGAATCAAACCTACAATCAAATTCTCTCAGCTCTTAACAGCTGTATGACCCTTGGCAAGTCACTCAACCTATTAATGTTTTGCTGCCTTTTCCCCTCAATCTCTCCTGTAACTCTAAGACTATAAATGCAGACCTTGGAGAGTTCCCATACTTCTGGATACTATTATTGGCTTAGTAACATTTTAGACTCAAGCTTATCATTCAAAAGTCATTACTGTACTGGAAAGCACTTTCCTAGTACAGGTGGATTCTGCTTTAAGCTAACTCAATAATTGAAAATCCAAAATTAAAAAAAGAAAATATAAATTCAGAGGCTTATATTTACTCTGAAAAATAATGTGCCTAAGAATTTCTTTAAATAGAACTGTCTCTTGGAGCATATATGATTCAATTTCAAGAATTTTATTTACTTGAAACTGTGCATATTGAAGAAGGTAGCAGTGGTATTCAATATGAGTGATGTATTTTAAGAGATAAGAATCTTGGCCTATATTTTGAAGTACCTTGGGTGGCAAAAAAGTTTCAAGGCCAAATTCTGAGGGAAGAATTACTTGGTCCAAGATTATTATTTATCCATGGTTTGGAAATGAGGTCTCTATTTTGGTATCCAGAAAGATTTTGCTGGAATTACTTTTGCAACCTCTTCTCCTGGAACCTACCTGGATTTTTTTCAGGTGGTAACTGAGGTAAATGTCAGAGTGCACATTTCCTGCTTCAAAAGTGGTCTGTTAAAGAAGATACTTCCTTGGTATATCTTTCAAGCAAAGTTGGTAGACACACATTTGGTTTCATAGACTGATGCTCAGTGACCTATTCCCAGAATTGTAGAATTACCAAACTTTTCGTCTAACCTTTTTATTTTTTTTGTGTGTTTTTTTTTTTTTGTTTTTAGTGCTATTGGCTATTTTCAGTAGCTATTCCCAAAATGAACCTCTTCCAGAAGGGAGATGAGGAAAGGAAATATGGTATAAATCTTTTGAGAGAGAAGAAACCATTAAGTTTCTAGGGAGATGTTTTTAAAAGTCAGATTATGCCATCAGAAATAGTTAAAACAAAAAGAGGGATGTTTTTTCCTGATTCCATTGGTTGTTCGTTTCAAGGATTGTAGAGGAAAGAAGACTGCAAATTCTGGACATTTTGAACAAAGATATAATGACCTTCACATTCAACCTATAAATCACGTCCAATATAGTTTTAGTGTTTTAAAAATGGAAAGGGGGGTTCCCCTCAAGGATGAGTAGACCTAAAATAATCATGGGAATCTAAGTTAAAAGCCAAGAGCTTCAGTGGGATCATATTAAAGCTGTGAAAGGAATTCTTCCTAAAGAAGAATCAACACAGAACTTAGCAGTATCAGAATACTGTCTGGTATTTCAGAATGAAACTGGGGTAATCAGATGACTGTTTAAATTTAGTGAGTGAACTTAAATCAAAGTTGACACACAGGATGCATGTGAGTAATCTCATATCCTCCTCCTCTGTGGTGCTTATCATGTGCCAATGGTAGGCATTAAAGCCCTAGTATCACACTGGTAAGCAGACAGCCTCCAGCATTAATTGAGCCAGCATTCATTCCCAGGGGGTCACTCATGATTAGTCTCCAGAAAAAGGCCCTTGATTAATCTTTGGTCCCGGTGACGCACTCTGCTCTAACCTGTGGTTTTACTATGAAAATCCATCAGCAAAGTCTTCAGTCTGGTCATGTGGTGTAATTCTTCCTGGGGCCATTGGGACCTGTGTCTGATGTCGTTTCCTCCATGGCTGATGACTGCATTCATCCTCTGTTCTCTGGAGTGAAGCCATTTTGGCAGGGAGTAAAAGTATCTCTTTTCATCCTGACCTCTCAAGCCTGCTCTGTTTTAAAGTGTCCAAAGCAAACTGTGGTTTATTAACATGATAAAATACTCTATAGCTACTAAAAAATGACAGGAATAGAGACTATAGTTAGGCATGGAAATTTATGAAATGTTAAATCAGACACTTGACAATGCATACAATGAATATAACTAAATAAGTCCATAAGAATATGGTCTTATATAGCATCATTATATAGCATACATTCATAGAGATTTAATTAAATGATTTTAGTATCATGAAGCTGAAAAGGAATATAGAAGTCATGTAGTGAAGCACCTTCATTTTAATTTATGAAGAATTAGGGTTCAGATGCATTAAATAATTTCCTCAAGGTCAAACAGCTAACAGAAACAGCAAGTTTGAAACCTATATTTTTGACCCCCAATTCACAGTTCTTTCCCTCCACCATTTTACTATAAGTCTAGAGCTAAGAGGGGACCTTAAAGGCCATTGAGCCCAATACCCTCGTTTTGCATATAATAGGCACTTAACTAGCTAGACCATAGAAATAATACTTTACCTCAGTTACCCCATTTGTAAAAAGCTCGAGAAGGAAATGGCAAACCACTGTAGTCTCTTTGCAAGAAAACCCTAATGGAGTCATGAAGAGTTCAACACAAGTGAAAAAGAGACTGAAAAAAAAATTAGGCACCCAAAGGGTAAATGAACTAGGATTATACTAATGTCAGTGGGAGATTTTTAAGCTAGTGCATTATCTCATATACTACTTCTCTAAAGATAGAGAAAAAGAATTCGGAGTTAATGAAAATAGTCTTATGTTTCTCATGCTTGATGAAATTCAATTCTGAATAGATAGAACAGTAAAATGTATAAGTTATAGGATCTGAGTTGAAATCCCAATACTCTGTGAGACTTTAGTTTGCTATATACTCTTTCATTTTACAAATGAGGAAACTGAGGCAAAAAGGGTTAAATTGTTTAGGGTCATAAAACTAGTAAGTATGCTAGACTGAATTTGAACTCAGGTCTTCTTGACTCCAGCCCCAGCTACCTGGCTTCCTGAGACTTTGGGTAAGCTACCTAAATTCTTTTGATCACTTCCCTCATAGATTATAGCATGAGAAGTAACTTCCAACTCAAATGCTGTTTTCCAAAAAAAATTTACCACAGAGTCAAAGTATAATATTGGTTGTAGCAAACATTAGAAAGCAGGAAACTGGGGGAAAATTTTATAGCAATTCTCTTCTAATAAAGACTTTATTTTAAAAATATATGGGAACTGAATCAAATTTATAAAAATAAGCTATTCCAATTGATAAATGATCAAAAGGATATGAACAACTTTCAGAAAAAGAAATCAAAAGTATCTATAGACATATGAAAAAATGTTCTATCAAACTGGCTAAGGAAAATCACAAATACAGGAGGGAATGTGGAAAAGTTGGATACTAGTGCATTGTTGGTGGAATTGTCAATGGATCCCATCATTCTGGAGAATAATTTGGAATTATGCCCAAAGGGGTATTAAAAACTGAATATTCTTTGGCTCACCACTATTAAATCTTTATCTCAAAGAGATCAAAGGAAAATAAAAAAGTCCTATTAAGTACAAAAATATAGCAACTATTTTTGTGGCAACAAAGAATGGGACACTGAAGACAGGCCCATCCACTGAGGAATGGCTGAATAAGTTGTGGTACACAATTTTGATGAAATACTATTGTACTCTAAAAATGATTGGATGCTTTCAGAAAAATGTAAGAAAGCTTATAAACTGGTGAAAAGTGAATCGAGCCGAATCATAAAAACATCATACACAGAAACAGAAGCATTATTATAATGATCAACTGTGAAAAACAGCTATCAAGGACTCATGATAAAAAAACCTTCAGAGGAAAAAAATACCTGATGAACTCTGATGTCATATTGAAATATAATTTTTTCCACTTTATTTTCTTTGCTTTTTTCATAATGGCTTATATGGAAATATATATTACATAATTTCACATGTAAAATTTGTATCATATTGCCTACCTTAATGGGTAAGGAAGGGATTGAAGAAAAGGAGTAAATTTGGAGCTCAAAATTTTTCAAAATCAAATTTTTTTAAAAGTACTCTTTTGGTTTTTAATCATTAAAAATCATTGCTCACAAGCTCCTACTAGTCTTTTTACCTTTACTAATCACCCAGAGATCATAATTTGGTTTAAAAAAAAAAGTCACTTAAAGAAATAGCATAGTAAGAAAAGTAGCTTTGAACCATTTCTCTCACAAGTTTGGAACATATCCACAAATACAAAATTACTAGAATACACAGACACATGTAGGGCATACCCTTTTGGTCAGGACATATATCTAGAGAAGCAACTCATGCCTCTGTAGCACTTGTTACAGGGCTCTGTTGATGTCATGGGGTCCCTGTTGGATTTGCTTCCCTCTGGTTTCATGAGTTACAAATTCTTGCCTAGGTGTATAATATCTTCTAGATGAATAGATATGGTGTGCACTTTCTGCTGTACATTTCTCTGCTGATCAATTCCTGCTAATCACAAGCACCTCTTCCCTGACCAAAACTGCTTTTAGCTTTTGGCATTAGCTGAAGGAGCTCAGCTGAGGTTCTACCTCTTCCTCATTGGAAGAGAAGTGACTCTATCACTACTCTTGTAGCTTAAAGTCCAGAGGCTTTCCAACTATTTTTATATTTTTAACATTTAAAAAATTGAGTTCCTAATTCTCCCCCTTAAGTCCCCTCCCATTGACAAAACAGGCAATATGCTATCAATTTTGCATGTGAAACATTGCAAAACACATCTCCATATGAGCCATCTCAGAAAAAGCAAGAAAAATAAAATGAAAAAATTATACTTCAACTTGCACTCAGTGTATCAGTTTTGTCTCTGGAGGTGAACAATGTATCTCATCATAAATCCTCTGGAATTATCTTAAATCACGGCATTGATCAGAGTTGCTAAGTCTCTTACAATTTGATCATTACAATATTGTTGTTACTATAAATAATGATCCTTCTGTTTTGCTCACTTCATTTTGCAACAATTCAAAGAAGTCTTCCCAAGTTTCTCTGAAATCATTCTACTCATCATTTCTTATAGCACAGTAGTATTTCATGATAATTATATACTACAGCTTGTTCAGTTGTTTCCAAGTTGATGGGCATCCTCTCAATTTTCAATTCTTTGACATCACAAAAAGAGCTGCTATAAATCTTTTTGTAAATATAGGTCATTTTCTCTTTTTTTAAATCTCTCTGGGATACAGACCTAATGGTGGTATTGTACTATACCTCTCTTTAGAAAAAGTTGAGAACTCATAATCTATGTGTTAACTTTTCCAAGCTTTGACTGAAATGAAATATGACCATTTCTTACCCAGAAGAAAATTCCTCATCCAAGACCAAGCTTTTTGGAACAGAAAGCTGGAGTCATCTACTGGCCCTTTTAGTCACATGCCTATTTTTTGAATTGTATTTCTTGGTCACCAAAGGTAGCATCTATCTCAGAAGTCTCTGACCAACTTAGTGTTAAGAAGCCCACATAACTCTCTAATTGCAGTTTATTAAAAAAAAATCTTGTCAGAATTTACTTAGAACTTAGCTTTATAAAAAACAGAACCAGCTTGGTGATCTTATTTAGGATAGACTCTAAGTGACAGCCTGATATAGATCTCTTTCTTTGAGCATCTTCTAGTTTGGGCTCTTAATTCTCTGGAGAAACAAGGAATTAATAATATGTAAACCTGTATGCATGAGTGTGTGTGTTTTTGTATGTGTGAGAGAGAGAGAGAGAGAGAGAGAGAGAGAGAGAGAGAGAGAGAGAGAAAAGAACAGAGGCAAACATAGAGACTGAGAGAGACAGACACAGACACAGAGAGACCAAAAAAGAGAAGAGATAGAAATAGAAGAAAGAAAGAGGAGAGAGAAAGACACAGAAGGAGATGAAAAGAGGAAAAATAGAAGCATGAACAAAACCTTGATCACCTGTGGCTGTAGGTCACCATAAAAGGAATAAAAGTTTACTTTCAGGGATCATAGAATTTAGAACTGAAAGGAACCTTAGAGATTTCTTAGAAAAGGGGAGACACACATCACTCTTTTCAACAATGAGGCAATCTAGACAATTCCAATAGATATGTGATGAAGAGAGCCATCTGCATCCAGAAAGAAGACTATGGCAACCGAATGTAGATCACAACATAGTTTTTTCACCTTTTTTGTTTTTTGCTTGCTTTTTGAAATTTTTTCCCTTTTTGGTCTAATTTTTCTTGTGCAGCATGATAAATGTGGAAATATGTATAGAAGAATTGCCCATGTTTAACATATATTGAATTATTTGCCATATAGGAGAGGTGGGGGAGTACTTGAAAATAAAAAGCTATTATTTCTTTTTTAAAAAGAAAAAGAGTCCCAGAAATGGTGAATGTTATACAGTTAGCATACAGCAGAATTGCTATTTTAAATTTAAATTCTCTGATTCAAAATCCAATTTTGTTACTTTTGTTGCTACTCCTTAATTGGAAGAACTGGCATGATTTCAAGAAAGAGTGAAACTTTCCCTCTGTTCTCTGAAGATTCTTTTGCTAAAGACAAAGCTGTTTATTGATCAGAGATAAAGTATAATATACAAAATTTATACTAAATCTTAACTAGGTGGCACAGTGGATAGAGTGACATGTCTGGAGTCAAGAAGAATTGAGTTCAAGATATACGTTATTTTATCTTATTTCATATTATATAGTATTGCATTACATTGTATTGTATTGCTTTATATTATGTTATATGTATACGATACCATTTCATATCATATTAATTCCACTGTTAATAGGATGCTGAGCTTGGAGTCAGGAAGACTTATCTTCTTGAGTTCAAATCTGGCCTCATGCATTTACTAGCTGTGTAACCCCAGGCAACTCACTTATCCCCGTTTACCTTGGGTTCCTCATCTGTAAAATGAATAGGAGAAGAAAAGAGCAAACTACTCAAGCATCTTTACCAGTAAAATCCCGGTCATAAAGCATAACAAACAATAGAAAAAACTGAACAACAGCAACAGCAGTAAAGTTTAAATGGCTAATAACAGAAAGATTCTTGAACTGATGAAGCAGGAAGAGGGAGAGAGCAAAGAGCTTTAAGTAGAGAGGATAGGAAAGGGAAAACGAGAAAATCTAATAAAAGAGAAATTTTACCTGCTGCATAAATTTTCACCAAGAGTCACCTTATTTTCTATCATCTGTGCAAATACTACCTCCTGAGGAGATATTTGGAGATTTCCAGATTATGGGAACTTGGTACTTCTTTTTCTTTTCCTTTCTTTTCTTTTCTTCCTTCTTTCCTTCCTTTCTTTTTTACTGCAAGGGAAAGGGGGTTAAGTAATTTCCCCAGAATCATATAGCTAGTGTCAAGCATCTGGGGTCAATTTTGAACTCAGATCCTCCTAACTCTAGGGTTGGTTCTCTATCCAGCTATCCTGGTATTCACTCTTGGTAGAAAATCAACAGATGTTGGAAATCAACTGTCCAAAAAACTATGCTTTAACTAGAGAAGTTATAGAGCATATCACATTGCTCTGTATATAAAAAGTTCGATAAATATTTGTAGATGAATTTAGAATTGAAAGGAATTGTAGAGGTCATAAAGTCACAAATGATAGAATCATAGGTTTAGAGAGGAAAGGATTCCAGAAAACATCTATTCCAATTCCTTTAGTATGTAGATGAATTGAAGTCCATTAACATTAAGGGACCTGCTCAAGATCATTCATATTCCAATAGGCAGAGATAGTTTTTAATCCTAATATTTCTGACTCTAAAGTCATTTAGTCTAACCCTTTCATTTTATAGATGAAATAACTGAGACACCCAGAGAGATGAAATTATTTTTTCCAAGAGCATGCAAATATTAAGTAAAAGAGTAAGGATTCCAGACTCCTCCTTTAATTTTTTTTTAAATTTATGAAATTCAAAAAAGCATTTCCATAACAGTACAATAAAAGGATATTTGCACATGAAACTGCAAATTTATTGTACACTACTTGCCTATTCCTTTGAAATATACAACAAAATTCTCAGGTAAATTTATTTTTTTTCCCCCTTTCCTTCCTTCCCCTCCTTTAATGGGTGAGTTCTTTTCAGATCCTCCATTTGGACAAAGTGCCATCCTCACTTTACTTCTCTTGCGATTCCACTTCTGATTTTCTCCATATCCCTTTTCCTTTTGGTTCCCTTTTATATAGTCTTCTCACATTAGCACATAAGGTACTGTCTTTTTGCTTTAATTTTTGCTCCTGTATATTCCTAGGACTTTGCTTAGTGCCTTGTACATAGTGCTTAATAAACACTTGTTGACTTAACTCTTAACATCAATGCCAGTGTTCTTTTCACTATATTAAACTGAGTTTGTTATATTGAGTCCATTTCACAGATTAATTTGAAGTTATTCAGACAATTCTGGGATAAGAATTGGATTGAATCCACAAAGATGAATACTTGGTAGTTCAATCTGAGTGACAGGGAATCTAGCATAATGATTCTGTGAACCCAGAAAATAGTTATTTATTCTTGCATTTAAATGTCTGATGTTTTTAAAATTTGACATTTGTTTAAAATAGAATACAAATGTTTTAATATCTTTTCCCTTTTCTTTCTACTATATTAGTGTTTTGCAGTTAATATATTTTAAAGAAATATATTTGTCAATAAAATGAAAGAAATTACCGACTGTGTGATTCTGTTTTACATCCTTTGGCCTCGGTTTCTTTCTCTGTAAAATGATAGGATTGTGAGTCCAATCTCTAAGATCCTTTTCAGCTCTAAGTCTACAATGCAATAACATGGAGTTCTATGATGCTACGATAAATTGACAAACAGAGTCCTCTAGTGGTTAGATCACCACATTGCTGCTTATAAATGAATTCTTATTTATTGTTATTATGATTAACAGGATCAAAGGA
Source organism: Sarcophilus harrisii (assembly GCF_902635505.1). Taxonomy (NCBI): domain Eukaryota; kingdom Metazoa; phylum Chordata; class Mammalia; order Dasyuromorphia; family Dasyuridae; genus Sarcophilus; species Sarcophilus harrisii. Next base: position 167,397,522 of record NC_045428.1, on the reverse strand, counting down.
TCGTGCCAAAGAGGAGGAAGAAAGTATGTAGCATGATGAATAGTTATTTATGAGTTTTAATTTCTTATTTCTAATAAAAAATTAATTTTTTTGCCATTAGTTGATGGACTTAAAAACAGTGCTTTTCATCTCTCCCTCCGCCCCCACCTTCCTTTCTTTCCGTCCTTCTTCCCAGAGATAACCAGAAGCAGAATGTGCTACCTCAGAGTTTCCTTTTGCTAGAAGCTACATAATCACTTATAAACCATTCATGCTTTGGGTAGGGGTAAAGGCTAGAGAATTATGAAGATCCTTGCAATATCAAAATTCAGTGAATTTAGCTGAATTGTGGCCTGGAGGAGGAGGGTTAAAAACTTTTGCCCTTCTCTTTGTGTGATCAAATGTGTTTCCTTTGCTAATCATCTTGAAATTCCTGTCAAATCCTTTAGATTAATGCAAGAATTTCAGATTTTATATAATTTAATAATTCAAAGTATCCAAGAAAGCAAAGAAAGATCTATCTTTTTAAATGTCATCAACTGTTCTGCTTATGTTCTTGTATGGCACTAAGTCCACTATATCCAAAGAATTGAAAATGAGCACCATACAAAGGTAATGGAGAATTACGTAGTGTATATAAGCAAGCTGAAGCATAAGTAGTAAAGGACTTCAAAGAACTGAAATAAAAGTGTTATCAAGGAATGATATGATGAAAAAAGAAGTTGGATTTTTGTACTAAGGCTGAGGAAAGGGAGTTGAAAAGGAAATTCTAGAGCAGCAGAACCCACAAAACGATGGAGTAAAACAATTTTCCAGCCTAGGGTAACTTGGAAGGTTGATAAGATCTGTTATATCAGGCTACACAAACTTAGCACAGGAATAGGGCTTGGCTCACTAAATCAGTGGCTTCAGTGGCAAATTCCAGACCTCTTAGCCCACAGACAATTTAGAAGGTGAGCAGAAAATGTTTGTTATACCTGGGTGAGAGAGGAGTTTGGTTCAGTGTAAACCACACAAGCAAACCAGTCCCAGCTCCAATCCCAGCAAACCAAGATCAGGGCTTGGGAGCCCAGAATTAGCAATGATAGTGGAGGCTTCCAGACCTCTCAACCCACAAATGGTGAAGGGGTTAAACAAATGGTCAGAAGGAGATTATAGGGGTCTCTTCACTAACATTCTATCACTTTTCCCATACTTGTATATATGTTACAGTCCTGGGTGGCAGTGCCAGGGTGAGAAGGAGCACTAGCTCACCATAACTTGCAGCCACAATGGAGCAGGGACTCTCCTCATAGTTCCAGGACAAAAAAAGAGTGCTTGTGGTCATTCACAGATCAGAGCTCAGGCCAGAAGAGTAGAAACACATCTCTCCTTAGATCATGCCACCTTGAAAGAACTGGAAGCTTACAAGTTCCTAGAAGTATGCAGTTTGAAAACAACTACATAAAACTCCTGAAGCTTTGGACAGTACACCCACTCTGGAAGCAGAACCATATTTTAACAAAGAGAATTGGAGAAATTAGCAAACAAAATATTCCAACCATAGAAAGTTACTATGGTATCAAGAAAGACACACTCAGAAGATAATAAAATCAAAGCTCCCACATTCAAAAATTTCCAAGAAAACTATGATTTCATCTCAGGTTGTAGAAGAGCTCAAAAGGATTTTGAAAATTAAGTAAGCTAAGTAGAGGAAAAACTGGAAAGAGAAATAGCAATGGAGCAATGAAATAATGAAAAAAACAAACCAACAGCTTGTTATCAATATAGAAAAATACTGAAGAAAATGACACCTTAAAAACAAGCTAGGACAAATGTTAAAGGAAGTACAAAAAAACGAGAAGAAAAAGCAGAATTGGCCTAATGGAAAAAGAAGCCCAAAAATTCACTGAAGAAAAAACTCCTTAAAGAACAGAATTGACCAAATGGGAGGAAAATACACTGAAAAATACAACTTCTTTAAAAGTAGAATTGGGAAAATGGAAAAGATAGTTACAAAAGCTCAGTAAAAGAAATAGCTCTTTAAGCACTCAAGATGTAAAATGAGGTGGGTTTTTAAAAGGCTTAATACTATTTATTGAACTTGGTACTGCTAGATTTAATGGTGTACACTTTTTAAAGAAATTCAAATGATGGCTTATGTATATAATCTAAATAAAAATGGAATGAGTGTGATACATGGAAACATTTGATTTAAAATAGCTAGTAAAAAAAAATTTGGTAAAGCAATGTGCAATTTATTAAATGTTATTGCCAAGAGCCTACGATGTCAAGTGGCAAATGCTTGAGTGTTTCACCAAGTTATAGTAACAGAGTTAGAAATAGTACCTTTTCTGAGGCATTACTTTTTATGTAAAAGTATGTGTGGGATGCCGTTAATTCAGTGAGCCCTTTGTTGTGAGGTCCTGAGTGCCAATATCTAGGAATTTGTTGGTAATTTAGGAAACCTGACCATCTGTTTACAGTTTTATCCTCATTCAATCTGCAACTCATACTTAATTTCTAGTTATTTTATTCAGATTGGGTTTTTTTGGTTTTAGTTTTTTTGTTTTGTTTTGGTTTTTTTTGGTTATAATCCTAATTTAACTAGCAGAGTGTCCTGTTTTTGTTGCATGGGTTTTGTTTTTGTTTTAAGCAGTGGGCCATCAGATAGTGTCTCACTAAATTTTAGCCTTAGAAAATACATACCACAGTATGATAGGGCCTTCTGTCATCCTTTTGGGAAACTAAAATCTTGTTAGTGTACAGGGCCTGGGGTAAGGGGACTGCTTATCCAAAGGGTCAGCGTTCACTGGGTGCTTATATTTCTGAAACCAAATAAACTTTGTAGGCGTGAACACTACCTTTTTAGTACCTGTAAAATTGGTTCCTCTTTCATAGTAGGGGTAACTTCTGACTTGAGGAGATCATGGGTCTAAAGGTAGCAAATTGGGAAGTGAAAATTTTTTGACAACCAGGATAATGACAATTCAGATCTAAGGGCTCTCTCTCCATTTTTAGTCTTTAAATTATGTACCTTCCAAGACAACCACTGCTGACTTCAGGAGAGGTTGCTTTATCCCCAACTTAAAATTCTTCTGATTCTTTAAAAGGGTTTTTATTTGCATGGCCTTATTTTCATAGACACTGACATTTTCTTCTACTCTTCTCCCTTCCTCCCCCCCCCGGGGAGGGGTAGAAAAAAACCACACAAAGGAAAATGACGCATGTGCCGTTCAATATTATCATTCCAAATCTTCACGGACTGTTGCCTGTTCTTAAAATATTTGAAACTGCACTGAAAGCTACATTTGTCTGTAACTTTTCTTTTGTAAATGAATTCACATGTAAATTCACCAAATAAATATTACATTCAAGTTTAAAAAAAAAAAAAAAAAAAAAAGAAATAGCTCTTTAGAAATCAGAATTGAGCAAAAGGAAGCAGATGACTTTATGAGAAATCAAGAAACAAGCAAACAGACCAAAAGAATGAAAAAAATAAGAGACAATGTGAAATAACTCATTGGAAAAACAATTGATCTGGAAAATAAATACAGGAGATTTAATTTTTAAATTATTGAACTACCTGAAAGTCATTAATTTTATAAAAGAAACTATAATCATCTTTCAAGAAATTGTAAGGAAAACTGCCCTAATATTCTAGAACCACAGGGTAAAATATCAATGAAAAGAAGCTACCAATCATTTCATGAAAGAGATTCTCAAATGAAAACTCTCAGGAATATTATAGCCAAATTCTAGACCTCCCACAGCAAGAAGAAAATATTGTAAGCAACCAGAAAGAAACAAATCAAGTAGCCTGGAACCACAGTCAGGAATAACATAAGATTTAGCAATTTTTACATTAAAGGTACTTGAGATATGATATTTCAAAGAGTAAAGTAGTTAGGATTACAACCAAGAATCATTCTTGACAAAAAGGCCAGAGCTGAATAGAAAAATTTAACTTTCAAAAGCAATATTCAAGAGAAGTATAAAAAGGTAATCAGGAAATAGAAATCATAAGAGATTTTAGAAGATTAAACTTTTTACATTCCTATATTAGCAGATGATACTTGTAATTCATAAGAACTTTCTTGTTAGAGTAGAGAGAGTACATATAAATAGAGGGCACAGGTGTTAGTTGAATGTGAAGGAATGTTATCTTGAAAAAAAAGATGAAATTAAGGGATGATAAAAGGAATATACTGGGAGAGAAGGCAAAAGAGAGAATATGATATTATCACATAAGAGACAACAAAAGCTTTTACAATGGAGGGGAAGAAGAGAAGGTGAGGAGGAACAAGTGAAGCTTACTCTCATCAGAATTGGCTCAAGGATGGAATAGCATTCACATTCAAGTGTATATAAAATCTATTTTGCTCTGCAGGAAAGTAAGAAGGGAAAGGAATAAGGTAAAGGGGGAATAGAAGCGAGGGCAGATTGGGGGAGAAGTAGTAAGAAGGAAAATATTTTTGAGGAGGGATAGGTTGAAAGGAGAGAGAATGGAATAAATAAGTGGGAAATACAGTTAGCAAGAGTAATTTGAAAAATAAATTGAATCAAATTTTTCTGATAGAGGCCTCATGTCTCAAACATAAAAAACTGAGTCAAATTTATAAAAATAAGATCCATTCCCCAATTGATAAATGACCAAAAGATATGAACAATTTTCTTTTTAAATTTATTTTTATTACAGCTTTTTATTTATAAAACATATGCATGGGTAATTTTTCAACACTGAGCCTTGCAAAACCTTCAGTTCCAAAATTTCTCCTCCTTCCCTCCACCCCCTCCCCTAAATGGCAGGTATTCCAATACATGATAAAATATATGTAAATCCAATATATGTATATATATATATATATATATATATATATATATATCCATACAGTTATCTTGCTGCACAAGGAAAATTGGATCTAAAAAGAAAAAAAAACCTGAGAAGGAAAACAAAAAAATGCAAGCAAACATCATCAGAAAAAGTGAAAATGCTATGTTGTGGTCCACACTTAGTTCCCACAGTCCTCTCCCTGGGTGTAGATGGCTCTTCATTACTGAACAATTGAAACTAGTCTGAATCAATTCATTATTGAAGAGAGCCCTGACCATGAGAACTGATCATCATATAGTCTTCTTGTTGTCTGGTATAATGATCTCCTGATCCTGCTCATTTCACTCAGCATCAGTTTATGTAAGTCTCTTCAGGACTTTCTGAAATCATCCTGCTGGTCATTTCTTACTGAACAATAATATTCTATAACATTCATATACCATAATTTATTCAGCCATTCTCCAATTGATGGGCATTCACTCAGTTTCCAGCTACTACACACAGGGCTGCCACAAACATTTTGGCACATACAGGTCCCTTTCCCTCCTTTAAGATCTCTTTGGGATATAAGCCCAACAGTAACACTTCTGGGTCAAAAGTTATGCACAGTTTGATAACTTTTTGAGCATAGTTCCAAATTGCTCTCCAGAATGGTTGGATGTATTCACAATTCCACCAACAATGTATCAGTGTCCCAGTTTTCCCACATCTCCTCCAACATTCGTCATTATCTTTTCCTGTCATCTTAGCCAATTTGACAGGTGTGTAATGGTATCTCAGAGTTATCTTAATTTGCATTTCTCTGATCAATAGTGATTTAGAGCTCCTTTTTAAATGACTAGAAATAGTTTCAATTTCTTCATCTGAAAATTGTCTGTTCGATATGAACAATTTTCAAAGCATTGGAAATTGAGGGGATGCCCATCAAGTGGGGAATAGTTTAATAGGCTATGGTATAAAATTGTGATGGCAGTTTCTAGACCTCTCAAACCAGAGACACCAAAGACAACTTGGAAGGTCAGCAAAAAAGATTTGTCAGTGGGGTTTTAAGGCATTGGGAAACCAGCAAATCAAGAATGACTATGGGCAGTGGTGGAGGCAGTTTCCTGAGGTTTCACCTCCTAAGAGTTCCAGGGTAGAAAAGAGTGTTTATGGTCAGATTCCTAGAAGGATCTCTGAAAATACCTGCACTAAATCCCTGAAGCTTGGGACAGTGAACCCTCCATTTTGGAAACAGAGCCCTACTTTAACAAAGAGTTTAAATTCTGAATAATAGACTAGGAAAATGAACAGACAACAAAAAAAGTTTCTGACCATAGAAAGTTACTAGGGTAACAAGGAAGATCAAAACATATACTCAGAAGTAAGAAAATCAAAACTCCCAATCCAAAGCCTCCAAGAAAAAAAAAAGTCTCAAAAACTGTCTATTAACAGACACTACAACATATGCTATTGTCTTCTATACCCAAACATTTCCAATAACCTAGATTTCACTTCAGTCACAAAGGGTTCAAATGTTAGCTAGTGAGAGAGATAAATTTAATTTCAGGAAGAGTGATAAAACTCTGGGCTGGCAGATGGAAAGAGTTCAGGACCTGGAATCAGAAAGACATCTCCTCGACTTCAGATCTGAAAAATGACTGAACAGAAACAATATATGCCAGGCATTATACTAAACATTTTATAAATATTATCTCCTCTAATCCTTACAACAAGGCTTAGAGGTAGATGCTCTTGTTAGCTTTATTTTAGGAAACCGCATCAGACAGAAGTTAAGCGACTTGTTCAGGGTTAAAAAATTAATGTCTAAAGCCATTTTAAACTCAGGTCTTCCTGACTCCAGGTCTAGCTCTTTAATCACCATACCACCATCTGCCTCTATGGCTCTAGCAGCTTTACCATTACTGTTGCCATCACAAATTATATTTAATCAGGGCTTTAAAGTTTATGCAGAGCTTTTGAGCTTCACAACAAGCCCATAATGTACATACTTCCATCATCTCCATTTTATAGATAGGAAAACAAAGGCATAGAGAAGCTAATCCACAGAGCATCAGAGGCAAATATGAAACCAGGTTTTCCAGATGCAATATGAGCTTTCTCTTCTCTCTGCCATATTGTCTCTAAATAAGGAGGGCATTCAATTCTATATTTTTGTCCGCCTGCTTTTTTTATTTCCTTCACAGGCTAATTATACAATATTTCAGAGTCCGATTCTTTTTGTACAGCAAAATAACGGTTTGGACATGTATACTTATTTTGTATTTAATTTATACTTTAATATATTTAACATGTATTGGTCATCCTGCCATCTAGGGGAGGGGGTGGGGGGAAGGAGGGGAAAAATTGGAACAAAAGGTTTGGCAGTTGTCAATGTTGTAAAATTACCCATGCATATAACTTGTAAATAAAAAGCTATTAAAATTTAAAAAAATAATGAGGGCATTGATAAGTCCATCAGATGAAACCTCATCTTTCATCTGTTACTATTAAGTTAAATTGTCTGTCACTGGGGGAGATTGTTGTGTGGAAGTATACCTTATGAAAAACTCAAGGGGAAAGGATTCTTATCTCCCAAGTTTATATTTAAGGTTACTAGTCCCCTGTGCCTAGTTGCCTCATCTGTAAAATGAACTAGAGAAGAAAATGGCATATCTCCCTAGTATCTTTGCCAAGAAAACCCCCAAATGGGATTAAAAAAAAAGTTGGACATGATTAAAAAATGACTGGAACAAGAATAATAACAGAAAGTCTCATTAGATAGAATTAGAAAGTTTAACACGAGATGACACCAGTACCCCAAGAAGACTAGAGAAAGGGTTCTTCTTGACATGAGAGTCTATTGTCTCATTACTTTGTCCTGATTTCAGAGGGAGGGAAGAAATGGGAGTAAGAAGAAAGATTCTAGACCAGCAGCAAGGGCTATCTTCTCATTCCTCTAAGGAAAAATTCCCAAAAGTGTCCTGGGCAATGGTATTTTAAAAACAAAAACATATTGGTTAATGGGAAAGAGAGTATGATTGTGCATTTTAGTCTTTTAACTGAAAATGGATACATTCCCATTTTTCTCCCTCGTTGTTTATGGTATTTGTAAAGTTCCCCTCCTCCTGCCCTCAGTCCTCTTTGGGAATCTCTGAGGACTATTCAAGGCTTTACAGGAAAATTTACACAATGTCCTAGTGGTGTTTACTTCCTAGTGTAGTAACACACATGCAGATTCCAAGAAAGAGATCCTGAGATCCAAAATCCCAAGGGGCTGAGAGGAGGATTATGATCCAAAATATCTGAAACAACAGTTTTATTTGCAAACACATGAAGCAGTAAAAATCCTCCCATCTGAGGAGAGCCAATGTCTAGTGCTTTTTTTTTTTTATGTAGAAAAATCTTTAAATAATGTAGTCATGACTTTTGTCCTGCCACTGATCTTCCATGATTCTGGAAAAAAGAGTGAGGCTGATGACTTTGTGCAACTTTGTCTCACTTAAATCCAACTCACATTTCCCATGATAAATTAATTATAGAGCAGCTTTAATTAAGAACTACATTAGACAATCAAAAGACATTGCTGCTGATTTTTTGAAACCAACATATTCACAAACTAGTTAAAAAAAACAAAAATAAAACATCTGCAAAGGGCATTTTCTTGTTGTTCATTTCTGGTAGTCTTTTTCTCCTTATACAAATGTTAAAATTGTATTTAATATTTGTCATACTTTACATCTTCACATGATTCATAGGTCCTAGATTTAAGATTTTGTTTATTTTTATAGGTCTTAAGTTTAATTCTTTTTATATGCAATTTTAAATGGTATTTTGTTTTCTTAATTATGTAAAGACATTTTTTAATCATTTGCTTTTATAAGATTTTGAGTCCCAAATTTTCCTCCCTCTCTTTCTTTTACACAATTGTGTAAAATATATTTCCATGTTAACAACTGAAGACTTTAAAATTGATATTATTTTTGGCATATATAGAGCAGTCTTGTGATTCTCAGTTATGGCCCTCTTACCCATATGGGAAAAGCATGACATAGCACAGAAATTGTACTAGTAATGTCAGGGTTGGCCAAAACCCTGCCCATGGGAGATTTCTTTGATCTAGATCAATAACCTCCAAACTTTTTTGATCATGTACTCTACCAAAAAAATTGGCCATGTACTCTCAATATATGTGCATTTACTTATAAATCATATAGAGACAATAATGAAGAGCTAGTCTCAGAAACAAGAAGACTTGGTTCAATTCCTGTCTCTGACACACATTGGCACAATTCAGCAGCAAACATTAAGCTTCTATGTGCTAGACATTGGGCTAAGTGCTGGGGATGCAAAGAAAGGCAAAGGATAATCTCTTCTTTTAAGGAGTTTGTAGTCTAGTTGATTGTGCAACTCCAGGCAAGTTAGTTAAGTCTCTGAGCTACTCTGTAAGACAATAATTCATAGGAAAATTACCATCTTACATTACTAGGAGTTTCTTCATCCATGAATATCCCATAATATTAAAATCACAAGTCTAGTCCCCATCTATATAAAATACAAATACACATTTCTGTTTTAATAATTATGCAATGATAAGGTATACAAAAAGAGAAAAATTTAAAAAACAAAGATGAAGTTGTATATTGATCCTACTTTCAGTAGTAAATCACAGAAATTTATTGATGACAGAATCAGATTGATGTTTTAAGAAAATCATTTTGGCATCTCAGTGAAGGAAGAGTTCACTAGTGGAAAGATTTGTGGCCAAGGAAACCAGTAAAAAACTATTGTAAAAGTTTAGTCAAGAGATAATGGATAAGTGATCTAAGGTAATGGTTGTGTGATTAAAAAAAAAAAGGTGGGGGGTGCAGAAGCAAGAGAGAAGTGGTGGAAATGACAAAATTTAACAGCTAGTAAATATGTAGTATAAGGAATAGTTAAAAGTGGAAGATGATACTTAATTTGCAAACCTGGATGACTAGAAGGATGGCTTTCCCCTCAACAAAAATAAGAAAGTTTGAAAGGAAGGAGGTGATTTGGAGGGAAAGATAATGTAATAAGATCCTTGTTGCATATTACAACCTATCCATGCCTTCTCATGTTGTGAAATTCACTTTATCCCTTCTAAAATGGAAAGTGTAGAAGCAAGCTCTTACTCATTGGTCATGAAGCTAGCTGGAGCCTATGCTTTGGAGAAAACAGATTTATGAGTTGATTTTATTGAAAAGGGGGATGATTTAGATGAGGGATAAGACACAATTTCCCAATACCACTTAATGGTTCAAGCTACAACTGCCTCTAGGGGCTTAACAATTAGTAAAAATTAGTGAGATTGGGAGTTTTTTATAGTGGAATGGGTGAATGTCGAAGGGTAAGGGTAGAGGTGTTTGTCCTCAGGATTGGTTATCACAAGAAGAATTTACTTTGCCCTTCCTTCTAATCGATAACTTGGTCAATGACTAGACTTCTTAGAATCAGACTATATCTGACCCTTCTTGAGGTCATATAATAATAACTACTTTAGAGACTGTTCATTTAGATCCCATGTGTCTATTCTCTAGACAGATTATATCCCCAGTGGGGGAAAGATGAATTTCTTAAGGTATAATAGGGCTGGAATTAAATTCCCTTAAAATCATTAACTTTTTAGTTCTAGGGGCAGAGCCAAGGTGATGGTGTGAAGCCAGGAAGGTGCTCAAGCTCTCTCAGTTTCCCTTGAAAAACCATATGAAACCATGCCTCTGAACAGAGTCTGATGGAATGAAACCATTCTCCAGCTGAAGATAGTTTGGAAGGTATCAAGAAAGATCAGTTTCACTGGGACGAAAGGGGTGTTCAGCCCTGCTTATATGGAGTCTGGGAAAGCCATTGAGAGGATTTTAAACACAGCAGATCAGCAACTGAGACCCTCTGTCCTGGCTCAATAGCAGAGCAAAGCAGTGGGGCAGCCTCCAGTCCCAGGTCAGAAGGCAAATTCTGTGAAACCAGACTGTTTCCTGGAAAGAGCAGGTAATGCTACACCTTGCTGCGAATAAAACACCAAACACAAAGGAGTCTTGCTCTGAAAGCCAAGGCTCAGAATTGCACAGGAAGCTTGAGACAGCACCCCTTTACTCCAGAAGCAGACCTCAATCATAAAAATTACAAAAGAGGAAATACAAAAAGAGAAGGGAAGAAAATGAGCAAAAAACTGAAAAGAACTTTAACCACAGAAAGCTACTATGGTGACAGAGAAGACCAAAACAACAAATCAGATAAGGACAAAATGTCCATAGAGGAAATCTCAAAGAGTGATGTAAATTGTTCTCAGCCACGAAGAGGCTTCTTGGAAATGTTCATAAAAGATAAATAAGAGAGGTAGAAAAAAATGAGAGAAGAAAATGAGAGGTACACAAGAGAGAGTCAACAGCTTAGAAAAGGGAAAGATTGAGTGAAGGAAACAATTCCTTAAAATGATTCACTTTTCTTTTCTTGGTTTCCATATTCACCAAGCAAGGTTCTGTTTATAATATGGTCTCTAGAATGGGTCTAATAGGTAAGATGGGAGAACCTTGAGCAGATACTAAATTGTGAATAAATTGTGAGTTCCTTCAGTGCAAGGAAGATGTTATATAACATCTTTAATAACACAACCCTAGTGTCTTGTACATAATAGGTGTACAATAATTATTGAGTGAATGGATGAATTTTCATTTAGGACTATAGAGAAATCACTCGGTATAAATGAATTTTCATTGTAAATGACTCCTATGAATCATTTCACCAAGGCTTGATCATTATTAGTAGAGCTGATAAAATTGAGATTCCCTTTTTTTGAGGCTGAAGACTGTTTCATATAAAAGGGACTATATCCAAGGGTAACACCAGTCCTAGAACCCTTCAATATCACTTCTTCCTCCTTTGCTCAGTGATAGGTCATTTTCCCAGTCTTCCCACCATGTCTAAAGGGCCCATGATTCTTAGATATGCAGGCTACTGTTAACTTTCTATCTATTTTCATAAATCTGGAGCTGTAATTCAGATAGAGGAGAGAAGAAAATTTCATTCACTCAGTCTTATTCTATCCTGGTTATTCTGATGGTTGATTCACTTTGCCCAGCCCAAGTTTGATGATTCCTTCCCTTTTTCCACCTCATTTCAAAAGCTGCTTTTCTCTACAACATGGAATTTTGGTTGTTTGGAGGCATATGGTTAAAGTAAATTAACGTGATATTGTGGGAAAAGATGATCTCTAACAGATTGTAAATTTGCTATCTATAACACTGTCTTGTTCCACAGAATTATGAAATAATAGATGGAAATGAGTTACCAACTGACAATGAAACTTTAAGTGCATCACTTTATGTGTATGAATTTCAGTTTCCTCTTCTATATCTAACAGAGACTGGAGTTTGGAGGTATTTAGCTGATGTGGACATTTATTTAATTCCTTGATGTGGTTCCTAACCTCATGGGCAGACATTGTGTTGGTTCTTTCCCGTGGGGTTGGTTTTTGTAGTATTTTGGTTGGTTTTCTGGAGGTCTCTGGACCAGCCTTCATTTCAGCTGAGTAATCACCACGAGAATAGCCAGGGATAAAGTCCAAATTCTTTATTATCTCCTTCAAAGTCTTGTCTCCTTGCCAGGGGCCCGGGCTAGCTTTCTTGAGATCCTCCAGAATGTGCCTTGGTTTCTGTGGAGGCGGCAGGAGGACCACCATGACGATCTCCGTCTTGAAGTCGGTCTCAGCCCAAGAGCTTGTGCTCCAGCCTCCAACCACTATCTTCCCCCAGTCTGTTCCAGTCCCCTTCCAAGATTCTCTCCTAGCCCTCCTCTGAGTCTGTCTCTGGCTGAGTTTGTTCCAGTTTATATGCAGTATGCTGATTATAAGCCAATCATTATATCACTAGGAAACCATTACTTGTTGTAAGATTAACTCAATCATACTGAACTAGAGAACTATTAATCATCGTGCTAAACTAGATAATCATTGTTTTATCAATTCCACTGATTTAATACCTTGTAAGAATCCTTGTTTCAAGTACAGAGTTCTGGCCCATAACAGGTTTTCTCTTGAATAACAACCCTCAGCTCTCCCTCTAGAAAGGGGTTTCTTTAAATCTACAGAAAAGGTATATCAGAGGCACCTATAGTATTTGTCTCTGAGAAAATTCTCTTGTTCCTTAATTATCAAGTATCTAGTCTCTTCTATACCACTATTTTGTTTAGCCCAAGGGAATCCAAGAACTCCAAATTCCTGTGGATTTTTCTTTTCCTTGCTTTTTGGAAAGTTTCCAAACTACTTATCAATAACAACTCTTTGCTTCACGTTGAGCCCACGGATCTCTGTTTCTCTATCTGTATGTTTCTCTATTTGTCTCTGTCTCTATCTCTCTCCATTTGTCTCTTCATTTCTCTATCACTTTCTATATCTCTCTCCTTTTCTTTCTTCTTTCCCTTCCTTCCTCTCTCTTGTTTCCCTCCCTTCTTCCCTCTCTCCTTTCTCTATCCCTTTCTACGTCCTATTACCTCCCTCTCTTTTTCTCTCTCCCCCATCTCTCTCTTTCCTTCTCCTTCTCCCCATCTCTCTCTATCTCTCTGGGTCTATGTAGTCTGTCTATGTCTCTTTCTGTCTTTCTGTCTCTGTCTACATTGAATGCAATATTTACTTTTTGTCTCTGGTAAAATTCTGTTCTCCTTTTCCTTCAGGATGAAGGGGTAAAGGATACTTCAGGATGAAGAAGGGGGAATTGTTTTTTCTTAGGGCAAAATTGTGGATAAAAGGAATGATGTGCTTAAGGATGATACTAGTACTATATACCTTAAGTGGCTATTATGAAAGTATGGGTTTTGTAAACTTTGAAAAACTAAAGAAATTTAAATTATTATTTCCAAACAGAATATATGTGAATCAAAGGTTAACATAATCTTCCCTAATTGTGGTTATTAATTCCTTTATAAGAAGACTCCTCATTATGGCTATTGTTGTTTATTGATTTATAAACATTATTCAAAACATTATTTATGATTTTACATTATCCATAATGGCAGCACATACCAACTCTTCTTGCAACATTCCTTGATGGGGGTGAAATTGAGGAATGTTCTTTATTCATTTAAAAATTTGAATCAGGGTGTAAGCGTGGAGAACCAAAATCTTCCTGAATACCATGTATGATCTAGCTTTTGCCTTCAACACTGGAACAGAATATGAAGAGTGCGAAGCAAATTCAAAGGACAGCCAGATTATTCGAAGTTCATAAAGATAGCTTAAAATTCAATTCAATTCAACACACATGTATTAAGCATCCACTATACAAAGGACTGCTCTGAAGAACACTGGGAAAGACAAAAATTAAATAATACATAAATGACTCCTGTCTTCATGGACAGGAATAACTTACTTAGTAGAAATGAAGTTATTTTGTCTGAAGAAAAAGAAAACTGATTTCATAATGACTTCTCAGTTTATGAGGGACTATTATTCATTTCTGTTGAAAAAAGAGTAAGATCAAATGGACTAATAAGAAAAAGGAAATATATAGAAATGGTTGAGATAGTTTGTTTCCATGTGGTCATATTGGAGAGGGAAAGGATACTTCTCAATGGCCTCAACATTCTTCTCAATTCCCAACATTTTTTTGGAAACTGTAAAACTTTTTACAGTTAATTGGAAGGACTTCTAGTATTTTCACATGCATTATACTCTAAGGCTGCATCATTGTGTGAATGTGACCGTTAGATCTCAAATATTATGCCAATGGTACAAAAGCTACAACATAGTCTTAGAATATTAGAATATTGTAAAGGCTTATAGGGAAGACTAAATATATTTGGCATCCATGAACCACTCCAATAAATTGTTGATGGACTATCTTATTCCTCACTAAGGTGGACACAGGGTGATGCTTTTTTTAGGCCACAGGAAGTCATGAAACCATTTACTAAGGTGGTGAAAGATTTTGATTTACTTCAAAGAAATAAATTTCATTTCAGTGTTAATTTCCCTTATAGATAAGATATCACATATCGAGTCATGGATACTTGAAGAACTAAAATACTGACACCTTGAAAAGACCATGGAAATTAAATAAAATTTGCAATACTAAGTTAACTTCATTATAAAATAATATTTTATTTTTCCCCAATTATATATTAGAACAGTTCTTAACATATTTTAAAAGGTTATGGGTTCTAAATTCTATCCTTTCTCTCCTTGGGATTGTCTTGGATATTATATTGCTGAGAATAGCTAAGTCATTTACAATTCTTGATGTATAATACTCCTATTACTATGCACTAGGGTTCTACTTCACATCACATTGTTTCATGTAAGTCTTCCCATTTTTTTTTCTGAAATTATCTTGTTCATCACTTCTTATAGCACAATAATATTTCATCAAAATCATATACCACAGTCTCTAATTTATGGACATTCTCTAAATACCCAATCCTTAGCTATGACAAAGAGTTGCTATGAATATTTTTGTACAAGTTGTTCCTTTTCCTTACAAAAAGAAATCTCTGGGATATAGACCTAGCTGTGGTATTGCTGGATCAAAGGGTATGCATGATTTTTAGCACTTTGGGAATAGTTCCAACTTGTTCTCCAGAGTTGTTGTCTTAGTTCTTAACTCCAAATTAACTTAAGGATTTTCCAAAAAACTAGTGATCAGGAAAACACAAGATTTTAGGGATTTGCTTAAGCTCTCTCTAAAACATCTCTAAATACTTTTAAATAATGATTCTAAACAAATTCTAGAGTGGCAGAATCTTTAAAAACATGGAGTGAAACAATTTCCCAATCCAAGTTGATTTAGATGATTAGCAAGAAAGATCTGTTACACCAGGGTGAGAGAAGAATGCAGTACAGCTCAGACCATGCCAGAACCAACTGGACTCCACAGCAGCAGGCCATGGCTAAGGCAGTGACAGCAGCAGCAGATTTCAGATCTCTTAGCCCACAGATGGTAAAGGAATCTGACAATGGGTCAGAAAGATAGTTAGTTACACGAGTCCTTTTGTTGGAAAGAAAGGCAGGACTGTTAAATTGTCTATACTTGGATCTGGGTTGCAGAGCAAGGCGGAGCACTAGCACAGCAGAGCTTGCCCACAAGGAAGCAAGGATCCTGGTCACAGTTTCAGGGTTAAAAAGAGTGGTTTTGGCCATTTGCAAACCAATGCACAGTACAGGTACAATACAGAGTAGTAGTAAACACACCTCTCCCTAGATGATACCATCTTGGAAAATTAAAAATATTACAGGTCCCCAGAATTATCTTTAAAAACAGCTTCTTAAAAACATTGAAGCTTAGGATGGTGCCTCCTTCACTCCACAAGCAGAAACCCACTTTAGCGTAGAGTTAAAACTTAAGAAACTGAAAAATGAGCAAAGAACAGAAAAAATTCCAACTATAAAACGTTACTATTGTGACAAGGAAGATCAAAACACATATTCAAGCACATGAATTAATCTCAAGCCATGGAAGAGCTCAAAAAGAATTTTAAAAAATCAAATAAGAGAGAGGAAAAATTGGGAAGAGAAGTGAGATTGATGCAAGAAAAGCATGGAAAAAAGAGTCAACAGCTTGGTAAAGGAAGCAAAAAATTAATGAAGAAAATAACACATTAAAAAACAGAATAAGCCAAATGGTTAAAGAGGTACAGAAATTCACTGAAAAGAACATGGAAGGGCAGTTTGGGGGAGGTAAAAGTCAGAAGCAAAACACTTTTGAGAATAGAGAGAGTAAAAGAAAAGAGAAAATAGATTAAAAAGGGGGAAATTATATGGAGAGAAATACATGGTTGGCAATCATTACAGTGAAAAAAATTAGTGAGTTTCTCTGATAAAGACTTTATTTCTTAAACAAAAAAAAAGAGTGAAAATGCTGTGTTGTAATCCACACTCAGTTCCCACAGTCCTCTTTCTGGATGTAGATGGCTTTCTTCATTACAAGATCATTGGAACTGGCTTCAATCATCTCATTGTTGGAAAGAATCATGTCCATCAGAATTGATCTTCATATAATCTTATTTGTTGTCTTGTATAATGATTTCCTGGTTCTGCTTATTTCATTTAGCATCAGTTCATGCAAATCTCTCCAGGACTCTTTAAATCATCCTGCTGATTGTTTTTTATAGAACAATAATATTCCATAATATTCATATACCATAACTTATTCAGCCATTCTCCAACTGATGCTCATCCACTTAGTTTCCAGTTTCTTGCCACTACAAAAAAGGGCTGCCACAAACATTTTTGGGGAAAAGTTTTATAACGATATTATGGGAATGAGAATAACTTAGCTACTCTCAGCAATGCAATGATAATCCCAAAGGATTTGAGATGAAATGTTATCCTCTTCTGAAGAAAAAAAAATTAATGAAGTCTGAAGGCAGATCAAAGTATTCTATTTTTCACTTTCTTTCCAAAGGGATTTTAAAAATCAAGAAAGAGAAAAATTAGGAAGGTAATTGACAATAGTGCAAAAGGAAATACAAAAAGCTAATGAGGAGAAGAATACTTTAAAAGGAAAATAGGCCAAATGGAAGTACAAAAAAGGTCACTTAAAAAAATAGTCCCTTCAAGATTAGAATTGAGCAAATGGAAGTTAATGACTTTATGAAAAATCAAGTTACAATAAAGCAAAATTTAAAATATAGGAAAAAATGTGAATTATCTCATTGGAAAAACAATTGACCTGGAAAATAGATCCAGGAGAGAGAATTTTAAAATTATCAGTCTATCTGAAAGTCATGATAAAAAAAAATAGAAGAACCTGGGCATCATCTTTCAAGAAATTATCAAAGAAAGCTTTCCTGATAGCATAGAATTAGAGGGTAAAATAGAAATTAGAAAAATACATGGATCACCTCCTGAGATTCCAAAATGAAAGGCATGAAAACTACCAGGGATATTACAGCCAAATTCTGGAACTCCCAGGTCAAGGAGAAAATATTTCAAGCATTCAGAAAGAAACAATTTGAGTATAGTGAGTTTTCCCCTGAAAAAGATTTTCATTTTCATAGGAGATTTTCAAGCATTTGTGAAAAGACCAGAGATGAATAGAAAATCTGACTTTGAAATATAGAACTCAGAAGAAGCATAAGGAGGTAATTGGGAAAATGATATCACAAGGGATTTATTATGGAAGTTAGAAGCAGTATATATAGACAGAGGGCATAGGTATGATTTGAAAATGAAGGGATAATATCTAAAAAATGAAATTAAGGGGTAGGAGAGGAATGTACTGAGAAAAAAAGGGAGAAGTGGGATGGTATAAATAATTTGGCATAAAAAGAAGCAAGAAAAAGCTTTAACAGTGGAGGGGAGAGAGAAAATGAATTTTGCTCTCATCAGAATTGGCTCAAAGAGGAAATTACATACACATTTAATAGGGATATAGAAATCTATCTTACCTGCAGGAAAGTAGGAGGACAAGCAATAAGAAAAGGGGAAGAATTATAGAAGAAAGCACATATTGGGAAAGGAGGTGATCAGAAGCAAAACACCTCTGAGGATGGATAGGGCGAAAGGAGAGAGAGAGTAGAGGAAATACTATTAACAAAAGTAATCGTGAAAAGAATTTTGAATCATGTTTCTCTGATGAAGACATCAAATGAATATAGAACTGAGTCAAATTTATAAATAAAAAAATTAGAGCCATTTCCCAATAAGTGATCAAAAGACATGAACAGTATTTGGATATATTAATCAAGAGCCATATGAAGAAAAAAAACCAAATCTCTAACTCAATATTACTGGAAAATTGTAAATTACAACACACCTATTAAATTGACTAATGGGACAGAAAGGAAAAATGACAAATGTTGGAGGAAATGTGGGGAAAATGAGACATTAATACATTGTTGGTGGAATTATGAACTGATTCTCCTATTTTATAAAGCGAGTTGAATAGTCCAAAGGGCTACAAAAATCATGCATACCCTTTGACTTTACAATATCACTACAAGGTATGTATCCAAAATAAGATTTTTTAAAATAAAGGTAAAGGACCTATACATGCAAAAATGTTTAGAGCACTTCTGTTCACTGGACAAAGACTTGGAAATTAAGGGGATGCCATCATTTGGGGAATGGCTAAATAAATTGAGATATTTGGTTATGATGATACTATTCTTCTAAAAGAAATGATGATCAAGATGCTCTCAGAAAAACCTGGAAAGTCCTCCAGAATTCATGCATAGTGAAATGTGTTGTGTACAAATAATAGCTATGCTGTAGGATAATCAGTTGTGAATGATTTTGCTATTCTTGGCAATATAATGATCCAAAATTACTTTTAAGGATTTATGATGAAAAATGCGATCTATATTCAGAGAAATAACTGATTGTGTCTGAATATAGATTGAATTATACTTGTTTTTTTAAATTTTTTCTTGAGGGTATTTTTTGGGGGTTCTGTTTTCTTCAACAACATGACTTTTATGGAAATATTTTGCATAATTTCACATGTTTCTTATCAACAGGTGGTGGGAAAAGAGGAAAGAAAATCTGAAATTTAAAGTTTTAAAAACAAGTGTTTTAAAATTATTTTACATGTAAATGGAAAAAATAAAATATTAGAAAAAAATTCATTTTATAGCAAATCAAATTTGCTATAATTTATAGTAATCAACCTCTTCACTTAAAAAAAAAATGAAAATAAGCTTGTTTAGCTCATTGATCTGTTGCTAAGCCTTCCTGAATCTTTCCTGTCCTCTTTCATTTTCAATGATCACTTTTCAAAACTCAACAATTATATCTCCCACTTCTTTCAATGTCCTTTGGGGGTAGTTTATTTCATCCCATCCTAGCGGTGTGAATTCATTGGAGTCAAGTAGATATTCTCTTTTCTCCTTCTACTTTTCTTGAGCTCCAAAGTTCTAGTAATCACATCTTTCTTATCTTTGTCA
The DNA here is from genome assembly GCF_902635505.1 of Sarcophilus harrisii. Taxonomy (NCBI): domain Eukaryota; kingdom Metazoa; phylum Chordata; class Mammalia; order Dasyuromorphia; family Dasyuridae; genus Sarcophilus; species Sarcophilus harrisii. The sequence continues at coordinate 167,377,856 of NC_045428.1, read as the reverse complement.
GTATGAAGATTATCCCTCCTTGGGAAAGAAAACATTTGTAAAACAAGATGAGTGGTTCTGCCTCCTATCTATTATAAGTTATCATCATATTTACTCTGAGAAATTGTCCTTTTCCTTCTTTGATTGTTCTCTTGTGCCCAATGCAACTTTAATGCCCAATACAGTTTTAAAGGCTTCTTTATTGTCGTTAGCATTATCAATCTTAACTTATCCTGAGCTTTAGAATCTCAAACTTCTACTTTCAATTTTTTTCCCTCCATCAAAATTTTGGCCACGTCCACTCAAAGAAAGAACTGTCCCTTGGATTAGGAGCTCATTCATACACTGACAAACAGGCCAGAGGAAGGCCTTGGGTTCATCCCCCAAATATTCAAGAGCTGGCTGGAAAAGTTTGTAGATAAGATCGTTAAAATTCGATGCCCTTTTTGCATTCCTCTCTCTGCCCTGCTTTTTGTCTAGTTAACTGTGTGCCATGGGACCTGTCAAGAGTGTTCAGAAAAATAGTCTCTGGATTTGTGATTCCAGAGGTGTGAAAAACAGAAATGGGTGCCAATACCTTCAGCCAAAAAGAACTAGAACAGGACTTGATGTCCTTTGGGCTGTAATTTAGCTCAAGCTGACAGGTGCATCAGCAGACATGCCAAAGGAATGAGGCCACTGAGTTTTCTTCCCAAGTCAGTCTTGCAAGGGGGAACCAGAGTCTTCTGGTTTCCTCACAAGGTCATGCAACAAAATGTCATTCTTATTCTCTGTTCAAGAGCCTCTCTTTGATCTCTCAAGCAGTACAATTTGTAAATCAAGTTTCATTAAGAACCTGAATTTTGCAGGTGTCATTTAAAAGAAATGTATAAGTCTTGTTAAAAACCAAACAAATAAGTAAACAAAAAACCCAAACAACTATCCTTAGTCATGTGGAGTGGTGGATAAAGTGCTGAGCCTGAGGTCTTCCTGACAAGGTTTGAACGCCTGACCTCAGTTACTTATTTGCTGTGTGATTTGGGGCAATTATATTATTTTCCTCAGTTTCCTCATCTGTAAAAGAGACTTCATAATAATAGCACCTGTCTCTTACAGTTGTTGTGAGAATGCAATGAGATTCTCTTTTGGTTGAAAAGGTTTTTATCACAGTGTCTGGTGCATAATGAATACTATGAAAATGCTTTCTAAATACTATTATTACAGTTATGCCTTCCACATTATGACTGTCTATAATGTTCTTTCTTTCCTCATTGCAATTTTGATGAATCACAGGTTAGAATGAGAATTCAGATGGAAATTTCGAGGGAGTTTTGTGGAAGCTAAAACGACACATGAAGGCCAGCAGACAACACAGAAAAAGTGTAGATATTCAGAAATGCATAAAATATATGTATAGTATTGTATACTATCAACATATTTTATCTCTTAATACTGTAAACATCCCATGAAAGAAAAAAATATCAGACTTCTCTGGTATGAATAAAAAGGAGGGTTCTATGCCCCTAACCTCCATGATGTAGAAGGGATTATTCAAATCCTTTTTCATGCTTCTCCTAGGTAGTTTTCAAAGTCATATTATATTAACAAATTAAGACCCTTCAGGGAACAAGATTGAAAACTGACCCTGAAGCTATCTCTTTTTGAAATTGAGAGCTTTATTTCTCTCAATTTGGATGGGATCCTCAACAGTGCTTTAGGACCCTTCTGAGCTCTTTCTGTCAGACTATATCTTGTGATACAATTGACACTAGTTTAAAGTGGCTGGAGCCCAAAGTGGTGCTCCAAACACACCCAGCACCAACCCACAAATAACACTGACCTCAGTGACTGCTTTCCCAACCCATGTAGTAAAAAGACTTCAATCATATTGAGAGATCAAGTCTTGTTTTAATATATCATCTAACCACAAGGCCATATTCCTAATTTTATCAAGTTAATTTCCCTTTATGTTTGTGTTTCAGCTGGTCTTTTCATAAGTATTGTATCCTTTCCCCTCCCTCATTCCTTTGCCAGAGATTTACAGGATCATAGATCTGAGGTAAGAGGGATTTCGGAGGCTATATTAAGCCACTCAGTTTACAGATAGGGAAACTGAGCCACATAGAAGTAACTTACTTTGGGTTACACAACAAGAAACTATATGAAGTGAGATCTCAACTTAGATCTTCCTGACTCCAAATGTAGTGCTTTATCTGTCTGCTTATCAAATATCTGAGCCTTGGTTTTCCAATCATAGTAAGTCATTCTTGGCTTTCCTTCCTTGATAAATGAATCTTTAATCAGATTTCTTGAGGTCCCTGAATTTTTATCATCACCAAACCACATTTGGTCAGAGGGATAGTAACAAGTAAGAAAAGACAAGAATGTATCACTTCAGTGAACAAGATGTTATGCCCCAGAAACTTGGAGTTGTACCCAGAGTAAGAGTGTACCCAGAGTAAGAGTAATTATTATTCCAGTTAATAAAAAGATCGAAACAAAATAGATATCAGAAATTCTTCTTCTCTGGTTTCTGTGGTACGAGTCTTGTTTGAACAAGTTAGCTAATGCTTCTAAGAATTTGAGGATAGAGGGAAAAATGATAAGAAAGGATGAGAATGGAGGTGGAGAATGGAGATAGACAATCTTTTCTACATAATTTAGATGTCAGTCCAGAAGGGATTCTGTCTAATCCAGATTCAGAAAATGTTCCTTTTCTTACTGAATCATTTCCAGTGAGGCACCACTCTGATGAAATGCACTGGCATTCCACAGAGTCTTTTTGCCAGTATTGCTGAAAATTTCTAAAAGGGTGCTTTGCCTCCCTTGCTTGACATCCTTCCAAGATTCTCACACCCTAAATTATCCTGGCCTTATTGCAATAATCCAAATGCCTGGGATAAGGCATGGAATATTATTTACTAGACATTCTAAAATATCAAGCTACTATTCCTTTTGGGGATAGAGGGTTTAGTGGTGGCTCAATTTTCTTATCTGTAAAATGAGCTAGAGAAGAAAATGGCAAACTACTCCAATATTTTTGCAAAGAAAATTCGAAATGGGAGCATGAAGCATTGAACACAACTGAAAAAATGACTGAATAACAACAATTATGGCTTTACTAAGAAGTGTTGACTAAAACAGGAAAAGGACTAACTAAAATAGGAAAAGGAAATGGATTAGTAGAAGGAAAAGGGAAATAAGAAAAAGAATGAGAGAGAGAATAGGAAAAATAAAGAGGTACATACATAAGACAAACATCAGTGGTATTACCAGCAGCTAATTAGAGAAGTAAGATGAAGAATGGGGAGGAATTCAGATGACTGGGAGAATGATAGGGGCATGGAAAGAAAAAGTAAATCTGTATCTGATTTGATGAATTTTATTTGGATATGTTGAATCTAATCTATGTTTTTCCATTTTCACATTCACCACCTTAGTTCAGATCCTTATTTCTGTCATGCCTTGACTATTCTAATAGTTGTATAATGAGAGTGCCTTTTGTTTGATTCCCATTCAATTGACTTAATTAAACAAACCTTGTACATATAATAGCTCTTTCTTCCCCATTCTTCCTCCTAACATCTCTACTCAAAAATCTCCAAAGCTCCTCATTAATTATACAGGCCAAATTATTAAACTGGGATATCAAATATTGTTCATTCCCATCCTCAAAACTTACACATCTACATAATCTGATCCCAATATAACCCTCCAAAATTCTCTCCTCTTATTTTCTTATGAAATCCTACACTGCAGATAAACTGAGCTAAGCATGACATATATAATCTCACCTTATCAGTAAACCTTAAAAAGTATCTTCTCTGACTCTACAACTATAATTGCAAGCCTCTATGCTATGAGAGAAGTATTTACTATGGTCCCTTGCTCTCATGAATTTTTTTATCTAATTGCAAAGATGTATATGTGAGAAGACAAAGAACAATTAAGAGGGCTACATTCCAAATACTTTTTGAGTAATATAGACAATAGCCACTATAAGGATTCTATGTGCTGGTGTGCGGGCTTTCTGGGACCTTTTCTGGGCTGTTCATCCATCTGGAGTGTCCATCTGGCACTCAAATCTCAACTATGGCTTCAAGAAGCAGTAGCATTCCATCAGACACAAGAGCAAAAACCTTTTCAGCAGGAAGGCTAAATCAAGTTAAGAGGGTTATTGATGGTCCTCAAACCCATTGGTGAGTTAGTGATACATCTACCTCAAGCATATGAAGACTTTCCTTGGTGGAATGGGCAGATGAAAATAATTTGTTGCAGTGGCCATAAAGGTGGCTGAAGCAGGCACTGGTAGACTGCTTAAAACTTGATGAGATGTAGAAGATGTTAAGGTTATCTACTGAATCCCAAAGCATTGCCAATCATTTTGACTTTTGTCGCGCCATTGGACTAAGATGACTGTAGAAGAGAGAGTGAGGCTGATGACTTTGTGCAATTCTGTCTCCCTTAAATCCAATTTACTTGCAGGTTAAAATATCACCTTATAATGTCACTGATGCTCTTTGAAAATTAAGGACAAACAACAATAACAGCTACTATAAGAATTTAAAGGAAAAATTATTATTATCCACTTCATTTTCAGATGAGGAAACTGTGGTTCAAGAAGAGAAGTGACTAGCCCAAGCCACTCAGTTTTTTACAGGAGACCTGAGATTCTGAGGTCCCTTTAACCAGAAGACTAGCACTCTTTTATCTGATATATCTCTTATTTTTTTCTTTCTTGTTGAGCTTACTTCTGAATTTTAAATAATTTAACTGACTCTGGGTAGCATTATATTTTATATGCTGATTATTTGTTTAGCACTTGGATTAAGTAATAGGTACAAAATGGCATGCAAGTCTTATGAATACATAAAGGTTCAGTGAACTTTTCTACTCAATGTGAAGAGTTTCCTAGAAAAATATATTCTTTTCTCCCACTGCCATCTTCTCTTAATACAAAGAAAGTAAGTAGAAAACATATGAGAAACATTTAAAGATAATGGCAAGTGCAGTAGGCTGCTTCCAAAATCCATTCCCAGGTTTCTCCATTTTACACAAATCTGATAAAACCACATATATTAGTGTCCAACTAATTTTCTCATTTGGAACACAGAGAAAAAAAATTGTGCTAGAGAAGACACTGTGTTCTTGTTCCCAACTTACCTTGGGCAACTCATTTAGTTCTTTTTGCTTCCCCTTGCTTTAGACACGATTTCTCCCAGAGAAATCTCTAACATTATCATCTTATAAACTTAGGAACTAATAGCCTTTTGAGAGATGTTCACTTTCCCCGGACCAATTTCACCACTCCCAAATTCCTCTTATTATCCTCAGAGGGAGAGTTGATCCTATACAGATAATAGTAGTCTGAACCCCCTCCCCTCTCCAGCTGGCTCACATATCTTACAAATTTAAATCAAGAAAGAGAAAGGGAACTGAAATCTCTTAGAAATGTACTAGTTTGAAGTAGATAAATTAAAGTTAAACACAGAGATTTGTAGAATTTCTTTCTAGCCAATGACTGTTATCTTATATCCTTCTAGATGTTCTAGCTGCATTCTCTTTTGTCATTCCACCCTCTGTTCATTTGATCAAAAGAGAGCCTGCTTTAGCCAGCCTAAATCAGTAGGTATGATGAAAAGGAAGTCCACTTAGGATAAGCTAAATCTCTTGGGACTCATTGATAATAGTTGGGGGAAAGGGAAGTTAACTTCTTGTATCAGTACTGAGGAAAGCTTAGGGAATTATGAGTATATTTAAGTCATCAATGTTTTGAGAATATGTTGATGCCATTACAAGTGATTTGAGGATGGTGATACAACATAGATCTTAGTGGGATGGTAAAAGAGCTTCAGGGCATAATAGAGGAAGAGAAGATAAATGTTTGTTGATAAAAAAAATAGAAAAAGAACATGGACTTTCAGGGAATGCAGGAAAGATGGTAGTGTTCTGGAACATGACAGTTGAAGTAACGGGTGATAGGCAGGTTAATGGAGTAATGAAGCATATGCTTTAGTAAGATGATGGGCATCAAGCAATGTGTAAACTTTAAACATGCATAAATACCAATTGTTGTTGTTATCCCTCATTGAATTTGGCTGATAACTAAATGTGTCATGAAACTTGGCCAATGATTGAATGCTCTTTTCAAATTTTTTCTGAGGTTATTTTTCAACACTACTTGACATAAAATGCAGAATCATTAAATGTCAGAGCCAAAAGAAAGCTTTGAATATTTAATCTATCCCTGCCGCCAATTTCCTAGGTGAAAAATTGAAATGCTGAGAGTCAAGACTAAAACCCATTTCTGGATTCTCAGTTGGCTTTATAATATACTATATAGTGACCCTCACCCTTCACCACCACTGCTTGCACCACAAAGTCACGATATTTGGAAGGGATATTCAAAGGACTAATGAAATACATGAAAATTAAATCAAATAAAGTGAAATTCAATGAAAAAAATCTAATAAAGCCAATAACTACAAAGGAATGCCTTCTGCAACATCCTTCACAAGTGATAATTCTGCCAGCTCTCTCTGTCCCTGAGAAGTGTGAGTCCCCAACCTTCCTATGGGAAGTTCTGTTCATTTCTGAATACTATGAAGATAGCACTGGGCATCATCTGGCTTATTTTCCCCTCATCTCCTTATCAACAACCTCTTCCTCAGCCTCCTACCAACACCCTCATTGACTGAGTGAGATCAAGTCTTTTTCTGAACTTTTGTTCTAAGCTAAATCCTTCCTGAGCTCTTTAGTTTGGAGGCATTCATCCTTTCTGCTTGGATCTTGTATTTGCTTTGTATTGCTTTTTCAGAATAAGCATTTACTAGCTGTGTGAACCTGGCCAGGTCACTTAACCTGTTTGCTTCAGTTTTCTCTTCTGTAAATTGGGGATAATAAGAATACCTCCCTCCCAGGGTCATTGTGACAATCAAATGAGATAATAATTATAAAGCACTTAGCACAGCACTTGGTACATAATAAGTACTATGTAAATGTTAGCTATTATTATTTTTATTAGTTATTATATTTATAAAGTGCTTAGAATGGTACCTGACACATACCAAAGTACTACATAGATATTAGCTATTATTATTGCTAAATATTATTATATTTACAAAGTGCTTAGCACACTACCTGGCACATAGCAAGCACTGTGTAAATGTTAGCTGTTATTATTATATTTACAAAGTGCTTAGCATAGTGCCTGGCACATAGTAGGTATTTAATAAGTACTAGTGAATAGATGTGAACTCATATTTCAATGACCCCAATACATTTTTAAATGAATAACACTAGGGAAACATTGGGGAGTCTTATAAGCAAAAGAATCATTATTGTGAAAGTGATAAGTAACAATGGTGAAAATAAAAGAAGTGAATTTTTCCCAACCCATAGAACTTTATTCTTTTGTTTCCTGGCATATACATAAGAGCCATAATAGGTGCTTCTTCATCAACTGATTCTAGCTCATTGTCATGTCAACAAGCTACTTGTTTCTGTATCTTCCTTAACGTGTTACTCTGCTTTTCAGAATTCTTTCTTCCCTTCTCACTACATCTTCATTTCATAATTGACCCTATCTAATCTCTAAAACTAATCTCAAACACAACTTTTCTCCCAACATCTTCCCTAAGTGTTCTTTCCTATTCCCAGTCAGAAGTGATTTCTCCCTTTTTTGAATTGATATAATTAAACTTTTCTTATGGTACCTTAATATATACCCCACATCTTAATATCATGCCTTATATTTTGAGTATTTGTGATTATTAACGACTTATTTATAAATATTTGTATTGTTTTTATTTAAATTATCATTATAGTTATTTGCATACCTTATCTGCCTCTACTAAACTGCAGTTTAGACTCCTCAAGGGCAAATGTATTATCTTTTCATTTCGTTTTTCCTTTTTTGGAGACAATTGGGAATAAATGATTTTCCAGGGCCACACAGTTAGTAAATGTTGAAGGTGAAATTTGAATTCAGGTCCTCCTGATTCCAGAATGATGTCCAGTGATAGAGCTGTTCTGAGCTGCTCCCTTTTCTTTTCTATTCTATATCTTTCTCAGTGATCAGAATAGTGTCTTTTATAAAGACATTTGATTCAAATCAAATATAATGAAAACATAACAATAAAAATAAAAAAATAACATTCTTATGAGGAAGACAGATAAATGTGTACTCAATGTACTATTATGTACATTTAGAGCTTGTTAAATGGTTGTGTAATGGCTTAAACATTAAACATTAAAAGCTTAAACAGTCATGTAAAATAGGACTGAAAGTCTTTTAACTCTAGGCCATTATTTAGGGTTCTGTATCTAGGCAAGCTACCAGATAGAATTGTAATCTTCCTGCTTTACCAGGTTACTACATATTGGGCATATGTACATAAGTACTACAAGTGTCTCTTCAGTCTCCTACTACTAGCTCATTACCAGATGGATCTAACTCCTGGGCCTCACATCTTAAATCTTTGAGAATAGAGTAATTCCAGAAATAACTCACAAATCTCTCTTACCCACACCCATTGTCTAGTCTCTTTTTCCCTTCTCATAACTCCAAAGAAAATCACTTTTAGTCTACAATACATTTATTATAATGGAAAGAAATGTAAAGTCTAATAGTATTAACATCCTAAAGGTAAGCTTTAGACTTCTGGTAGTCTAAATTCTCCATTTTCCCTATCCTTTTCTGCATTAAATAGCCTCTTTGTCATTTTGGGAAAGAAAAAGACAAATATACCCAGGTAAGGAAGAGATAGATATATCCAAAGTCCTATGTAGGAGAGTTTTGTTGAATCACAGAGATAAAGGAAATCATTTCACTGTAGTCCACCTCCCTCATGTTGCTGTTCTTTTACAAAGTGAAATATATTTCTAGCTGACCACTATTGAAAGTTGCTGTTCAGTATTAACCTGGATTCCCTCTTGGGTCTCCAGGGTGGTCAGATCTTATATCTTCTCCCAGTGTTATAGCTGTGTACTATGCAGTCAGAAAACACACACACACACACACACACACACACACACACACACACACACACCTAAAGAATTCCAGAAGAGACAAAGAATTATATTTGTCCTTTGAAAAGTCCTACCAGAGCATATGAACCCTCTTATGATGTATCTTTCACAGTATCCCTTAGCGTTTTCTACATTGTACTTTCATATCTCTTTAATGCTTAAAGATCTAGCAAATTACAAGGGACAAGCATTCCCATCCTTTTCCTTTTCCTCCATCTTGCCACCATGAGAGCTATATATCAATAAAAGAAGTGATGACAATAAGCCCCATTGTTCAGTTTTGAGCAAGTTCTGTCCAAGTTCATCGACAGGAACAAAACTATGTTATGGCAATGACATCATAATCTGTGATAAAACTGTATTTTTAATCAATTCTGACTCTATTCCTATCCTTACTCCTCCCCCTCTACCTAAGCCTAACCTCAAAAGAAAGGATAGAATCTCAACTGGAAAGGGTAGGGCAACTGAAGTCTGAGATAGAAAAGAAGAAAGTAATAGATAACATCATGACATTAAAAAATTCCAAGTTTCTAGATCCATATTAAGTCATATCCAAGGTACTAAAAAAAAAAACCCTCAGCAAACAGGACAACAGTACCATTGTAAATGGTCCCTGAGAAATCATGAAAGGTGAAAGAGTTGTCAGAAGACTAGAGAATGCCACATGCTGTCTCAATTTTCCAAAAGGGAAAACATGTTAATCTTAGAAACCACAAAGTACAAGCTTGATGTTGATACCTGGAAAATTTTAAATGGAATAATAAAATTGTAGGTCTTATGATTGGAAAGACTTGCCATATATATGGCAAATGATGAAAGATATTTTGAAAGATATAATAATAGAGATAAGTTGTTTAGACAATCATATAGTTGTCAATACAGGACAAGTGCTAAAACAGGGAGGTGTGTAATTGTTACTGTCTTGGAGAAGGGTTAGCAAGAGATGCAAAGGAAAGAGGAATCCTGTATAAATAGTAAGGTCCTCTGGATCCTTCTTTGTACTAATACTGACATATTCACTGGATAACTGTAGGACATTGAAGAGCCTGCATAATCATTCAAGAGTTTTTAGCCTAATTAATTAGCCAGGAAAAAACAAGTGCATGAAGAATAAATACCTATTGTCCAAACATGCTCAAATTGGTCCTTTTATTTATATAGCTTGGATAGACATTGCAAATAGAAAATGAGCCAGACCCAGAACTGAACAAGAGGAGAAAAGAGGGATTGGATTGTCTTGACAGCTCAAGTTTCTTCCTGAAACAAAGGATCTCCTCTTTGTAACACTATTTTTTTCTGTGATGGTGACCAGATAAGTGTCATGGAACAGTGGCGTTTCTTTTCTTTTCTTTCTTTTTTTTTTTTTTTTTTTTTTTGGCTGAGGCAGTTGGGGTTAAGTGACTTGCCCAGAGTCACACAAGACTATGAAGTGCCTGAGGCCAGATTTGAACTCAAGTCCTCCTGACTTCATGGCTGGTTCTTTATTCACTGTGCCACCTAGCTGCCCCAGACAATAGAGTAGAGAGAAGCAAACCACCTTGCATAAATATGATCAGACTATAAGACATTACATATGAGGAAACATATGACCTACAGTGTTATCTTGGCACTTGTCTGCTTTGAAATCCTATTCAGTATTCTACACATTCTACCCAATCATTTGATGCTTGCTCGCCACTCAGAGCATTTGATTGTTGTCTTAGTTGAGCAGTAGGGATGTAAGGTTCACCAAGTATACTACCCGGCCCCTCCCCACACTATTATTGCCCTTGACCATAGGCAGCATCTCCGAGAGAAGGCAGCAGTGTGCAGGACTGTACATGATCCTGAGGTTGTACAAGCAGTTTAGCTTAGTCTCTCAGTTCCCAAAACAGTCGTACTAGAAGGGGTATGGAGCAGCTAGAATGCTCAGCAGGAAGAGAAGCAGCAGGAGCAGGTGGCTTGGCTGGAGCTAAGGTGGAGGAAGACCCAGAAATCCTGGCAGCCTCAAGCTCCATATTTATATCCAGTCCCCTCCTCACCCTCAGAAAATGAGTTGGGTCAAGAAGGGAGGAGCCCAGTTGGGCTGTGGGCTAGCCCTTTGTTTTTCCCCCCACTGGAAACCCCACTTGTCCCTTTAGAGAAATGGATGGAGAGGAATAATTAAGCTGCAGGCTAGAGATGTACTTCTCATGGGAAAAATTTGTTTGGTACTAGTCTTTTTTTTTGCCACTTGTTGTACCTTCTGGAGTCAATTAAATCCAGAGGTACCACTGTATTTCTCTTTCCATCTTTCCATTGTATGGAGTGGAGTTCCTTACCATTCAGAAGATACACAAGATAAGAAGTTGGAGTTGTCATTCAACGAAGTGAGGATAGAGATAGACAGTCATCATGATGTATTGGTACACATACATACATATACATACACATTCCCACACACATACACACATAAATATATATGTAGGCATGCACATGTGTATAATCAAGATCCCATTGTCTTTTTGATCTGTCTTACCACACTATTGATTTGTACTGATCTTGCAATCAACTAAAACTCCCAGATCTTTTTCAGAAAAATTTCTCTCTTCATACCTTCCTTATCTTGTACTTATGAAAAGGATTTTTTGTAGCTTATTATATTACATTTCTCCTTATTGAATTTTATTTTATTAGAGTCAAACTAATACTTGATAGCTGGTAAACATTAAGAATGTGTCTCTGGAGCAGTTAGCATTTTTAAAAATAATTTTTGATTTATGAAATAAAACAAGCTTTTTCATAATAAAATTTTTTGAATTTTATTGAAAAAAATTTAGATTATATATGTACATTCATTTTTATGTATTTCCAAATGAATCATGTTAGGAAAGAAAAATCAGAACAAAGGAAAAAAAACACAAGAAATTAAAAAGGAGGAAAAAAAAGGTGAAAATAGTGTGTATTGATCCACATTCGGTCTCCTTATTTCTCTCTCTGAATGTGGATGGCATTTTTCATCCCAAGAATTGCCTTGAATCACTGCATTGTTGAGGAGAGCCAAGTCCATCACAGTTGGTCATCACAAAATCTTGTTATTATGTACAATGTTGTCCTGGTTGTACTCATTTCATTCAGTATCAGTTCATGTAAGACTTTCCAGGCTTTTCTGAAATTGACTTGTTCATTTCTTATAGAAAAGTAACATTTCATAACATTTATATACCATAATTTATTCAGCCATTCCCCAATTGATGGGTAGCTACTCATTTTCCATTTCTATGCCATTGCAGAAAGAGCTGCTACAACCATTTTTGCACATGTAGGTCTTTTGCCCTTTTTTTAAATCTCTTTGGAATACAAACTTGTAGCGACTGCTAGCACCCCAGATACCTCAGAATCAGCCGGAGTCAGGATAAGCAAAAGTCCTTAATCTTTATTCTCGGTCCCCAGACTCAGGATTGAACAGGTTAGAAGGAGAATCTCCATGACCGCATTCCCCCTCGTCTACTGCCAAGAGTGTGTCCCTGGCTAGCTTTACTCCACCCCTAGTCCCTCCTACAATCCTCTACACACCAATCATTGAGCTAGTATGGATAGTGGAAAGGATCATTTTCCAAGCAAATGCCCATAGAGTACAATCCAATCAGTAGTTAGCCTCAATTGCTCAGCAGTCCTGACCTCAGTGAATTGATTCTATAGTTTCAGCCCTCTACCCAGACCCAGTAGTAGCACTGCTGAATTAAAGGGTATGCAGTTTTATAGCCCTTTGGGCATAATTCAAATTTCTCTAGAAATGGCTAGATCAACAATGCATTAGTGTCGCATCCAACATCCCCTCCAACATTTAGCATTTTCTTTTCCTGCATTTTATCCAGTCTGAGAGGTGTGAGGTGGTACCTCAGAATTGTCTTAATTTGCATTTTTCTAATCAATAATGCTTTAGAGCATTTTTTCTAATGACTACAGATTGCTTTAATTTCTTGAAAATTGTCTGTTCATATCCTTTGACCATTTATCAGTTGGGAAATGACTTATATTCTTATAAATTTGATACAGTTCTCTCTATATATTTTTAAAATGAGGCCTTTATCAGAAACAATGGCTGTAAATTCCCCTCTTCCCCCACCCCAGCTAGTTTCTGTTTCTCTTCTAATCTTGACTGCATTGGATTTGCTTGTGCAAAAAATTTTAATTTAATATAATCAAAATTATTCATTTTGGATTTCTTAATATTTTCTAGTTTTTCTTTGCTCATAATCCTTTCCCCAAAGGTCTGATAGGTAAATTATCCTTTATTCTCCTAATTTGCTTATAATATCATCTTTTATATCTAAATTAAATACCCATTTTGACCTTATTTTGGTATGAGATGTGAGAGATAAAGAGTAGAATTTTTTAAAAAGATGATTGCATAGGAAACCACAAATTTACCATGTACAATTTGCTATTCCTTTGAAATATAAAATAAAGTTAACATGTAATTTTAAAAAATTTCTCATTCATTCCCCCAGTCCTAGATATGCCTGCCATTAGAAATAAACTTGTATGTGTGTATATACATACACATAGATTTATATATACATATACTATATATGCTATATATAGAAATATATATATATTATTTGTTCTTTCTCTGGATGCAGATAGCATCTTTCTTCATAAGTCTTAGCATGTGGGATGGGCTTTGAAGGACACTAGGAAGCAAAAATATTTTACTTCCTCTCCAAAATCCATTATTATCTTCCCATATACCACTTTTTAAACATCTGACAATTTTAGGGCTGTTACTATATTATTAGTATTTGCTGGTTAAAAAAAATCATTACCACAGAAGCTACTATAAATTAACGATAAATTTTAGGTGAATGAATTTAATAAATGAAAAGCATTTATTGAGAACTATATTCCAAATACTGGGCAAAAGTGACATCAGTACCTGCCCTTAAATAACTTACATTCTAATGGAGGAAACAACTCATATAAGGGAGTATTAACCAGGGAAGGAACTAATAATTTAAGAAGTCCAAAGATGATGAGCCAATGAGCAGAACAATTTGGCAGTCCAGTGACTCAAACCTTTTTGGAGGCAGTAGTAGTGCTGATTTGATCATAGTATAGAATACAGAATAATAGTTGGAAGGAAAAGGAGAAAACTCACATGAAGTGGCAGAAAAAAAAAATGGCCAGAGTGAAGAGGAGACTCAGTGCATCCTATGCATGATCTCTGGATGTTCTATATAGAGGATATAGCAGCACAAAATAACAAGAATGATAAATAGTGTGCCCAACCAATTGAGCATGTCTTAAAACAGCATCTATATGTGCTTAAATTTAGTAATATTTTATTAATTAAATATAGTCCTCTAAGTCAAAGCACTATTTACTTGCTTAAACTCTTTTTGATTCTTCATGGATTGTTGTTGTTCAGTAGATCTAATTCTTCCTGATTCTATTTGGGATTTTCTTGGCAAAGTTATTAGAGTGGCTTGCCATTTCCTTTTCCAGCTCATTTTGCAGATGAGGAAACTGAAGTAAGGAGGGTAAAGTGAGTTGCCCAGGATCACATAGTTAGTAAATGTCTGAAGCAAAAAGGTCTTCCTGACTCCAGGTCTGGAACTCTATCCACTGAGCCATCTAGATGCCCCATTGGTACTTTAGGACCAAGATAAAATCACGGACAAGACGTTGTATATCACTTATTCCAATCCTGCCTTCTTTTACAGGTGAGGAAACTATGACATGGAAAAAGGACAGTGATTTACCTGATGCCAAACAAATAGCAAAGCTAGAGTTTAAATCCAGTTACATTTGCTGTCCTGGCCATCGTTAACTTGCTGAAGTTAAGAAAATATTGAGATAAGTGTGAGCTGGGCTGGCCAAATAAAAGTCCATGGAATGGGTGTTACCTGAACAAAGGTTTGTGTCCTTGACACAGAAATTACTATTCCAATAATTTTCTCTGTTCTGTTTCTCCCCTCCTCTCATCACTTACTCTATCATTCCCAAAGAAAATATTGTGAATTGGGGTGTGCTGGTTTAACAGCCAGCTCTCTGGGGGTGCATGTAAAAAAATATGCAGGATATATCTTTAAATTCAATCTGCATTTTTAATATTTTTCCAGCACTTTCTTAAGTGGACAATAAACAAAACAATAAACTCAAAATTTGCCGATTCCCAAGGTATACTTAGCCTGAAATTTAACAATTGACTCTGAGCTTCTGGATCTAACACACCCCTGCTATTATGCTCCAAATTCCTTTAAGGACAAGTTTATATTGAACTTTATTAATAATGAAAAGTGATGAATGAAAGGAACTGACATGCAGGCTAATTAGGTTTGTGATGTTGTGGACCAATGACAAACAGTAGAGGGCACTCTTACTCAGCGATATAAGAGAAAAAAAAAGACTAAAGGAAAATTGGGGACCCTCTGATTCCTACTGTGCAAATGGTGTTATTATTCCATCCTCACTCTCAGCTCCCATGAGACAATGCTATTGGAAGTGCTAGGTCTCATCAATCAACTAATCAATCAACATATCTTTATTAAATATCCATTACATCTCATATACTATACGAATGGAGGTACAAATAATGAGACAATTCCTATTTGAACTGCTTATTTTTAGTCAAGAGGGATAATATTTAATTATGTAAAAAAACTGATACTAGGTAATTAGGGAAGGAGGGCAGATGGTGACAGTGAATAGAGACTAGGTTTAAAGTAAAACTCATCTTCCTGAGTTCAAATCTGATATCAGATCCTTACTAGCTATGTGAACCCTGGGCTTTATTTAACCCTGTTTACCTCAGTTACTTATCTGTAAAATGATCTGAAAAAGAAATGTCAAAACCACTCCAGTATCTCCCAAAACTCCAGAAAGGTGTCATGAAGAGTCAACTAAAATAATTCAACAACAAAACTGGGGGAGGGAAGGGAAGGCACTAGCAATTGGCTAGACCTGAAAGAAACTTCCTGAAAAAAGTTAAACTTAATCTTCAACCAGTGCATTGCAGCTTTTTCTAAGAATATAACTGAAAAAAAGAGGAGAAATATATTAATATATATTGCTATTTATTAATAACAATTAATATTAATAGTTCAAGGGGACAGTACTGATAGTGAGATATATAGCTATAGCTATAGATATGGAAGAGATTTGTGAGTTCTGGAATATAGACAGGAAATAGCCAGAGACTAGAAAAGGGTATTATTGGGGGGGGGGGGGAGAGGGTAAGATAATCTATTGGACAAGACAGAAGGAAATGATATCAATAATGCATGTGTAGGGTTTGCCAGTGCAAGGGAAAGGACCGCATTGCTTGAGGCTAGAAGAAGAAAGTAGAAGAAACTGCAGAATAATTGGAAGAGTTTTTGAGCTGAAGAAATAGTTGGACTAGATCATTTCCATAGCCCTTCCAATTCTAAATCTGTAATTATTTGAACTCTTAGGAACTAGGCTGAGAAAGAACTTTCAGATTCAGCTAGCACAATTCTCCCATTCATCTAACACATGTATTATCCCTCTTTTGACTCTCCATTCACACTGGCAGATTGGGTCTCTTAGGGAAGGCTTCTACTACTTTTAGGATTCTAGGATAACTACGTGAATGGTTATCTTCATCAGATTAGCTAAAAAGCCTCTATCAATATTTTTCCTTTAATAATCGACCTGATAGGCTCAAATAATTAATTTAAATGGACTATCAGGGACATTGTCTCCCACAAATACACACTAAGTCCCTAAATATAAGAGAGAGCATGAACTTTAAAATACAATGTTGCCCACACTTGGAAAATGCTCATAGCCAAGGTAATTCACAAAGTTTACAGCAAGACATGATACCAGTGATAGATACATTGCTCTTCTGCTCAGCTGAGCTGGCTCTTCCCAGAGCACAGTATACACTGGATAGATATGGCTCAGCTCAGCTTTGCCTTCATAAGGCATTGCTTCAGAAGGTCAATGGGATTCTGGGCTGGGCTGGGCTGGGCTGGCTCCCGGACTTCCCCCCGGGCTCAGATGCTATAGAACTGAGCCAGCCAGGTTGTTCTTGATCTCAGACATGGCATATATTCAGGACCTGGAGGACACTTTGTCACCAGCTATTTCTGGATAGTCTCCAACAGATAACACCATCATTAGAAGGTGGCTGCTGACACTGATGGTACCAGTCAAGCAGATTGGATGGATTCTCAGCTGGGCTGAGTAGATTGCCTGGCTGTTGAGCTTTCTCCAGGACACAGTACCTTTTCTTGATGAATTTATCTATTGAACTTCCTGAGGTCATTCAAGAGTATTATTTTGCTCTTTTGGGCACTGGCTCAGCTGGGTGATACTGAGCTGTAAAAACAGCTGAATTATCACTGTACTCCTTTTGATTGGAGTGCTTCTTAAGCTAGGGCAACAATCCCCTAAATTTTGGATTGGCACAAACATTCTTCCTTGATGCTGTTTGCCCTTCATTCTCAACGAGAGCCATAATATCAGGGAGGGGATGCCATGGTGTGCAAGCGAATTGGATTTAAGTGAGGGAGGGCTGTGCAAGGTCACCTGCCTCCCTTTACCTTCTAGAGCTGTCTGGGTCCAGTGGTCAGATATAGATCAGCAGGACTGGAAATGGTCCTGGATGCAGTGGGCCTTTTTAAACCAAAGTCTTTCAACAGGTCTCAGCTTGACTGAGGCCACACCCATTTAATGATTAAGGCCAGGTAGAAATTGGGTCAAAGAAAGGTCTCTTTCACATAATCAAAAAAAAAAAAAAAATCTAAATAAATATATCTAGAAGGGGAGTCACAACAACAATAGAATAGACACAAAAATTCTCCCTTTGATAACCTCCAAGAAAGCCTACAATCCCAGGCTGGGATTGTAATCTCAAGGCAAGTGGTGAGAAAAATCAAAAGCCTCTTCCTACAATAGACTTTTGGCCTTGCTCAGTGGTCAGTTCTTATTTGGTCTGTTTGACTTCCTAAACTTCTTTGAGGAATTCATCTTATGCAGATGAATAACTAGGAACAAAGGTTAAAAAAAAAAAAAAAGAAAGAAAGAAATTCTGTGCCCTAGAGGAAAGTTCATTCTATCGCTGACCCTTATTTAAGCAATTAAGCTATTCAAGCCTTAAATTCATTCTGGGGTGAAAAATGTTTATTTTGAAGTCCTTGCTCTAACTCTTACAATCTATTTTTTAGCCACCCTGGAATTCTAGCTTTTGCCTAAATCTCAAGTGAAACCTCCTGTTTCTTACACAAAAGAGGAAAACTGAGGTCAGAGATACCAGCCCTTCCTGGAAACAACTCACACCCTTTTCTAACCAACACCATCAAATTCTCATTCTTACTACAGAACCTAACACATGTGGGTGTCTAAAAAAACAATGATCACAAACTGGTACAGTCATAATTGTCTTAAAATCTGAAGATACAAGTAGGTTATAAGGTCAGGTCAAATACCCTCAGGAGAAATTTAATAAGTATCTACTCTTGCTCAGTTTGTCTGGGACTTATGCTTCATTTACCAGTCACCTGCCTAAACAAGCTGAGGAATGAGGGACAAGCCATTCCTTGGTCCTTCTTCCATGAGTCCTCTGTCTGGGCCTGCCCCTAATTGGTATAGCTTCCACACTGCACCTCTGCTACCCTCTGCTGCCTAACACACCAAGGAGTCTCCACCCAGAGGCTGAACCCTCAGGGATTGTTGATAACCTCACTGAAGTCATCCCTCCCTGATTAACAAACTTCCACCCCACCATGTCCTGTGCAGCCTAGTGATTCTGAAATCTCTTCCCTACCATTATCCAAACCCATTCTTGGTGTCCCTCTGCCAACTCCCTTAGTTCTCCCATATGTGTCCCTTAGCAGTAGCTAGGTAATGCAGTGGATAGAGTCCTAGACCTAGAGTCAGAAAAACTTGAGTTCAAATCCAACCTCAGACTGTAATGTCATGTCATAGTTTCCTTTAATTGTCCTGCCTCAGTTTCCCTGAATATTTCTGCCTCAACCTTCTCATTACAACCTCCACCCTTACCATTAGGATTGATATAATTTAGGGCCTGCTACTGGAGGGTCATAAACTATAAATGCTTAATCTCAGATAAAGGGGAGATCTCTTTCAGATATCCTGGCTCCTGGGTCCTCCTAAGTGATCAAGAATTTATGGTCTTCACCCCCAACTTGTCAGAACCAAATTTATGGTCCACTCACCAGTGCTCTACACCCCCATTCCCCCTCATCTTTGTTTCCCTGATAGCTGGAGCCTCTAAGAATCCTTGGAATCCTTCATTTAATGCTGAATGCTTTGAGACTCCAGTCCCATTCAGTCTGCTAGGGTCAACGTGGATCCTGTTTTGGCCCCAGACAATCTCTCCCTCTCAAATAAAATATTAACAACTCTCTAATCTCTATCTTGCCTCAGTTTCTCTGGCATTACAGTATGCCTGGGCATACTGGGCAGGTCACTTCACCTCTGTCTGCTTCAGTTTCCTCATCTGTATAGGGGATAATAATATCTACCTCCTTTTCTTTTTCTTCTTTCCTTTCTTTTTTCCTTCCTCCTTCTTTCCTTCCTTCCCTGTCTCCTCAGGACCTGTCTTTTTCCTTCATGATCTTCCTAATATTTATTCTAACCTGATTTCACTAATATGGAGGTGTTGGGAAAGGTAATGAGGAGTATAGGGTTAGTGATGATGACCCTGGGCTTCTGCAGCCACCACTAAGAACTCTCTTTTCTAACAGACTTTACCCACT